>NW_021703777.1:22796723-23187492 GCF_005190385.1 Monodon monoceros | reverse complement strand
GCCGCGCTGGGACCGCCGCGCTGGGACCGCCGCGCTGGGACCGCCGCGCTGGGACCGCCGCGCTGGGACCGCCGCGCTGGGACCCCCTCGCTGACCCGCAGCTTAGCTGCTGCGCTGGCGCGGCTGCCTCTGGCTGAGTGGGGCGGCTACCGTAGTGTCACTGGGGATCGTGTGTAAGTCACAGGAGGCTTCCCGGGAGAAGCGGCCGGGAGCGGACGCGTTGGAGGTGACTACGACTCTACGAGTTCCACCTTCCTATCTCTATCCGTTCTGTCCGAGTCAGGTTACTTGTGAAAGGCCGAGAAAGTTTTATTTAGGTAAAATCTTGTGAATGGGAAAGTTTTGGAAACACGAGTAGAAGAGCATTTGGGGAGAAAGTAAGGAAAAGAACTCAAAATCCGGATTGAAGGGAAATCGTTTGAGGTCGTGGCTCATTCATCAAGAAATGAGCTAGGGTTCCTAAATGAGATTGCCTTTCTCTTGCGTGTGGTTATTAAAGTAAGGGCTGTACTGGTGGCCGTATGCGTTTAGAGACGATCCGTTATCTTTAGCAAATATCTTTTTAATGAGCTTTTGTGGCATGTCGAAAATTTATGTTGTCCGAAAAATGGGGGGAGAGTAAGGAAAATGACAGGTGAGAAAGAATGAAAGAGTACTTTGAAAATAAAAAAGGTGAAATTTTCACAGTATTTACGTGTAGGCTGACACTGAAGATGGTTTACAATAAAGAATAGATGGAGTCATCACGCTTGTACTCTTTCAAGTTAAATTCCAAGGATTCGCCATAAGAGTTTAGGCTTTAATTGGAGGCCTTTAAATTGGAAAATATTGCCTAATTATAGCTCCGTTAAGACTTGACTAATATGATTGTGAAATCAGACGTTAACGGCCTGTAATACAGACGAAACTTTAAAACGGTTTAGTTGAAATGTCCAGTAGAAAAAGGAACAAAATTGTAAGTTGTTTACCTTGCTTAATAGTGTTTTGGTTTTTACCAATTTACAAAATGGTTACACCAATATATTTAACACATCAGTAAGGATAATCTTGAAAAGAATGGCTGTTTAGACAAGGTAGGAGCTGGGTAGAGGAAACTTGAGACCGAGTTAGTTTGCAGGAAGAGATTGAAGATAAAAGAGAAATGAAGTAATTGATGGATCTAAGACAGTCATGCTAGAACACAGGAATAGCTTTGGAACTTTTCCTTTTCCAATAGATGTAAGTAAAGCTACAGAGAAAAGTTTGCCTTTACTGGGAATGGTGCCACGTTGGAAGACAAAAATAAGGTAGAAAGTAAAGCATTAAGAGGACTGAGTGGTAGGATTGTGGATTTGCTGATATCCTGTAACTTAAATGCTGAGATGTAAAATTAACAATACTTAATAACTATCTGTTACATCCTATGTTATGTGACAAGGGAATAACAGAGGAAAGAAAACAATATTTGTTATATATATTAATATATAGTCTAAGCAAATATTTTTGTTATATATACTAAGCAAATATATTACACATTCATAATGAAAAAAGGAGGAAATACGACAAGTCTGTAAATGGTCATGTTATAGTTGGTATTTATAACAGCCTTTTCCCACTACTATTTCTTATTTCCTTTGCCTTCAGCAAGTACCTCAGCTGGTTGTAGTTCTTTGCTTGGTGGAGTGACCCAAACCTTCATTCCTGAAGAATCTGGGCCATTACTAGTCCTACCTGGATTGGATTGTTGTAGATTTCCATTGATTTTAATCACAGAGCATAGTAATACTAAGAGATGCCCTAAGGGATCTCTTGTATTCCAGACAATGCATTCCTTATCTCCATTGTATTAATAGTAGAGTTGCTGTCCAATTTCCTCTTGATAGTGAGGATTAATCACCCCAGCCAGCACACTAATTCCCTTCTTTGCATGTTTTTTTAAAAAAATAGATCTTTATTGGAGTATAATTCCTTCACAATACTGTTAGTTTCTGTTGCACAACGAAGCAAATCAGCCATATGCATACACATGTCCCCATATCCCCTCCCTCTTGAGCCTCCCTCCCATCCTCCCTATCCCACCCCTCTAAGTCACCGCAAAGCACCGAGCCAATTTCCCTGTGCTATGCTGCTGCTTCTCATTCTGTGGTGTATATATGTTGATGCTACTCTCACTTTGCCCACCCTCCCACCCCATGTCCTCAAGTTCATTTTCTATGTCTACCTCTTTATTCCTGCCCTGCAACTAGGTTCATCAGTACCGTTTTTTTTTTTTTTAGATTCCATATATATGCGTTAGCATACAGTATTTGTTTTTCTCTTTTTGACTTACTTCACTCTGTATGACAGACTCTAGGTCCATTCAACTCACTACAAATAACTCAATTTCGTTTCTCCTTATGGCTGAGTAATATTCCATTGTATATGTGTGCCACATCTTTATCCATTCATCTGTTGATGGACATTTAGGTTTGTTCCATGTCCTGGCTATTGTAAATAGTGCTGCAATGAACATTGTGGTACATGTCTCTTTTTGAATTATGGTTTTCTCAGGGTATATGCCCAGTAGTGGGATTGCTGGGTCATATGGTAGTTCTATTTTTAGTTTTTTAAGGAACCTCCATACTGTTCTCCATAGTGGCTGTATCAATTTACATTCCCACCAACAGTGCAAGAGGGTTCCCTTTTCTCCACACCCTCTCCAGCATTTATTGTTTGTAGATTTTTTGATGATAGCCATTCTGACCGGCCTGAGGTGATACCTCATTGTAGTTTTGATTTGCATTTCTCTAATGATTAGTGATATTGAGCATCTTTTCATGTGCCTCTTTACCATCTGTATGTCTTCCTTGGTGAAATGTCTATTTAGGTCTTCCACCCATTTTTTATTAACATCTTTATTCAGGTATAATTGCTTTACAATGGTGTGTTAGTTTCTGCTTTATAACAAAGTGAATCAGTTATACATATACATATGTTCCCATATCTCTTCCCTCTTGCATCTCCCTCCCTCCCACTCTCCCTATCCCACCCCTCCAGGCGGTCACAAAGCACCGAGCCGATATCCCTGAGCGGATATCCTTGTGCCATGCGGCTGCTTCCCACTAGCTATCTACCTTACGTTTGTTAGTGTATATATGTCCATGCCTCTCTCTCGCCCTGTCACACCTCATCCTTCCCCCTCCCCATATCCTCAAGTCCATTCTCCAGTAGGTCTGTGTCTTTATTCCTGTCTTACCCCTAGGTTCTTCATGACATTTTTTTTTCTTGAATTCCATATATATGTGTTAGCATACGGTATTTGTCTTTTTCTTTCTGACTTACTTCACTCTGTATGACAGACTCTAGGTCTATCCACCTCATTACAAATAGCTCAATTTCGTTTCTTTTTATGGCTGAGTAATATTCCATTGTATACATGTGCCACATCTTCTTTATCCATTCATCCGATGATGGGCACTTAGGTTGTTTCCATCTCCGGGCTATTGTAAATAGAGCTGCAATGAACATTTTGGTACATGACTCTTTTTGAATTTTGGTTTTCTCAGGGTATATGCCCAGTAGTGGGATTGCTGGGTCATATGGTAGTTCTATTTGTAGTATTTTAAGGAACCTCCATACTGTTCTCCATAGTGGCTGAACCAATTCACATTGCCACCAGCAGTGCAGGAGTGTTCCCTTTTCTCCACACCCTCTCCAGCATTTATTGTTTGTAGATTTTTTGATGATGGCCATTCTGACTGGTGTGAGATGATATCTCATTGTAGTTTTGATTTGCATTTCTCTAATGATTAACGATGTTGAGCATTCTTTCATGTGTTTGTTGGCAGTCTGTATATCTTCTTTGGAGAAATGTCTATTTAGGTCTTCTGCCCATTTTTAGATTGGGTTGTTTGTTTTTTGTTATTGAGCTGAATGAGCTACTTGTAAATCTTGGAGATTAATCCTTTGTCAGTTGCTTCATTTGCAAATATTTTCTCCCATTCTGAGGGTTGTCTTTTGGTCTTGTTTATGGTTTCCTTTGCTGTGCAAAAGCTTTGAAGTTTCATTAGGTCCCATTTGTTTATTTTTGTTTTTATTTCCATTTCTCTAGGAGGTGGGTCAGAAAGGATCTTGCTGTGATTTATGTCATAGAGTGTTCTGCCTATGTTTTCCTCTAAGAGTTTGATAGTTTCTGGCCTCACATTTAGGTCTTTAATCCATTTTGAGCTTATTTTTGTGTATGGTGTTAGGGAGTGATCTAATCTCATACTTTTACATGTACCTGTCCAGTTTTCCCAGCACCACTTATTGAAGAGGCTGTCCTTTCTCCACTGTACATTCCTGCCACCTTTATCAAAGATAAGGTGTCCATATGTGCGCTTCCACCCATTTTTTAACTGGATTGTTTGTTTTTTTGATATTGAGCTCCATGAGCTGTTTGTATATTTTGGAGATTAATCCTTTGTCTGTTGTTTCATTTGCAAATATTTTCTCCCATTCTGAGGGTTGTCTTTTTGTCTTATTTATGGTTTCCTTTGTTGTGCAAAAGCTTTTAAGTTTCATTAGGTCCCATTTGTTTAGTTTTATTTCTATTTCCATTACTCTAGGAGGTGGGTCAAAAAAGATCTTGCTGTGGTTTATGTCAAAGAGTGTTTGTCCTATGTTTTCCTCTAAGGGTTTAATAGTGTCTGGTCTTACATTTAAGTCTTTAATGATTTGGAGTTTATTTTTGTTTATGGTGTTAGGTAGTGTCCTAATTTCATTCTGTTACATGTAGCTGTCCGGTTTTCCCAGCACCACTTGTTGAAGAGGCTGTCTTTTCTCCATTGTATGTTCTTGCCTCCTTTGTCATAAATTAAGTGCCCATATGTGCGTGGGTTTATCTCTGGGCATTCTATCTTGTACCATTGATCTATATTTCTGGTTTTGTGTCAGTACCATACTGTCTTGATTACTGTAGCTTTGTGGTATAGTTTGAAGTCAGGGAGCCTGATTCCTCCAACTCTGTTTTTCTTTTTGAAGATTGCTTTGGCTATTCGGGGTCTTTTGTGTTTCCATACGAATTGTAAAATTTTTTGTTCTAATTCTATGAAGAATGCCATTGGTAGTTTGATAGGGATTGCATTGAATCTGTAGATTGCTTTGGGTAATATAGTCATTTTCACGATATTGATTCTTCCAATCCAAGAACATGATATATTTCTCTATCTGTTTATGTCATCGTTGATTGCTTTCATCAGTATTTTATAGTTTTCTGAGTACAGGTCTTTCACCTCCTTAGGCAGGTTTATTCCTAGGTATTTTATTCTTTTTGTTGCAATGGTAAATGAGAGTATTTCCTTAATTTCTCTTTCTGATTTTTCGTTGTTGGTGTATATGAATGCCAGAGATTTCTGTGCATTAACTTTGTATCCTGCAACCTTACCAAATTCAATGATTAGTTCTAGTAGTTTTCTGGTGGCATCTTTAGGATTTTCTGTGTATATTATCATGTCATTGGCAGAAGGTGACAGTTTTACTTCTTCTTTTCAATATTTATTTCTTTAATTTCTTTTTCTTCTCTGATTGCTGTGGCTAGGACTTCCAAAACTATGTTGAATAAGAGCGGTGAGAGTGGATATCCTTGTTTTGTTCCTGATATTTGTGGAAATGCTTTCAGTTTTTCACCATTGAGTATGATGCTTGCTGTGGGTTTGTCATATATGGCCTTTATTATGTTGAGGTAGGTTCCCTCTATGCCCATTTTCTGGAGAGTTTTTTTAATCATAAATCAGTGTTGAATTTTGTCAAAAGCTTTTTCTGCATCTACTGAGAGTATCATATGGTTTTTATTCCTTAATTTGTTAATGTGATGTATCACATTGATTGATTTGTGTATATTGAAGAACCCTTGCATCCCTGGGATAAATCTCACTTGATCATGGTGTATGATCCTTTTAATGTGCTGTTGGATTCTGTTTGCTACCATTTTCTTCAGGATTTTTGTATCTATGTTCGTCAGTGATATTGGCCTATAATTTTCTTTTTTTGTGGTATCTTTTTCTGTTTTTGTTATCAGGCTGATGGTGGCTTTGTAGAATGAATTTGGGAGTGTTTCTCCCTCTGCAATTTTCTGGAAGAGTTTGAGAAGGATCAGTGTTAGCTCTTCTCTAAATGTTTGATAGAATTCACCAGTGAAGCCATCTGGTCCTGGAGTTTTGTTTGTTGGAAGATTTCTAATTACAGTTTCAATTTCATTACGTGTGATAGGTCTGTTTGTATTTTCTAATTCTTCCTGGTTCAGTCTTGGAAAGTTGTACCTTTCCAAGAATTTGTCCATTTCTTCATGGTTGTCCATTTTATTGGCATATAGTTGTTTGTAGTAATCTCTTATAATCCTTTGTATTTCTGCAGTGTCAGTTGTGATTTTCCCTTTTCATTTCTAATTTTATTGATTTGTGTCCTCTCATTTTTTTTCTTGATGAGTCTGGCTAAGGGTTTATCAATTTTGTTTATCTTTTCAAAGAACCAGCTTTTAGTTTTATTGATCTTTGCTATCGTTTTCTTCATTTCTATTTTATTTATTTCTGCTCTGATCTTTATGCTTTCTTTCCTTCTACTGACTTTGGGTTTTCTTTGTTCTTCTTTCTCTAGTTGTTTTAAGTGTAGGGTTAGATTATTTATTTGAGATTTTTCTTGTTTCTTGAGGTGAGATTGAATTGCTATGAACTTCCATCTTAGAACTGCTTTTGCTGTGTCCCATAGGTTTTGGGTCGTCGTGTTTTTGTTGTCATTTGTTTCAATGTATTTTTTATTTCTTCTTTGATTCCTTCAGTAATCTCTTGGTTATTTAGTAGTGCACTGTTTAGCCTCCATGTATTTGTGATTTTTACCATATTTTTCCTGTAATTGATTTCCAGTCTCATAGCATTGTGGTCAGGAAAGATGCTTGATGTGATTTCAATTTTCTTAAATTTATTTAGGCTTGTTTTGTGACCCAGGGTGTGATCTATCCTGGAGAATGTTCCACGTGCACTTGAGAAGAAAGTGTATTCTGCTACTTTTGGGTGGAAGTTTTATAAATGTCAATTAGATCTACCTGGTCTATTGTGCCATTTAAAGCTTGTGTTTCCTTATTAATTTTCTGTTTGGATGACCTGTCCATTGGTGTAAGTGGGGTGTTAAAGTCCCCTACTATTATTGTGTTACTGTCAATTTCTCCGTTCATGGTTGTTAGCATTTGCCATACGTATTGAGGTGCTCCTGTGTTGGGTGCATAAACAGTTATAATTGTTATATCTTCTTCTTGGATTGATCCTTTGATCACTATGTAGTGTCCCTCCTTATCTCTTGTAACAGTCTTTATTTTAAAGTCTATTTTATGTGATATAAGTATTGCTACTCCAACTTTCTTTTGATTTCCATTTGCATGGAATATCTTTTCCATCCCTTCACTTTCAGTCCTTATGTGTCCCTAGGTCTGAAGTGGGTCTCTTGTAAACAGCATATATATGGATCTTGTTTTTGTATCCATTCAGCCAGTCTGTGTCTTTTGGTTTGGGCATTTAATCCATTTACAGTCAAGGTTATTAAATTCAATATGTATGTTCTTATTACCATTTTCTTAATTGTTTTTGGTTTGTTTTTGTGAATCTTTGTTTTCTCCTGTGTTTCCTGCTTAGAGAAGTTTCTTTAGCATTTGTTGTGAAGCTGGTTTGGTGGTGCTGAATTCTCTTAGCTTTTGCTTGTCTGAAAAGCTTTCAACTTCTCCACTGAATCTGAATGAGATCCTTGCTGGATAGAATAATCTTGGTTGTAGGTTTTTCTCTTTTATCACTTTAAGTGTATCCTGCCACTCCCTTCTGGCCTTCAGAGTTTCCGTTGAAAAATCAGCTGATAACCTTATGGGGATTTCTTTGTATGTTACTTTTTGTTTTTCCCTTGCTGCTTTTAATATTTTTTCTTTGAATTATTTTTTGTTAGTTTGATTAATATATGTCTTGGTGTGTTTTTCCTAGGGTTTATCCTGTTTGGAACTCTCTCTGCTTCCTGGACTTGGGTGACTATTTCCTTTCCCATGTTAGGGAAGTTTTCAACTATAATCTCTTCAGATATTTTCTCAGACCCTTTCTTTTTCTCTTCTTCTTCTGGAACCCCTATAGTTTGATTGTTGGTGTGTTTAGTGTTGTCCCAGAGGTCTCTGAGGTGGTCTTCAGTTCTTTTCATTCCTTTTTCTTTATTCTACGCATCAGCAGTTATTTCCACCATTTTGTCTTCCAGCTCACTTATTCGTCCTTCTGCCTCAATTATCCTGTTATTGACTCCTTCTAGTTTATGTTTCATTTCAGTTATTGTGTTGTTCATCTCTGTTTGTTCTTTAGTTCTTCTAGATCTTTGTTAAACATTTCTTGTATTTTCTCAATCCATACCTCCGTTCTATTTCCAAGATTCTGGATCATCTTTACTGTCATTGTCTGAATTCCTTTTTGCATAGATTGCCTATTTCCTCTTCATTTATTTGGTCTTGTAGGTTTTTACCTTGCTCCTTCATCTGTGACATTTTTTTGCCGTCTCTTTTTTTTTTTTTTTATGAGTGGGATGGAACCATTGTTATGTTTCCAGGTGGAAGCATTCTTCTCTTTGAAACTAAGACTTCTACAGCAGCAGAGCATAAGGTCACAGGAACAGGGAGCAAACATTTTGCAAAAAAGGTCACTAGGAGAAATAGCGAGTGGTACCCTTCCCATTTCTATCCCTTGGTTTCTGGACCTGTGAATCCTGGCTATGAGAGAAATAGCACCATGTATTGGATGCTGATTCAGAGCATATACAGCATTCTGGAGAACTTTGCTACAGTCCTGCAAGTTCTAGTCACCTAGTGGCACCGTAACTGAGTCTTTAAAAGGCTATTCCACCATTCTGTGAAGCCATCTGCTTCAGGATAGTGGGATACATGGTAAGATCAGTGAATTTCATGAGCGTGGGTCCATTACCTCACTTCATTTGCTGTGAAGTGAGTTCCTTGATCAGAAGCAATGCTGTGTAGAATACTGTGATGGTGGATAAAGTATTCTGTAAGTTCATGGATGGTAGTTTTGGCAAAAGCATTGTGTGCAGGGGAGACAAATTTATATCCAGAGTAAATGTTTATTCCAGTAAGAACAAAATATTCCCCCTTCCATGATGGAAGGAGTCCAGTGTAATCAATCTGCCACCAGGTAGCTGGCTACCACCCAAGGAACTCGTGCCATGGTGTTGGTCTCTGCTGTTGACAGGTTGGGCACTCAGCAGTGGCCATAGCCAGGCCTTGGTAAGTGGAAGTCCATGTTGCTGAGCCTATGCATAACCTCCATCCCTGTCAGCATGACCACTTTGTCCATGAGAACATTGGGTGAATACAGGGGTGGCTGGGGAAAAAGTGATTCAGTATGTAATCATATGTCTGGCCATTTCTCCTTCCAATGAAAGTGAACAACCAGGTTCACTGCTTGAAGTTCACCTGCTGGGAGGAGTTCCTTCACTACTGTCCTTCAGGGATGTCCCAGAACAAGGGGCTGTAGTGCTATAGCCATCCACTTTTGGGTGGTGCTTGCATATTGTCGAAAACCATCTGTAAACCAGTCCAGAGTCTTCTCTTCCTCTGTCAACTGATTTAGGGAACTCCCTATGAGGCCACAGATGCAGATTTATTTCTCACTGTGGCATGCAAATGTCTTACCATTAAGTCTAGAGTAGTTCCTATTCCAGGTCCATCTTTTGCTCACCAGGTCCAATCCGTATACTGTCATCAATGTACTGGAGCAGTGTGATGTCTTGTGGAAGAGAAAGGCAATCAAGATACTTGTGAATTAAATAATGATCCCCTAAGTGAGGACTGGAGAGTTTAGTCCCCTGAGACAGGAAAGTGAAGGTGTATTGCTGCTGGCCTTGCTAGCTGGAAACAAACTGCTTCTGGTGGTCCTACCAATAGGTATAGAGAAAAAACATTTGTCAGATCAGTAGCTGCATACCAGGTACCAAGGAATGTGTTAATTTGCTCAAGCACTGAAACTACATCTGGTAGAGTAACTGTAGTTGGAGTCTCCACCTGGTTAAGCTTACGATAGTCCACGGTCATTCTCCGAGATCCATCTGTCTTCTGAACAGGTTAAACAGGTGAGTTGAATGGGGACGTGGTGGGAATCACCACTCCTGCATCTTTCAAGTCCTTGATTGTGACACTAATCTCTGCAGTCTTTCCAGGAATGTGGTAGTGCTTTTGGTTTACTGTTTTCCTAGGTAGAGGCAGTTCTAATGGATTCCGCTTGGCCTTTTCCACTTGAATAGCCCTCACTACACAGGTCAAGGAACCTTTGTGGGGATTCTGCTAGTTGCTGATTATATCTGTTGCAATAATTAACTCTGGTATTGGGGAAATAACTACAGAATGGGTTAGGGGACCCACTGGGCTCACTCCCTGTGAGACAGACTTGAGCTAAAATTCCATTGATCGCTTGACCCTCATACGTTCCTGCTCTAACTGGTAGATCATAATGATGTTTTTGATCTGGAATTAGTGTCAGTTCTGAGTCAGAGTCCAGTAGCCCCCCAAATCTCTGAGTATTTCCTTTTGCCCAATCACAGTTATCCTGGCAAAAAGCTGTAGGTTACTTTGGGGAAGGCTGGGAGAAAGATTAACAGTATAAATTTTTGGCAGTTCATCCAAGGGGTTCTGGGTCTACAAACTGGCTCAAGTCTGGGAACTAAATGAAGGACCATGACTCTTTCTTTTCATGACTCAGGTTAGACTTGTCTTCATTTGGCCTAGAACTTTCCTGCTTATACAGATAAGTAAGAATTTAGTAGGCTTCCTATCTATTTCATTTCTAGGAACACCATGATCCACTAGCCAGTGCCTTAGGTCTATGCAAGTCAGACTTTTCTGGTTGCTATGTCTCTGCTGTCCATTATGGTAACCAGAGCACCTTGCCTTTGGCAGTGCCACTTGATCCCTGCTCTCTGAGATTCAATCACTCCCATTGCATTTAGCTTTTCCAATTCAGTGACTGCAGTCCCTGCTATAAGGCCTGGCCTATAAAGAAGAGCGATCACAGAGTTCTTCAGAGATGTTGGGGCTCCTCTCACAAGTTTATTTCTCACGGTAGTGGTGAAAGATATGTTTTCTGTACCCTTCTGATATGGATACATAGGTCTTAAATGACAAATCCACTCTAACATTCCAATCTCCTTAAGCCTTTGAATCCCTTCCTCCATATTAAACTGAGGCAGGTCTAGCATTTCTAATTTGCCCACTTGTGGATGATTGAGATCACTAAGGGAATTAGTGTAGATGGGAGAAGAGAAATAGCTCTAAGTTGGGCTCTATAGTATTAAGATATTTGGAAGGCTATGAAGAAGCAACAGAAGGGGCTATGAAGAAGCTACTAGTGTGGTGGAAAGAAAACCAAGTATCCTGGTATCCTGCAAGAAGAAAACAATTAGCTACATTATATATTGCTAAATATTATAATAAGATGAGGATTGCTACTGGAATTAACAATGTAAAGATAAGCAGTTGGATGGAGTGGTGTGGTGAGCGTTAAAGCCTGTAGGAGACTGAAGAGAAAATGGGAAAGAAATTGATGACAGCAAGAATAAACAACTCTTTCAAGGAGGTTTGCTAACAAGAAGGGAAAAAATGGGGTGGTAGCTATAACGCAGAGCAGGGTAAAGCGAAATTTTAAGAAAAGAGAAAAAGCATGTTTGTTCATTAATGGCAAAAAAATCTAGGAAAGGAGATTTTTGATACTGGAGAGAGAAGGAAGAATTGCTGAGACAATGACTTTGAGTAAGTGGGAAAGGATCTAGTGCACAAATGGAAGGGTTTCCCTTTGCTAGGAGCATGAACGAGTTCACTCAGTAACAGGAGAGACAGCAGCTGCAGGTAGGTGGGTGAATGTCGTTGTGGGAGTCTGCAGAAATTCTCATCTGATTGTTTCTATTTTATCAGTAAAATAGAAAGCAAGGTCATCAGTTGAGAGTGAGACTGAAAGAAGAGTTGGAGGTTTTAGGAGAGAGGTAAAGCCATGTAATAGTTGTTTAGTGTTGAGGAGAATGGAAATACAGTATGATTCCAGGCAGCATTAGGGGCCCATTGAAGTTAGAGGTCATGAATATAAGTGAAACCAGTCAGTTTGTTTATTTGTTTCCTCCAGCCATGTGTACATGCACAAGTACAACCATGGAATAGGCAGAGAGTTGGACATTACCAGGGTTGTGGTTTAGCCATGTACAGGGAGACAAGAAAAGGGCAGGAGAGTGAAGAGTGTATGCAAAGGAGTGATTATTATTGAGCGTGCAATTTAAGCTGGACAAGGACAGAAGTTAAGATATGAGGGGTGGGAGACGAGAAAAAGACGTTAGAATCAATGAACTGTAGGTTCTGGTGGGGTCAGAGGATTGTTGGATTTTTCCAGATTCTAAGTAGAGGTGGTGAGCTGGAAAAATAGGAGATGATAGTCAAAATGAGATAATCTCAAATTGAGATGATCAAGAGGCAATACAGTCGTCCTTTGGTATCTGAGGAGGTTGTTTCCCAGTGCCTCATGGATACCAAAATCCATGGATGCTCAATCCCTTATATAAAATGGCATTGGGTTTGTATATATCCTGTGCGCATCCTCCCATATACTTTAAGTCATCTCTAGATTGCTTATAATATCTAATACAATGTACAGCTGACCCTTGAGCAGTGTGGGAGTTAGGGGCGCTGACCCTTTGTGCAGTGGAAAAATCCGTGTTTAACTTTACAGTCGGCCCTCTGTATCCTCGGTTCCACACTCACAGATTCAACCAACCGTGGATCACGCAGTACTGTAGTATTTAGTGAAAAAAACCCACGTGTAAGGACCTGCACTGTCCATGTTGTTCAAGGGTCAACTGTAAATGCTATATAAATACAACGTAAATGCCGTGTAGATAGTTGCCAGTGCGCAGCAAATTCAAGTTTTGCCTTTTGAAACTTTCTGGATTTTTTTTTTCCTGAATATTTTTAATCCACGACTGGTTGAATTAGAGGATGTGGAACCCCACAGATATGGAGGGCTGATGGTAGTTATTGGGAAAGAGGAGGATTGAGGTATGGCCATGCGAGTAAGTAGCTGAGGTAAGGTGGAGAATAAAAAATCAGTGGAGGAGAGGAGGTCAAGGCACTGAGTGACAATGTATTGGGTAGATCGTCTATGTGGACACTGAAGCCCGCTGAGAATTATGACAGGAATGCGGTTTAAGACAGTGTTAGGGAGTTAAGAACTAAAATCTCCAAGGAATGGGGTGGAGAGAGACTAGCCTGGGGATTGTTTGAGAACCGCAGCAGGGAGAGGGAGCAGGGAGAGGGAGTTCGTGCGGTCGTTTGATGTCATAAAATTTAAATGGGCAGCTTTTGGAGGAGGGAAGAAGAGTGGTCTGGAAGGAACTGCAGGGAGCAGGAATGTCATCCTCTCCACCTCCAGGCTTCATAGTGGTGGAGTTTGGGAGTCTGGGCTGCAGAGGAGAGGGCTGATCAGGTTTTAAAGCAAAAAAGTGAAGGAAATGTTTAGAGAAGGTGATTTTGCTGATGACTGAGTCTCAGAGGGCCCAGTGGAAAGTTTTCAGGTGTCCGACAGGGATAAGAAATGGGTCAGAAAAGGAGATGTTCAGAGTCTTATAGGAATTAAGAGTCCTGAAGATGAGAGTTAACTTTGGCTTTTTGTGGCAACTAAAATCAACAGGCATGAGGTGCATAGTGAGATTCATCTTGATGAAAGTCTTTGAAAAAAGCTTTAAGTTCAGAAAGGAAACTATAATTAAACAAATGTGCAACCTCAGTGCCTATTCAAGGATAATCTTGGGCTTGGATTAGTCATGAGTGAAATGCCTGTTGGCCAAATGTCTGCCTTGTAAAGGGTACAGGGTGGTCTTTGGGGTTAGGAAGGAATCTGAAGACCTTGGAGATAATCAGGTTTACTATTCATTACCTTCAATTTACAAGATACAGTAATTATTGCTGCTATCTCAAAGACTTTCATCATCATAAGAGGATCTTTCTCAAAATCTAGGCAGTAAGTTTCTGCCCTCTTGTCTGAGGGGAGTTGGAATATCAGTATCATCTTGTTGATTTATAGACATTTTACCTGTTGTTACATTCAAACAAAAATTGAAACTTGAAATTTGATGTTTTAAAAATCCCAAAAGATCAAAACAGGCATAACTGGCTGAACATGAATTCAAAATAAAGAAATGGTGGGAAGATTCCAAACCTAGAAAATGGACATAAATATTTATAGGCACATGAAAAACTGTAACAGTTTTTCCTCTTCTGCCTAAAATAATCAACATGTGCTACAGGAAAAAACACTGTGTGGGATTATTAATTTTTATCTAATTCTTATTTTGGTCAACTCACTTATCTTCTCCCTAAGACTAGATCTGTGTGTCTCTTCTTCACTTATTTATAACAAGAATTCACAACTATCATTGCTACTTTTTAACGTTGAGAGGTGGAAAATTTTCTGGTCGGGGACAACCAAGGCTTTGACTGGCTCAGAGAGGGCCATGTAATCACAGGGTGATGTAAGTAGGAATGAGGTGGAGAGCAAGAAAGTAAATGGCTATGGCATAGCTGCAGTTTTACTTGTTATGTGATTGGGGTGTTTACAGAGTCTGAAAACTCAAGTTTGCTAAGAAGGGGAGAGGGCTGGAATGGATAATTATGCAGTGTTTGTGTACAGGTTTAAGATTTAGATGGAAGGCAGGACAGAGAACTTTATCATTTACTGTTTAGGTTCTTTTTAAAGTTTCTGCTGTGACAGTCAGTGTGCAAGACACACTTTGGCTTGGCAAATTGTAGAAGGAATAAAACCACGGCCCACAAATAGCTACCTCATAATTTTGTTGAAAGAGTAAATTAAATGAAATATGCAAGGTACAGAGCCCAGTGCTTGGCTTAAGTTGCATCTCCTTTCTTAAAAGTTTTCTGGAAATTATCTCATTAGTTTTGGAATGTTTTACAGAAATGAAATAACAACTTCTGGTTGCAAAAAACCTCTGTAGTTATTTAGATAAGCTCTTTAACCTTGTGCTAGCTATACACATATGTGTGTGTGTGTGTGTGTTTAATCATAGTAGATCTTCCCTGCTGTGGTCCTTTTCCTCAAGTATCACTAACTCATTCTTTCAGATCTCAATTTAAATGTCCTATCTTCAGGGGAGATTTTACCTAACTTCACAAAATAGATCAAGTATTCTATAAAATATCCTCAGAGTATCCTATTACTCTCTAACACCTATCACAATTATAATTATTTTTTCTGTAATTTTTGAACGTCTGTCTTCTACCTGAGGAGCTAAGTTCTTTGAGGCTAGGCATCATGTTTCTGTTTCTTCCTGTTCCTTGCCCAGCACCCAGCACAATGTCTCCCAGTACTCAATAATTATTAATAAATTATTAATCATTATTAGTGAATCTTGGTTTTAGTAAAAATCCTTTTGGGGATATGCTCATTTGGCATATATCAATATTTTTAAAGAGAAATTTGACAGGAAATAAGTTCTTTAGCGGTATCATAAATCTTTAGGGATTATGCATGTTAGCTTCCTCTACTGTAACTGGAAAAAATATATATAAAATGTTATATATATTATTATATATATGTTGAAGAGTTTTCTTAAGGTGATATGGACATTGCCAACCTGTAGATTATTAAATGTTTCAAGTAATGTTTTATTGCCTTACTTCTGAGGCTTTGTACATACTCTTTCTCAAAGATGTATCACCAGGGAATTTTATTTCTTAGATGAAACAAGATGTGAGTCTTTTATAGACTTCAATGTAGAAGAAATTATTTGCATTTTAGGAAGATAGTGCTTAAGTCAGCTTTAGTTATAAAGCATTTTCACATGAAGAGCAATCTAGAATGTTTATTTGAAGTGGCCCTTTTAGCTCTAAAAAGTAGACTGTTGTGGTAGCAAACAAAGAACCAGAGAATTGGTAACAAAGCAGGCCAAATAATCTTTCTGGTTTTTAATATGTTGTATGCTTTTTATTTTCAGTTGCAGATTAGTGAAGAAGAAATATTAACTGTTTTTCAAAACAGACCTAAGTAGATTGACTGTACCTCCCTCTTTTATGTTGTGGCCTTGGGTGAGGTAAATACTTGGACCTCAGCTTTCCCATCTGCAAAATGAGAATATCACTTTATTGCCAGGGATGTTCTATGGATTAAATAATCTAGTGTATATCAGATGTCTCGCAAATAATGGCACACAACAAATACTTCTTTCCCCTCATTGCTGGTGTTAAAGAGAAAAATCACAGGCCCAAAATGGTGTCACTTGTGCTAACATTTATGATACCAAACCTAGATTTAATATCTAACCTCATTACAGTTTTGCCCTTAATCTTAGTCAACCAGTCTGGAACTTTCTGGTCAGCACCAATTTGACCAGAGGTAATCTGCCACTGTGGGCCTTCTCCATCCCCCAGAGGAAGAGAGGCAATCTGCGTGATAAAACCCTTATAGTTCCCTTTCCCCCAAAAGATGTCCTCCAGCCTAAAGTAATCCCTTCCTTTCTTTTGCTAATAGCTCCTTTGCCCCACCCTTCTTCCTGTAAAAACCTTCCATTTTATACAACCCCTTGAAGGGCCCTTCTAGTTGCTAGATGGGATGCTACTTGATTCATGACTTACCTAATAAAGCCAATTAGATCTTCAAATTTATTTGGTTGAATTTTTGTTTTTTAACAGTTTTTAGGCTGAGAAAAAACAGCCTAAAAACTTTTATCTTTTAACATATCCTCTGACACTTCAAACCAGCCCCCTCCTTCCCTCCCTTCCTGTTTTTCTTCTTTCCTTTTTTTTTTTTTTTTTCAATAGAAAAGGAAAAGGTTGTAGTTTGGATTGTCATTTGTAATTATGATAAAGTTCTTTAGGGGATGAGGAGAATGGAGGGTATATACTTTCTCAACTCTCTATGTCTGGATCTTGGATTGGGTTTGAAAACTCAGAAAACTGGGGAGTTGTGTAAGTTTATTGGGAAGAAAATGTCTAATAAAAGCATTGAAGAAAACAGGTGAAGGATTATTAAATATATTTATTATTCTTGACTTCATAATATAGATGTAAATACTACTTACAGAGTTTCTGTATTACAAAGGGGCCCATGAAAAGAAGTGTGGTATTGGTAGGAAAGCTAGAAATTGTTTTTTGGCTGTTTATTGGCTTGTTTGAAGTGAAAGGATAACAAGGTATTTTTTTCTAAGCTTTTAATGGTAACTGAATGCAATCCACAAGTCTGTTGTCCCAAAGCTAAAGAAAGCCTGTTCCCTTTTAATGGCATTTATAGAGTAAAGTCAGTGCTACTGTATTTGTCTAACTCCAGATTTTTCTGTCTTAATGTATCTCATAATTAGGTCCCATATTATGACTCTGGTCAAATCATCTGGGAGTGATGGATCACCAAGATAAATTACCAATCTATCTAGTTTAGCTCGTAGCAGATGCAAATTCTAGTTATTTAAATGATTCATTTGTTCTACTCTAAGGTTTCTTGATTCTTACCAATGATATATACCACAGTAGCTTGAACTCTGTAGATTTTTGTAAGATTAATAAAA
Organism: Monodon monoceros; assembly: GCF_005190385.1. Classification (NCBI taxonomy): domain Eukaryota; kingdom Metazoa; phylum Chordata; class Mammalia; order Artiodactyla; family Monodontidae; genus Monodon; species Monodon monoceros. The sequence goes on along the minus strand of NW_021703777.1, from coordinate 23,169,924 downwards.
GATCTTCCTTACAGAAAGGAAAGAGTTTCAACTAATCAGTAGTCATCGGCCACAGGCATTACCTAGTTAAGTTAAATTTTTATAGTTGGATTCTAGTGCTGGGTCAGCACTATAATTCAATTCTCTTACTCTAGTTTCCCAATTGCTGAAATATTATTAAGAGTAAGTCAGGAAACCAGACTAATTGATTTTACTGCTAATTCATGTTATCCACCCTCAGTGGTGCCATTACTGTTGTTAAACAAGTTTCATATTCATCTCTAAATATTTCATATACCCCCAGAACCCAAGCATCCTATCCCTGCCTCTCCTTGGTAACATTGTTCATTCTAACTCCACTAGGAAGATTGAGGACTATCACGTCAACTCTCTTAATTTCTCTCTTCACTGGAAAAAAAAAAACAGTTTTTGTATATTAACACACATTTCCCATCTTCCTTCTAATCTCAGAGAAGAAAATGTCTTTCTCCTTTTTAATTTTGATGCTCATACCTTTCATCCTTTCTCACCTTTTGCGATATTTTGCTTCATCTATTACATCCTTATATTATCAATCAATTGCTTTACCTCAAAAGGCAGACATGTTCCTTTCCTCAATCTTATCATCTTATCTATTTGCCCTTTAGTAACTCACAATATTTTAATAACACTTCATAAAATAGATGCCTTACACTATTTAAACTGTATGTAAAAGAATGTTCATTTGACTCTCGTAACTCAGGAGTCCTGCCTTAGTTAGCGTCAGTGAGAATTACTAGCTAAGCTAGCCTTAACTATGTGGTTCACTTTGGCATATATGCTTTCAAATTGTCATAAAAAGGTTTTATTAATTACTTATATGATCAAAAGTATGATCTAATTTTAGTAATTGAACATCAAAATTATTTTCCTATAATCACATTTTAATCAGATTTTAAAGAGATGATATTGTTCAGGAAAAATTGGATATCATTATTCTTGCTGGGAGAACTACCTCCTCTTGGGTACTTTTGTATCTTCCTGGGTTCATAATATTCTACCCTGAAAAATCACTCTCATTATTTCAGTGACTATTTTTCAGTTATACATCTACTGAAATACTTTGCTATCCCAGGAACTAATAAAGGCCAACCCTACCCTACCAAATCTAGAAAGAATAGCAATATAACCTTTTGAAAAACAGTTTTTAAAAAAACCCTCAAATTGCTCACATCACTTTTAAATACCATGGTGCCATAATGAAATAGCCAAATAACTATCTTTTCATTACATGGCAGAAGTATCTGTCTCATGAGATTATGTTTGTTTAATAGAACTGTTATGATTAAAATACATCACTAATACAATCAGCAAAGCATTATTACCAAAGGCCATTTGTTGATGTATAGGAACAGCATCATTATATAGAACCAGATAGTAAATATATTTGTACCTAAATGTGTACTTTCAAGAGTTAGAGAAATAAATGTACAAAAGATACATAGTAATAAAATTCAAATGATATACGTGAAATCTAACATGAATGTTAGATTTGTAATACAATTTATATTATTGTTTGAGGCATTTTGTGGGAAAAAAATCTATAAAGTTACTAAATGTTGAAAACACATTATAGAGAATTCTGGGAAGATGGTGGAATAGGAAGTGCCAGGAACCTGTCTCTCCATCTAAACAACAATTGCACTGGCAGAATCTGTCTGATGTAACTGTTTTGGAACTCTGGAATCTATTGAAGTCTTGCAATTTCCAGGGGAAATATTGGATGGTAAATGCAGTTAATTTGGTCAATTTCAGCTCTTAGCACAGGAGCAAATACCTATTCCCCACCCCCAGCCACATGGCAGGCAGATGTGCACATGCTCCTGGAGAACCTTGCACACAGCTTGGGGGAACCAAAGTGGGTTAACAAAAAGGCTCTGTCCTCAAAATGTTGAGATCTGATTGCAGAAATGCAGAAAAAGAGGTGGGTGGTCATTGTTGTTACACCTCCCATTGTTGTAAGCCCCTCCCCCTCAAGTGACTTCCAGAAGATTTAAAGGACTGACCCTTTTTCTCTCCCATCCATTTCTCTCTTTTTACCCTTTTGGAAGCCAGACATTAAAAACTAGGACATTCAAAAACAACTGTATATACGGGGAAAGTTAGAAAATGACTATGCATGCTCAGGGGCAGGCTCAGAAAAGACCTGGGAAGACCTTAAGTTTACACCTCAGACTCATTTTGGCATAGAGACAACCTACAGCAATCAAGAAAACAAAAACAATAAACAAAAATCACAAAAACAAAACAGCAAACCCTGGGGAATGGGGAGAATTGGATTTTTAGAGTTGCCACATTATTAGATTAAAATATTTAGTTTTCAACCATAACAAAAAAAAATCAAAAGGCCTACAAGGAAGCAGGAGAATATGACCCATTCAAAGGGGAAAAAAAATGAACAGAAACTGTCCCTGAAAAACACCTGATAGCAAAAACAAACAAACAAAAAACTGCCCTAAAGATGCTCAACTCAAGAAAATGACATACGAACAAAATGGAAAAATCAATGAAAATATAGAAAACCTAAAGAAAAATTCTGGGCCTGAAGAGTACAGTTATTGAAATGAAAATTCAATAGAGGGATTCAAAGGCAGATTTGAGCAGGAAGAAGAATCAGCAAACCTGAAGATAGGACAATGGAAATTATTGAGACTGAGGAATTGAAGGAAAAACATTAAAAGTGAGCAGAACCTAAGGAACCTGTGTGACATGATCAAATGGATCAACATATGCATTGTGGGAATCCAGTTGGAGAAGAAAGGGGCAGAGAGAACATTTGAAGAAATAATGGCTGAAAACTCCCCAAATTTGATGAAAGACATGAATATAAACATCTAAGAAGCTCAGTGAACTTGAAGTAAGATGAACTTACTTGAATTCATGAACTTAAGATGAACTCAAGAGACCTATGCTGAGACACATTATAATCAAACTTTCAAAAGCCAAAGACAATGAGAGAACCTTGAAAGCAGCGAGAGAGAAGCAACATGTCACAAGGATCCACAATAAGATTATTTTTCATCAGAAACTTGGGGGACCAGAAGGCAGTGGGCTGATATATCCAGAGTGCTGAAAGAAAAAAAAAAACCTTTCAACCATGAAGCCTATATCTGGCAAAACTTCCTCAAAAGTGAGGATAATTTAAGACTTTCTCAGATAAATAAAACAAACACTGAGAGTTTATCACCACCAGACCTACCTGCAAGAAATGCTCAAGTGAGTCCTGCAGGGTCAAATAAAAGATACAAGACAGTAACTGAAAACCATATGAAGAAATAGTGATTGCAATAAAGGTAAATATATGGGCAATTAGAAAATTTAGTATTATTGTAACAACAGTTTGTAAATCCATTTTTTTTTTGTTTTCTACATGATTTAAGAGACTAATACATTAAAAGAGCTAGTATTATTGTAACTTTGGTTTGTAATTCCACATATTTTCTACATAATTTCAAAGACTAATGTATTTAAAAGAATTATTACTTTATGTTTTGGGGCACATGATGTATGAAGAAGTAATTGTGTGACAAACCAAAAGGGGTGAGGATGGAGGTGTAAAGGAGGACAGTTTTATATGTTATTGCAGTTAAGCTGATACAAAATCAAATTAGAATGTAACTTTAGGATGTTAAATGTAATCCCTATGATAACCACAAAATAGGTAGAGAATATACACAAAAGGAAATGAGAAAGAAATTTAAGCACTTCACTACAAAAAAACAAATCACAAAAGAAGACAGTAATACAGGAAATGTGGGACAAAAAAGCTGTGAGACATAGAAAATGGAACAATATGACAGAAGTACAACCTACCAAGTCTGAAACATGAAGACATAGAAAATTTGAACAGACAAGTAAGGAGATTGAATCAGTAATCAGATACTTCCCAGTCAAAGCCCAGGACAAGATGGCTTCAGTGGTGAAATCTACCATTTAAAGAAGAACTAATGCCAATCCTTCTCAAACTCTTCCAAAAAAATTTAAGAGGAGTGAACACTCCCAAAATTCATTTTATGAGGCCATCATTACACTGATGCCAAAGCCAAGAGAAGAAAACTACAGGACAATATCTCTGATGACTGTGGGTGCAAAAATTCTCAACAAAATCAGAACAAATCAAGTGTAACAGCACCATAAAGGGATCACGCACAGTGATCAAATGGTTTTTAGCCCTGGGATGGAAGTATGGCTCAATATACACAAATTAATAAATGTAATACACCACATTAATAGAATGAGAGACAAAAGTCATATGATCACCTCATTAGATGCAGAAAGAGCATTTGACAAAATTCATTTTTTTCATGATAAAAACTCTCAAAAAAACAGTATAGAAGGAACGTATCTTGGGAATTCCCTGGTGGTCCAGTGATTAGGACTCTGTGCTTTCACTGCTGAGGGCCCAGGTTCAATCCCTCATTGGGGAGCTAAGATCCCACAAGCCATGCAGCTCAGTCAAAAAAAAAAAAAAAAAGAAGGAACACATATCAATAAAGGCTGTACATGACAAACCACAGCTAACATCATACTCAATGGTGAGAGATAAAAAAATTTCCCTATAAGATGAGGAACAGAACAAGGATGACCACTGTCACCATTCCTATTCAATATAGTACTGGAAATACTAGCCAGAGCAATTAGGCAAAAAAAGAACTAAAAGGTATCCATATTGGGAAGGAAGAAATAAAATTGTCTGTTTGCTGGTGACATCATCTTGTATATAGAAAATCCTAAAGACTCCACTGAAAAACTTTTAGAACTAATAAATGAATTCAGTAAAGTTGCAGAATACAAAATCAAAATACAAAACTTAGTTGTGCTTCTATACTCTAACAATGCAATATCTGAAAAAGAAAACAATCCCATTTGTGACAGCATCAAAAACAATAACATACTTAGGAATAAATTTAATCAGGGAAGTGAAAGATCTATACACCAAAAACTATAAGACATTGATCAAAGAAATCGAAGAAGACACAGGGAGACCGTCAAGATGGCGGAGGAGTAAGATGTGGAGATCACCTTCCTCCCCACAAATACATCAGCAATACATCTACATGTGGAACAACTCCTACAGAACACCTACTGAAGGCTGGCAGAAGACCTCAGACTTCCCAAAAGGCAAGAAACTCCCCCATGTACCTGGGTAGGGCAAAAGAAAAAAGAAAAAACACAAAAGAATAGGGACAGGACCTGCACCTCTGGGAGGGAGCTGTGAAGGAGGAAAAGTTTCCACACACTAGGAAGGCCCTTCACTGGCAGGGCTGGGGGAGGGGAAGCTTCAGAGCCACGGAGGAGAGTGCAGCAACAGGAGTGCAGAGGGCAAAGCGGAGAGATTCCCGCACAGAGTATCGGTGCCGACCAGCACTCACCAGCCCGAGAGGCTTGTCTGCTCACCCGCCGGGGCGAGTGGGGGCTGGGAGCCGGCCTCGGAGTTCAGACCCCAGGGAGAGGACTGGGGTTGGCTGTGTGAAGTCAGCCTGAAGGGGGCTAGTGCACCACAGGTAGCCAGGAGGGAGTCCGGGAAAAAGTCTGGACCTGCCTAAGAAGCAAGAGACCATTGTTTCAGGGTGCGTGAGGAGAGGGGCTTCAGAGCACCACCTAAATGAACTCCAGAGATGGGCACGAGGTGTGACTATCAGCACAGACACCAGAGACGGGCATGAAACGCTAAGGCTGCTGTTGCAGCCACCAAGAAGCCTGTTTGCAAGCACAGGTCACTATACAAGCCTCCCCTCCTGGGAGCCTGTGCAGCCCACAATTGCCAGGGTCCCGTGATCCAGGGATAACTTCCCCGGGAGAATGCACAGTGCATCTCAGGCTGGTGCAACGTCACGCTGGCCTCTACCACCACAGGCTCGCCCTGCGTTCCGCATCCGTACCTACCCCCCGCCCCCGCCTGAGTGAGCCACAGCCTGCTAATCAGCTGCTACTTTAACCGTGTCCTGTCTGAGCGAAGAACAGATGCCCTCAGGTGACCTACATGGAGAGGCGGGGCCAAATCCAAAGCTGAAGCCCAGGAGCTGTGCGAACAAAGAAGAGAAAAGGAAATCTCTCCCAGCAGCCTCAGGGGCAGCAGATTAAAGCTCCACAATCAACTTGATGTACCCTGCATATGTGGAATACCTGAAGAGACAATGAATCATCCCAAAATCAAAGTGGTGGGCTTTGGTAGCAACTTTAGACTTGGGGTTTGCTTTCTGAATCTAATTTATTTCTGTTTTTATGTTTATCTTAGTTTAGTATTTAGAGTTTATTATTATTGGTAGATTTGTTTATTGATTTGGTTGCTCTCTTCCTGTTTATATATATATATATATATATATATATATATATATATGTTTCCTTTTTCTCTTTTTGTGAGTGTGTATGTGTATGGTTCTTTGTGTGATTTTGTCTGTGTAGCTTTTACCATTTGCCTAGGGTTCTGTCCGTCTTTTTTTTTTTTTGGATAGTTTTTAGTGCTTATTATCATTGGTGGATTTGTTTTTTGGTTTGGTTGCTGTCTTCTTTCTTTCTTACTTTTTTTTAAATTACTTTAAAATTTTTTATTATTAATAATTTTTATGTATTTTTATTTTATTTTTTTCTTTCTTTCTTTATTTTTTTCTCCCTTTTTCTGAGCTGTGTGGCTGACAGAGTCTTGGTGCTCTGGGCGGGTGTCAGGCCTGTGCCTCTTAGGTGGGAGAGCCAAGTTCCGGACATTGGTGCACCAGCGACCCCCAGCTCCACGTAATATCAAATGGCGAAAGCTCTCTCAGAGATCTGCATCTCAATGCTAACAGCCAGCTCCATGCAACGACCGGCAAGCTACAGTGCTGGACACCCTATGCCAAACAACTAGCAAGACAGGAAAATAACCCCAGCCATAGCAGAGAGGCTGCCTAAAATCATAATAAGATCACAGACACCCCAAAACAGACCACTGGACACAGTCCTGCCCACCAGAAAGACAAGATCCAGCTTTATCCACCAGAACACAGGCACCAGTCCCCTCCACCAGGAAGCCTATGCAACCCACTGAACCAACCTTAGCCACTGAGGGCAGACACCAAAAAAACCAGAAACTACGAACTTGCAGCCTGTGAAAAAGAGACCCCAAACACAGTAAGTTAAGCAAAATAATAAGACAGAGAAATACACAGAGATGAGAGAGCAAGGTAAGCTTTCCCTTCCCCCTCCCATAGCAGGGGACTTTAACACCCCACTTTCACCAATGGACAGAAATGAAAATAAATGAGGAAATAAATAAGGAAACACAAGCTTTAAAAGATACATTAAACAAGACGCACTTAATTGATATTTATAGGACGTTCCATCCAAAAACAACAGAATACACTTTCTTCTCAAGTGCTCATAGAACATTCTCCAGGATGGATCATATCTTGGGTCACAAATGAAGCCTTGGTAATTTTAAGAAAATTGAAATCCTATCAAGTATCTTTTCCAACCACAATGCTGTGAGACTAGATATGAATTACAGGAAAAAAGTCTGTAAAAAATGCAAGCACATGGAAGGTAAACAATGCACTACTAAATAACCAAGAGATCACTGAAGAAATCAAAGAGGAAATCAAAAAATACCTAGAAACAAATGACAGTGAAAACATGACAACCCAAAGCCTATGGGATGCAGACAAAGCAGTTCTAAGAGGGAAGTTTATAGCAATACAATCCTACCTTAAGAAACAAGAAACATCTCAAATAAACAACCTAACCTTACACCTAAAGCAATTAGAGAAAGAAGAACAAAAAAACCCCAGAGTTAGCAGAAGGAAAGAAATCATAAAGATCAGCTCAGAAATAAATGAAAAAGAAATGAAGAAAACTATAGCAAACATCAATAAAACTAAAAGCTGGGCTTCCCTCTTGGCGCAGTGGTTGAGAGTCCACCTGCCGATGCAAGGGACACAGGTTTGTGCCCCGGTCCGGGAAGATCCCACATGCTGAGGAGGAGCTAGGCCCGTGAGCCATGGCCACTGAGTCTGCGCGTCTGGAGCCTGTGCTCCGCAACGGGAGAGGCCACAACAGTGAGAGGCCTGCGTACCACAAAAAAAAAAAAAAAAAAAAAGGCTAAAGTAAGTCAGAAAGAGAAACACAAGTACCATATGCTAACACATGTATATGGAATCTACAAAAAAAAGAAAAGGTTCTGAAGAACCTAGGTGCAGGACAGGAATAAAGACACAGACGTAGAAAATGGACTTGAGGACTTGGGGAGCGGGAAGGGTTAGCTGGGACAAAGTGAGAGAGTGGCATGTACATATATACACTACCAAATGTAAAATAGATAACTAGTGGGAAGCAGCTGCATAGCACAGGGAGTTCAGCTTGATGCTTTGTGACCACCTAGAGGGGTTGGATAGGGAGGTTGGGAGAAATATGCAAGAGGGAGGAGATACAGGGATATATGTATATGTATAGATGATTCACTTTGTTATAAAGCAGAAACTAACACCATTGTAAAGCAATTATACTCCAATAAAGATGTAAAAAAAAAAAAAAGAAAGAAATGGAAGAAGACACAAGTAAACGGAAAGATAGCCTGTGCTCATGGATCTAAACAGTTAATATTATCGAAATGGCTCCAGTACCTAAACCATCTATAGATCCAGTGCAATCTCTATCAAAATTCCAATGGCATTTTTCAGAGAAATAAAAGGAACTCTCCCAGATTTCATATGGAATCACAAAGACCTCAAATAGCCAAAGCAGTCTTAGAAAGCTGGAGGCATCACACTTCCAGATTTCAAATTATATCAGAAATTTATAGTAATAAACACAGTATGGTACTCGTATAAAACAGACACATAGACCAATGGAGCAGGATTGAGAGCCCAGAAATAAACTCTTGCATACCGCCAACTAGGGAGCCAAGAATACCCAATGGGGAAATGATAGTTTTTTCAGTAAATGATATTGGGAGAACTGGATATTTATTTGCCAAAGAATGAAACTACACCCTCATTTTACGTCACTCACAAAATGTAACTCAAAATGAATTTAGGACTTCAACATGAGTCCTGAACTTATAAAACTTTTAGAGAAATATATAGAGAAATAGCTCATTGACATAGGTGTTGGCAATGATTTTTTTGGATATGAACCCCAAAACACAAGCAACAAAAGCAAATATCAACAAGCATTACTACATTAAACTAAAAATCTTCTGCACAGCAGAAGAAACAATCAGTGAAATGATAAGGCAATTAATGGAATGGGTAAAAATATTTGCAAACCATATATCTGATAAGGGGTTAATACCCAAAATACATACAGAACTCAACAGCAAAAACCCAAACAATTCAATTTAAAAATGGGCAAAAGACGTGAATAGACATTTTTTCCAAAGAAGACATACAAATGGCCAACAAGTACATGAAAAGGAGCTCTATATCACTGACCATCAGGGAAATGCAAATCAAAACCACAACGAGATACTATTTCACATCTGTTAGCATGAGTATTCTCAAAAAGACAAACAATAAATGCTGACAAGGATGTGTAGAAAAGGAAATCAGGTGCACTGTTGGTGGGAATGTAAATTTGTATCGCCACTATTGGAAAAGTATAGAGAGTTCTCAAAAAATTAAAAATACAACTATAATATGATTCAGCAATCCTACTGATGGGCATATATTGAAAGGAAATGAAATCACTATCTCAAAGGTATATCTGCACCTCCATGTTTACTATAGCATTCTTCACAACAGTCAAGACATGGAAATAACTTAAGTGTCCATTGACAGATGAATGAATAAAGAAAATGAAGTATACTTATAGAATGGAATATTATTTATCCAGATAAAAGAAGGAAATCTTGCCATTTGTGACAACATGGATGGACCTTGAAGGCATTTTGCTAAATGAAATAAACCAGAGAGAGAAAGACAGATGCTTTATGAACTCACGTGTGGAATCTAAAAATATGAAACTCATAGAAACAAAAAGTAGTATGGTGGTTGCCAGGGGCTGAGGGATGGGGAAAATGGGGAGATTTTGGTCAAACAGTACAAGCTTACAGTTAGAAGATGAACAACTTCTGGGGATCTAAGGTACTGCATGGTGACTCTAGTTAACATTATTGTATTGTACACTAGGAAGTTGCTATGAGAGTAGAGTTTTAACATTCTCACACTAACAACAACAAAGTTAATTATGTGAGATAAGGAATGTTTTAATCTTATTTCAGTTAATATTTCACAATATATATGTGTATCAAACAATCACATTGTACACTTTAAACCTACACAATGTTATGTCAATTATATTTCAATAAAGCTGGAAAAAAGTGACAGAAGTCCCTCCTTATTAGTACTTATATGTGAATGACAAACAAGAGACAGGTTAGAGGAATGGATTAAAAACATATGATCCAACTATAAGAGGTTCACTTTAGATCCAAAGGTGCAAATAGATTGAAAGTGAAGGAATGGCGATAGATATTCCATGAAAATAGTAACCAAAAGACAGCAAGGGTTGTTATTCTTCTATCAGACAAAATAGACATTAAATCCAAAAAAAAGATTACAAGAGACAAAGAAGAACATTTATAAAAGTTTAAATACATCAAGGAGATATAACAAACATTTATGCACCTAATGACATCATCAAAATATATGAAGCAAAAACAGACAGAACTAAAGTGAGCTATACATAATACTAAGTGGAATAAGAGAAAGAAAAAACTGTATGGTTTCATTTATATGTGGAATCTAAAAAACAGACTCATAGAAACAGAGAACAGATTGGTAGTTGCCAGAGACAGGGGGTGAGAGGTAGAGAAAATGGGTGAAGGGAGTTTAGAGGTACAAACTTCCAGTATAAGGTAAGTTCTAGGGATGTAATGTACAGCATGGTGAATACAGTTAACAATACCATATTGTATATTTGAAAGTTGCTAAGTTTTCATCATAAGGAAAAAATTGTAACTATATGAAGTGATGGATATTAACTACACATACTATCATAATCATTTAGCAATACATATGTCATTATGCTATACACCTTAAACTAATACAGTGTTGTATGTCAATTATAAAACCAGAAAAAAATAAAGGGAGAAACAGTTCTATAATAATCATTGAAGGACCTCAATACAGTCTCAATAATGGATAGAACAGGGACTTCCCTTGTGGCACAGTGGTAAAGAATCTGCCTGCCAATGCAGGGGACATGGGTTCAAGCCCTGGTCCAGTAAGGTCCCACATGCCATGGAGCAACTAAGCCCCTGCACCACAACTACTGAGCCTGTGCTCTAGAGCCTGTGAGCCACAACTATTGAGCCCGTTTGGCACAACTACTGAAGCCTTCACGCGTAGAGCCCGTGCTCTGGAACAAGAGAAGCTGCCATAATGGGAACCCCTCATACCACACTGAAGAGTGCCCCTGCTCTCCGAAACTAGAGAAAGCCCATGCATAGCAATGAAGACCCAATGCAGCCATAAGTAAGTAAGTAAGTAAATAAATAAGTAAATAAAATAATGGATAGAACAGACAGAGGTAAGGAAATAGAAGACAACACAGTATACTAACTAGATCATATATATATATATATATATATATATATATATATATATATATACAGAACACTGTACCCAACAACAATAGCACACACATTTTACTCAAGGTCACATGGGACATTTTCTAGGATAGACTGTATGTTAGACAACACATTAAGTCTCAGTAGTTTCAAACAGATATCATACAAGTATCTTCTCTGATCACAAAGGACTAAAATTAAAAAGAAATGAGAGATTGGGTTCAAGATGGTAGAGTAGAAGGATGTGCTCTCACTCCCTCTTTCGAGAACACTGGAATCACAACTAACTGCTGAATAATCATCGACAGGAAGACACTGGAACTCACCAAAAAAGATACCCCACATCCAAAGACAAAGGAGAAGCTACAATAAGATGGTAGGAGGGGCACAATCACAATAAAATCAAATCCCATAACTGCTGGGTGGGTGACTCACAAACTGGAGAACACTTATACCACAGAAGTCCACCCACTGGAGTGAAGGTCCTGAGCCCCACGTCAGGCTTTCCAACCTGGGGGTCCGGCAATGGGAGGAGGAATTCCTAGAGAATCAGACTTTGAAGGCTAGTGGGATTTGATTGCAGGACTTCGACAGGACTGGGGGAAACAGAGACTCCACTCTTGGAGGGCACACACAAAGTAGTGTGTGCATTGGGACTCCAGGGAAGGAGCAGTGACCCCAGGGGAGACTGAACCAGACCTACCTGCTAGTGTTGGAGGGTCTCCTGCAGACGCAGGGGGTGGCTGTGTCTCATCGTGAGGAGAAGGGCACTGGCAGCAGAAATTCTGGGAAGTACTCCTTGGCGTGAGCCCTCCCAGAGTCTGCCGTTAGCCCCACCTAAGAGCCTGGGTAGGCTCCAGTGTTGGCTGGCCTCAGGCCAAACAACCAACAGGGAGGGAACACAGCCCCACCCATCAGCAGACAAGTGGATTAAAGTTTTACTGAGCTCTGCCCACCAGAGCAACAGCCAGCTCTACCCACCACCAGTCCCTCCCATCAGGAAACTTGCTCAAGCCTCTTAGATAGACTCATCCACCAGAGGGAAGACAGCAGAAGCAAGAAGAACTACAATCCTGCAGCCTGTGGAACAAAAACCACATTCACAGAAAGATAGACAAGATGAAAAGGCAGAGGGCTATGTATATGTACCAGATGAAGGAACAAGATAAAACCCCAGAAAACAACCAAACAAAGTGGAGATAGGCAACCTTCCAGAAAAAGAATTCGGAATAATGAGAGCGAACATGATCCAGGACCTCAGAAAAAGAACAGAGGCAAAGATTGAGAAGATGCAAGAAATGTTTAACAAGGACCTAGAAGAATTAAAGAAGAAACAAACAGATGAACAATACAATAACTGAAATGAAAAATACACTAGATGGAATCAATAGCAGAATAAGTGAGGCAGAAGAACGGATAAGTGACCTGGAAGACAGAATGGTGGAATTCACTGCTGTGGAACAGAATAAAGAAAAAAGAATGAAAAGTAATGAAGACAGCCTAAGAGACCTCTGGGACAACATTAAACGTAACAACATTCGCATGATAGGGGTCCCAGAAGGAGAAGAGAGAGAGAAAGAACCCAAGAAAATATTTGAAGAGATTATAGTTGAAAACTTCCCTAACATGGGAAAGGAAATAGCTAACAAAGTCCAGGAAGTGCAGAGAGTTCCATACAGGATAAACCCAAGGAGAAACACGTTGAGACACATAGTAATCAAAGTGGCAAAAATTAAAGACAAAGAAAAATTATTGAAAGCAGCAAGGGAAAAACGACAAATAACATACAACCCATAAGGTTAACAGCTGATTTCTCAGCAGAAACTCTACAAGCCAGAAGGGAGTGGCATGATATACATAAAGTGATGAAAGGGAAGAACCTACAACCAAGATTACTCTACCCAGCAAGGATCTCATTCAGATTCCATGGGGAAATCAAAAGCTTTACAGACAATCAAAAGCTAAGAGAATTCAGCACCACCAAACCAGCTCTATAACAAATGCTAAAGGAACTTCTTTAAGTGGGAAACACAAGAGAAGAAAAGGACCTACAAAAACAAACCCAAAACAATTAAGAAAATGGTCATAGGAACATACATATCAATAATTACCTTAAACATGAATGAATTAAATGCTCCAACCAAAAGACACAAGCTTGCTGAAAAAAAACAAGACCCACATATATGCTGTCTACAAGAGACCCACTTCAGACCTAGGGACACATACAGACTGAAAGTGAGGGAAGGGAAAAAGATATTCCATGCAAATGGAAATCAAAAGAAAGCTGGAGTAGCAATACTCATATCAGATAAAATAGACTTTAAAATAAAGAATGTTACAAGGGACAAGGAAGGACACTACATAATGATCAAGGACCAATCCAAGAAGAAGATATAACAATTATAAATATATATGCACCCAACATAGGAGCACCTCAATACATAAGGCAACTGCTAACAGCTATAAAAGAGGAAATCGACAGTAACACAATAATAGTGGGGGACTTTAACACCTCACTTGACCCAGCAATCCCACTACTGGGCATATACCCAGAGAAAACCATAATTCAAAAAGACACATGCACTCCAATGTTCCTTGCAGCACTATTTACAATAGCCAGGTCATGGAAGCAACCTAAATGCCCATCGACAGAGAAATGGATAAAGAAGTTGTGGTACATATATACAATGGAATATTACTCTGCCATAAAAAGGAACGGAATTGGGTCATTTGTAGAGACGTGGATGGATCTAGAGACTGTCATACAGAGTGAAGTAAGTCAGAAAGAGAAAAACAAATATCGCATATTAACGTATATATGTGGAACTTAAAAAATGGTACAGATGAACCAGTTTGCAGGGCAGAAATAAAGACAGATGTAGAGAACAAACGTATGGACACCAAGGGGGGAAAGCCGTGGCGGGGGTGTGTGTGTGGTGGTGTGATGAATTGGGAGATTGGGATTTACATGTATACACTGATGGGTATAAAATGGATGACTAATAAGAACCTGCTGTATAAAAAAATAAAAGTAAAAAAAAAAAAAAGAGCCATCAAGCCATGGAAAGACATGGAGAAAAATGCATATTGCTAAGTGAAAGAATCGAGTCTCAAAAGGCTACATGTTTTATATTTTATGATCTCCACTATATGACATTCTGGAAAAGGCAAAACTAAAGAGAGAGTAAAAAAAAAAAAAAAAATCAGTGTTTTCCAGGGGTTTAGGGGAAGAGGGGATGAATAAGTAGAGCACAGGGAATTTTTATGGTGGTGAAACTATATGATACTATAATAATAGACACATGACATTATGCATTTATTAAACCCACAGAATGTAGGACACAGAGTAAACCCTAATGTATCAATATTGTTTCATCAACTGTAACAAATGTACCACTCTAAGTTATTAATAATAGGGTAAAATTGGGGGTGGAGGAATATGAAAATTCTTTAAACTTTCTGGGGAATTTTTCTCTAAGCCTTAAACTGCTCTAAAAAATAAACCCTATTTTTGAAACCCGAATGCATTATGAAAGATGTTATTCACCTATTCTGGAATCTGGAATCTTTATTATAGGGTCAAGCAGGGTTTTTCAGTTCCAGGATTTGATTTTACCATGCTTGCAAGCTAATAAATTAGCCTGTTACTGTTTCATCAATTCGTGAGCATCAGTATGTTTGCATTGGTTCCCCTTGCCCCTCATTTACATGGGGGTACACAGAGGGCCTAGTTGGGAGCCTGCACATGCAGTCAGTTATATTCTAACTGAATTTGGGAATCCACTGTTTTTATAGCAAGCAGTAAGCAAGCCTGCTCTTTATTTGTGATGGTTGCATTACCTTTTCTCTCAAGATTGCTCTCTGCAAGGACAAATTTCAGAAATGGCCTGGGCAGAGAGTGGTCAGGGCTTTGCTTTCATGGCACACCCTGCAAAAATGTGCAGTATGATAACTGCCCATGGCAGATTGTCTCTCCCAACAGGTCCTTTCAGTTCTGGTATCTCCAACAATACTTAAGGAAAGAAATTATTCATATTGGGGTTTCTAAAAACAACATGCATTTTTATGTACAGTTGACTTGCATATGTGTATAAAATTAAATATGAATTCTTCACAAATGGGATACTGATGTCAATTTCCATTTCCTTCTTAATAAGCATTCTTCTCTGTTCTGTTCCAATCTAGATTTCTTTTTTTTTTTAACATCTTTATTGGAGTATAATTCCTTTACAATAGTGTGTTAGTTTCTGCTTTATAACAAAGTGAATCAGCTATACATATACATATATTCCCATATCTCTTCCCTCTTGCGTCTCCCTCCCTCCCATCCTCCCTATCCCACCCCTCTAGCTGGTCACAAAGCACCGATTTTCTTTCAAGTCCTGCTGATCTTACTTTGGAGGGTTCCATTCAAATCTGCCATAGAATGGTGACATTTTTTGTATCAAAGCCTTTATAACTATTTGCAGAAATTTCTTTACCTATGCATCTGAAGTTCCTAGAGCTTACTTTAAATATGGCCTTTTCCTCATTTGGCTGCTGTGTACCTTGTTCTCTTTGCCATGCCGTTTTCTTCAAGGCTAGGGTCTGCTTCCTTTAGCAGGAAAAATTGCTTCCTGTTTGATACCTAGACTGAAAACAACCACAATGGGCAGGAACATGGCTACCATAATGCTTCTTGGGTAACATTAGATAATCTTCCGCCTTCCTGTGTCAGTGCCGGGGACACTGTTGTTTAATTATTTTATTCTCAGTATTGTGTGGGTTGTAAAAATCCATGGAAATATGATTTCATATCCAATCTATTGTGTTGTTATAAAAAAAGAATGTCCTTAATGAATAAAATAAGACTAAACTGAGTGCCCATAGTTTATAACTATCATTTATGTAATAAAGGCTGTGGAATACCAATGCCATTTCTAAATATAATTTCAAATCAAATCAAATCAATACTCTTTTACCCTCCAAAATAACATTTTAGCCATATATGTTAATTATTGCTATTAGCAAAATTGATAGAGTTAACTTATATCTCTTCTTTTGCTTTGCTTATCCCAATTGTTGTTTATAAGACGGCAATAAGGAGATAAAATAGCTTGTATAGTATGAGCACAGAGAGAAACTCACCAGATCTCTTGCTAATTTTCCTAAAACTCCAGTTTTATTTTATTGTCTCATAACTGACCATCCCTATGCCTCTTTTGGGGGCAGCACAGGGGGGTTGTGCTCGGTGGAATATCAGAGGGTCATTACATTTTGAGAAATGGAGTAAAAATAATAGTTCTTTCTGCTTTTACTTCTCCTGAGGTAACTCCCTCAGTAGGAGTCACATATATTTAGAAAGTGCATTAACATTTTAAGGCCATTTTGATGCTCGTTAATAAATTATGCTTTCATCATACTAAAATAGCACCTGGATGGACATTCCAGTGGGCTTTCAGAGACAGGGTGTAACAAGGCACTGTTATTTGGAATTAGGAATGAGAGCTCAACTGGAGAGTTAGACTGCCTGGGTGTAAAACCTAGTGCCACAATTTACTAGCTATATGACTTTGGGAAAACTAATCTCCAGGCTTTAGGCTTCTTATATAATGGTAATAAACATACAACATAGACTTTTTTGATGATTAAAGGAGATAATCCGCAGAAGACACTTAAGTGCCTTTCACATAATATTCACTCTATAAATGATAGCTCTTACTCTTTCTTGGCATTATAATAATATATTATTAATAATAGCCAACTTAATGAGTGCTTGCTACAAGCTTGGCACTGCATTTTCACAAGCATTGACTCATTTAATCCTCACCAGTGTCCTCTGTGTTAATCTTAACACAATAAGATTGCATTATCAAGTCAGACAGGAATCAGAGATCTCACTGGCATCATTGGGTGCAATGATGATTTGGCACAATTAACTTTGCTTCAAGTTTGCCAGGAGGTTTGTCATTAGCATGTTCATAAGGAAATTTAACTAGGTCAACTTCCTTCTTTTCTAGGGGCCTCCTTTCAGTCAAGGGAGAGAATGGATTATAGAAATATGCTAGCTAGTTTCTTCCCAGGCAGGCACTAGTATTTCCTTTTTAAGGCTGAAGAAATTGGGACACAGAGAGGCTTAGTTAGTTGCTTCAAGTCTAGTAATAATGGAGGCTGGATGAAAAGGATTATGGCTTATGGAATACCCCCCCACACACACAAGGCACTAAATTGTATACAACCAGACTCACATTTAACCAAACTCAATCAAACTCACATTTCATTTCTAAATAACTTAAAATTTGAAAGAATATATTCTGATAGGTACATAAAATATACAAATATACAGTAATACACTGAGGGAATATTATACAAACCTGGTCTTCTAGTTTTCCCTTTCTCAGGAATGGCACCACCATCTAACTATGCAAACCAGAAATGTAGGAGTTGTCCAAGACACTTTCCCCCTTTCCTCTTCTTCACCTTCATATCCAATACCCCATAACAAATTCTGTTGTTTTGACCTCCTAAATAGGTCTATAAGTAATTTACTTTGCTCCACTTTTTCTGCTTCCCCTAGTCTAAGTACTATCTTCTGTCTTCTGAACTACCACAATAATAAATTTCCAGGTAAGAAAATAGCCTATACCAGCACACTCTTAAAATATTGTCTCCACACCACTTGCAAATTAATCTTTGAACATGCAAATCTGATTATGTCATTCCTCTACTTAAATGTATTAAAGCTCCCCGTTCTTAAAGTAAGAACAGAAGTTTTTATTATGGTCTATGGGGCACAACAGGTCTAGCTCTCAACCATATCTCTAGCCTCTGTTCACACTATGCTTCCCCACGTTCTTTGTATTCCACCCACAGTGGCCATTTTGCAAACTCTTCTAATTTCAGTGCTTCATCCTTTCAAATAGTTTTTGCTTATGCTTTTCCCTTTGTTTCCTCCCCCTTTTGCTTGGTGGTTCTTAAAGTTTGTCCTACTGACCTTAGTTCAGTTATTTTTTTCCTCAGTGAAGCCTTCTCTCACCTGGTTGACAAGGCCAAACTCCCCAGTTCTAAAGCATGGACTTTAGGTAATTTCAATGAAAAACAGTTAACTTAGGGTCAGTTCCATGAATTACAGATTTGCTAAAAACAAAGTTGGCAAAAGCCAACTTACAGGAGACCAGTTCATCACCCTGGTCTAGGGTAGGTTCTCTGCAGCAATCTTTCTGGAAGAGGCTTAAGTCTAAAGACAGTAAACTGCATTTAAGGAGAAGCCCACCATTTGCTTACATTGGAGTACTGGATCATTGGGCTTTAGAGAAGGACTTGGCATCTAAAATGTGAAAACATGAAATTGATATCCAGCCCAGACAGACAGTCAAATTTGGAGTTAAAGAGCTGTCATGAAAGGACTGCATTGCAACATCTGTGAAATGAAGTCTTTGAAAAATCCTTAATAATTCAGTAAAGTAGTCATTTGATGAAATGATAATTTGGCAGACTACTTTTCATCAAATTGATTTTCTAGAAATTGGTTTTTGGTGAACTAGCTTTCAGTGATTTGTCTGTTAGGGAATTCAGTGAATCAGTCATTTGGAAAATTGACTTTTGGCAAATTGGCTTTCTGCAAACTGATTTTTGGCAAATTGACCTTCTTACAGCATCATGTACCTCACCTTGCAACATTTTTCATACTTAATGTTTTCCATTTGTTTTATGATTATTGGATTGGTGGTGCCCTCCCCCACTGTATGTAACCATCACCAGGGGAGGGGCTATATCTGTTTTCATTCACTGCTTTATTCTTAGCTCCTGGCACAGTGTCTCGCACATAGTAAGTACTCAATAAATATATGTACAATGAATTACAAAATAACACATTGCTATAGATCAAAATGGAATAAAAATGGATTTTAAAATACTATTTTCCTTTTTGTTCTCTAAAAAAAAAAAAGGATTTTGGGCATTACTCAGTGGGGCTTTATGACCAAATATCTAGATGAACTGATTATGAGGCAGTGCTTTTATTTTTTAAACTTTTTATTAGGGTATAATTGATTTACAATGTTGTGTTAGTTTCACGTGTACAGCAAAGTGAATCTGTTATACAAATACATACATCCACTCTTTTTCAGAGGCAGTCACTTTTAGATAAGTGCCTATAGGAATGCTGTATATATAAGATGGTACCATTTTAACTTAGCAATAGTAATAGCTAACCTTTATATATCACTAACTTCACAGCAAACTTTACAGTGATTAACTCATTCTGTCCTTGCCACAATTCATGGGATAGATTTTACTACTGTTATCCTCATCTTGTAGATGAGGAAGCTGACACATAGAGAGGATAAGAAACTTGCCCAGTGTCACACACCTGCTAGAACATAGGCAGTCTGGCTCCAGCACTAGCCGTATATTGCAGTTTTCTTGACTGAAATTTTGGTCAAAGTTAGGTGATGAGCAATGAGCAGTTTGTAACTTTGAATATTTCTTAGGATAGGCATGGAGCAATGAATCGGTTATAAGAAAGGAAGAGTATTTCAGGTGTAGTTACTAATGTGATCTAAGAATTTTGAAACGTGTCATGGAGGGTAATGTTTGACGATGGGCTAAGCGATGGCTGGACACAATAGGAGAAGGCGGATTTTTAAGGTCTTTTGTATCTCCATCGGCCTCCTGAAAACTCCCCAAACAGGCAGCATATATAAAAACAGGGTGCTTGCTTTGTATGCACAGCATCAATGCAAAAATCCCTCTATTTACTGGAACCAAAACAGTGTCCTTGCTGTGCAAATTCAGCTTCAAGACAATTTTTCTAATGTCTCTTTCTTACCAGATTTTTGCCCCTAGTTCCTTCTATATAGTAATTCTGGAGCTGACTCCAGTTCTTATAGGGTCACCTGGGTAGGAATGAAAGCAGCAGGGGTGGGAAATGGATCAGTGATAACTATGGACTGCAGGGAGTGAAATTAAGTAATTCATGGAGGCCTTGTCATCATTATTAAAATAGTAATACAAAGTATGACCTTGCTCTTCAGAAAGATAGAGAGAATGAGAACTTACTGCTTTAATGTAAGCCTTCATATCTATCATTTGGTGGGGAGGGGTACTCTGTATATATACTACATTTAATTTTTACAACTTTGCAAATGAAGTATTCTTCCTATTTTCCAGATGATGAAACAGATTCAGGGTGAGAAATTTTGCCAAGGACGTATGTCTAGTAAGTGATCTTGGGATTCTAACCAAGATCTGCCTTATTTCAAACTTCATGTAATTTCCACTACACCACACTGCCCTTGTAGGATATTGTAAGGTAGAGACAATAATGATGGTGTTGATAATTGGATGTTTGTTCTCAAGCACCTATTGCACAGAATGTGAAGAAAAGCAAAGTTTATGCTAAAGAATGAGTGTTGGTGAATGATACAAAGGAAAGACTTAGATGCATTGATGAATAGGGCCTGTTTAACTAAATTGAGTAATATGACTTCCTCCTATGGGAGATGAGGATATAGCTCTCAGATGTCCCCCTCTGTTACCCACTGCAATCCCAGCCACAGATACACACATTCCCCCTCTCTCCTTCCCATACACCCATATCATAATTTTTGTGTAAATGAACAGTAACTGTGTACATAGTTATAAACATGTCAATATTGTTCATAACTAAGCCATGTTTATATTACTTTTCTTGGACAATTTTTATCTTTCATGGAATCACTTGCTTTATTTAAAAAGTTTTACTTTGTTTTCTGCATTCCTTTTATTAATTTAGCCCCCAAATTTCCCATAGAAGTGTGAAATTCTTCTTAGAATAGTCAAATACATTGATAATTTGTCAGATTTATATTTTCCCTGCTGACACCCCTCTCAGAGCACTTGTTGATCTGCAGTTAGGGTCAACTGCTCTGTAGACCTGTTGTGACACCCCTTCAGCATCATGCTGGGAATCCTGTCTGCCTCTGCCTTCATCTGTGTCCTGCTTTCCATGTCTTCCTCCTACTTGGTTTATCCCCTTATTTTAGTGCAGCACATTCTCCAGTAGATGCCTAAGAAATGGTGAATTGGAGTAAAATTGTTGAGAACTTGCATGTCATAAAATATCTTCGCTCTTTTTTTTTTAACATCTTTATTGGAGTATAATTGCTTTACAATGCTGTGTTAGTTTCTGCTGTATAACAAGGTGAATCAGCTATGCATATACATATATCCCCATATCGCCTCCCTCTTGTGCCTCCCTCCCACCCTCCCTATCACACCCTTCTGGGTGGTCAAAAAGCACCGAGCTGATGTCCCCATGTGATGCAGCTGCTTCCCACTAGCTAGCTATTTTACATTTGGTACTGTATATATGTCAGTGCTACTCTCTCACTTTGTCCCAGCTTACCCTTCCCCCTCCCTGTGTCCTCAAGTCCATTCTCTACGTCTGCATCTTTATTCCTGTCCTGCCTCTAGATTCACCAGAAACATTTTTTTTTAGGTTCCATATATATATGTGTTAGCATACGATATTTGTTTTCCTCCTTCTGACTTACTGCACTGTGTATGACAGTCTCTAGGTCCATCCACCTCACTACAAATAACTTAATTTCGTTTCCTTTTGTGGCTGAGTAATATTCCATTGTATATATGTCCACATCTTCTTTATCCATTCATCTGTCGATGGACACGTAGGTTGCTTCCATGTCCTGGCATTGTAAATAGAGCTGCAATTAACATTGTGGTACATGACTCTTTTTGAATTATGGTTTTCTCAGGATATATGCCCATTAGTGGCATTGCTGGGTCGTATGGTACTTCTATTTTTAGTTTCTTAAGGAACCTTCATAATATTCTCCACAGTGGCTGCACCAACTTACATCCCCACCAACAGCTCAAGAGGATTCCCTTTTCTCCATACCCTCTCCAGCATTTATTATTTGGAGATTTTCTGATGATGGCCATTCTGACCAGTGTGAGGTGATACCTCATTGTAGTTTTGATTTGCATTTCTCTAATGATTAGTGATGTTAAGCATCCTTTGATGTGTTTGTCGGCAATTTGTATATCTTCTTTGGAGAAATGTCTATGTAGGTCTTCTGCCCATTTTTGGATTGGGTTGTTTGTTGTTTTGATATTGAACTGCATGAGCTGCTTGTATATTTTGGAGATTAAACCTTTGTCAGTTTCTTCATTTGCAAATATTTTCTTTTCATCTTGTTTATGGTTGTCTTTTCATCTTGTTTATGGTTTCCTTTGCTGTGTAAAAGCTTTGAAGTTTCATTAGGTCCCATTTGTTTATTTTTGTTTTTATTTCCATTTCTCTAGGAGGTGAGTCAAAAAGGATCTTGCTGTGATTTATGTCATAGAGTGTTCTGCCTGTGTTTTCCTCTAAGAGTTTTATAGTGTCTGCCCTTACATTTAGGTCTTTAATCCATCTTGAGTTTATTTTTGTGTATGGTGTTAGGGAGTGTTCCAATTTCATTCATTCACATGTAGCTGTCCAGTTTTCCCAGCACCACTTATTGAAGAGGCTGTCTTTTCTCCATTGTATATTCTTACCTCCTTTATCAAAGATAAGGTGACCATATGTGCATGGGTTTATCTCTGGGCTTTCTTTCCTGTACCATTGATCTATATTTCTGTTTTTGTGCCAGTACCATACTGTTTTGATTACTGTAGCTTAGTAGTATAGTCTGAAGTCAGGGAGCCTGATTCCTCCAGCCCCATTTTTCTTTCTCAAGATGGCTTTGGCTATTCAGGGTCTTTTGTGTTTCCATACAAATTGTGAAATTTTTTGTTCTAGTTCTGTGAAAAATGCTGTTGGTAGTTTGATAGGGATTGCACTGAATCTGTAGATTGCTTTGGGTAGTATAGTCATTTTCACAATGTTGATTCTTCCAATCCAAGAACATGGTATATCTCTCCATCTGTTTTTATCAACTTTAATTTCTTTCATCAGTTTCTTATAGTTTTCAGCTTACAGGTCTTTTGTCTCCTTAAGAAGGTTTATTCCTAGGTATTTTATTCTTTTTGTTGCAATGGTAAATGGGAGAGTTTCCTTAATTTCTCTTTCAGATTTTTCATTATTAGTGTATAGGAATGCAAGAGATTTCTGTGCATTAATTTTGTATCCTGCTACTTTACCAAATTCATTGATTAGCTCTAATAGTTTTGTGGTAGCATCTTTAGGATTCTCTGTGTATAGTATCATGTCATCTGCAAACAGTGACAGTTTTGCTTCTTCTTTTCTGATTTGGATTCCTTTTATTTCTTTTTCTTCTCTGATGGCTGTGGCTAAAACTTCCAAGACTATGTTGAAGAATAGTGGTGAGAGTGGGCAACTTTGTCTTATTCCTGATCTTAGAGGAAATGGTTTTAGTTTTTCACCATTGAAAATGATGTTGGCTGTGAGTTTGTCATATATGGCTTTTATTATGTTGAGATAGGTTCCCTCTATGACCACTTTCTGGAGAGTTTTTATCATAAACAGGTGTTAAATTTTGTCAAAAGCTTTTTCTGCATCTATTGAGATGATCATATAGTTTTTATCCTTCAGTTTGTTAATATGGTGTATCACATTGGTTGATTTGCATATGTTGAAGAATCCTTGCATTTCTGGGATGAACCCCACTTGATCATGGTGTATGATCCTTTTAATGTACTGTTGGATTCTGTTTGCTAGTATTTTGTTGAGGATTTTTGCATCTATGTTCATCAGTGATATTGGCCTGTAGTTTTCTTTCTTTGTGACATCTTTGTCTGGTTTTGGTATCAGGGTGATGGTGGCCTCGTAGAATGAGTTTGGGAGTGTTCCTCCCTCTGCTATATTTTGGAAGAGTTTGAGAAGGATAGGGTTTAGCTCTTCTCTAAATGTTAGATAAAATTCACCTGTGAAGCCATGTGGTCCTGGGCTTTTGTTTGCTGGAAGATTTTTAATCACAGTTTCAATTTCAGTGCTTGTAATTGGTCTGTTCATATTTTCTATTTCTTCCTGGTTCAGTCTTGCAAGAGTGTGCATTTCTAAGAGTTTGTCCATTTCTTCCAGGTTGTCCATTTTATTGGCATAGAGTTGCTTGTAGTAATTTCTCATGATCCTTTGTATTTCTTCAGTGTCAGTTGTTACTTCTCTTTTTTCATTCCAATTCTATTGATTTGAGTCTTCTTCCTTTTTTTCCTGATGAGTCTGGCTAATGGTTTATGAATTTTGTTTATCTTCTCAAAGAACAAGCTTTTAGTTTCATTGATCTTTGCTATAGTTTCCTTCATTTCTTTTTCATTTATTTCTGATCTGATCTTTATGATTTCTTTCCTTCTGCTAACTTTGGGGTATTTTTGTTCTTATTTCTCTAATTGCTTTAGGTGTAAAGTTAGGTTGTTTATTTGAGATTTTTCTTATTTCTTGAGGCAGGATTGTATTGCTATAAAGTTCCCTCTTAGAACTGTTTTTTGCTGCATCCCTTAGGTTTTGGGTCATTGTGTTTTCATTGCCATTTGTTTCTAGGTATTTTTTGATTTCCTCTTTGATTTCTTTAATGCTCTCTTGCTCATTTAGTAGTGTATTGTTTAGCCTCCATGTGTTTGTATTTTTTACAGTTTTTTCCCCTGTAATTGATATCTAGTCTCCTAGTGTTGTTGTTGGAAAAGATACTTGATATGATTTCAATTTTCTTAAATTTACCAAGGCTTGATTTGTGACCCAAGGTGTGATCTATCATGAAGAATGTTCCATGAGCACTTAAGAAGAAAGTGTATTCTGTTGTTTTTGGATGGAATGTCTTATAAACATCAATTAAGTCCATCTTGTCTAATGTGTCTTGTCTAATGTGTTTCCTTATTTATTTTCATTGTGGATGATCTGTCCATTGGTGAAAGTGAAGTGTTAAAGTCCCCCACTATGAATGTGTTACTGTCGATTTCCCCCTTTATGGCTGTTAGCATTTGCCTTATATATTGAGGTGCTCCTATGTTGGGTGCATAAATATTTACAATTGTTATATCTTCTTCTTGGATTTATCCCTTGATCATTATGTATGACCTTCTTTGTCTGTTGTAATATTCTTTATTTTAGTCTATTTTGTCTGATATGAGAATTGCTACTCAAGCTTTCTTTTGATTTCCATTTGCATGGAATATCTTTTTCCATTCCCTCACTTTCAGTCTGTATGTGTGCCTAGGTCTGAAGTGGATCTCTTGTAGATAGCATATATATGGGTCTTGTTTTTGTATCCATTCTGCCAGTCTATGTCTTTTGGTTGAAGCATTTAATCCATTTACATTTAAGGTAGTTATCAATATGTATGTTCCCATTACCATTTTCTTAATTGTTTTGGGTTTGTTATTGTAGGTCTTTTCCTTCTCTTGTGTTTCCTGCCTAGAGAAGTTCCTTTAGCATTTGTTGTAAAGCTAGTTTGGTGGTGCTGAATTCTGTTAGCTTTTGCTTGTCTGTAAAGGTTTTAATTTCTCCGTCGAATCTGAATGAGATCCTTGCTGGGTAGGGTAATATTGGTTGTAGTTTTTTCCCTTTCATCACTTGAAATATGTCCTGCCACTCCCTTCTGGCTTTGGAGTGAGAGGACTTCTGGAGGGATGAAAAATATTGAAAATAGCTGCTTCAGAAGAGTGTGGCTGATATTATAGATTGGCTGCCCCAGATTGTTTTGTAATCCCCTCCCTTTCTGTTCTTCTACTACAATCACTGAAAATCTTAAAGATTCATGTTCCTTGGACTTTCTTGAAGCTAGGATGAGCCATGTGATAGAGATGTGTTAAATGAAACTGAAGTGTTTCTTTTCCCCTTTCTTTCTGGATGAGATGGTTCCTAGCAGGTTCCTGCAGGTGCAGCACCATCTTGCACACATGGACTCCCTGCCAAGGATGCTGGCACAGGAGACGGAAGGAATCTGTTTGCTTGATAACATTACTGAGGCTTTCAACTGCCAACACTTAGACTTCTTGTTGCATGATATAAATTCCCATGTTTTAAATAACTGTTAGTCAAATTTTTAGTTATTTAGGGGTAAACACAATCCTAACTGATACCAAAAGAAGCTCAGCTTGTTAGATGGAAATTGTTATTATAAAATAATGTTAGGGGGACATTACCCTAGGTAATGAAAACGAAAAAGGCATTGGTTTGAAATTTAATAGTTAGAATGAATAAGTTGTATATAATGCTAAACCTTTATTTCTTTAAATGCAAGAAGTCATCGTGGGGCTCTTAGAACTTTATAATTGTAGGTTTTCCAAACTAGAGAAAATTTAAGATCTCTTCATTCACAATGCCCATCTAATACCTAGTATATATTATGTATGTCCAATAAGTGCATGTTAAATGAATAATTGAAAATGTCATTGAAGGGATAAATGAATGTGAAGGATACTTCCTGAAGGAAGTATCATAGGTGACCTCACAAGAATATTTAAAAACACAAATCAGGGAAGGTTGAGAAGTTTTTATACTATTTCCATTGATGTCAATAACTTTGAAAGACAGATGTAGAATCTAACATCAAAAAATTTTAATGTTTCAAAAAGATATGATCATGCCTAATGTGAGACTGGGAAGGACAACTTATTTAGTCTGGGAGTGTATAAACAAATGGAAACATGACCTTTAGATTTTATTATGAAAGTTGAAATTAATTTCTAAGAAGTCTATACTTGCCAAATTATTTTCTGGAACTGAAAGGGAAACACAATGTAACAGAATATTAGGAAGCACAATGACATTTTAGAATATAAAATGAGTGATACGTGGTTTTGACTCTCTATTTTACAAGTTTGGGAGGAGTCCGAGTTGTACCCTTTATTATAAAACTATAATTATAAGTATAATGCTTTCCTGAGTTCTGTGAGTCATGCTAGTGAGTTATAGAACCTGAGGGGGTCATGAGAACTGTTGGATTTGCAACCAGTTGGTCAGAAGTGTGGGTGTCCTGGGGACCCCTTGAACTTGCAGCTGGCATCTGAGGTCAGGGCAATCTAGTAGAGGACTGAGCCCTTAACTTGTGGGGTCTGCGCTAACTTGGGATGGTTTGTGCCTGAATTGTATTGAAGTACATGCAGTTAGTTGAAGTGGAATACTGTCCATAATAAATGACTGGTGTTTGCAGCCCAGTAGCATTCTCAGGTTTTGTCCTGTCTGCCATTAAGTTGACTTTCTTAGGAAATGCACTCCTTGATGGATACTAGTGTGCAGGAGGTTAACTGGGTAGTATTCTTTGGATCAATACTTGTTAAAGGGAAGATAAGGGTAGGACTGGGCCAGGGGAGAACTCAAGCTGTGATGCAGTCTTAACGGAAGACTCCCCTGTCCGTACAGAGACTTCTAAAGGTACGATGACTCCTCAAAGCTACTCCAAGTTAGGGTAATGGCTCTGGAATATGGGGTAGTTAGTTTTTATGGACTGGGTATTTTCATATGCTCATGAGTGGGAGGATTATTCCAACTATTTTGGGGAAGGGGTGGGGATTTCCAGGAATGGGGCCACTACCCACTTTTTGGCCTTTTATGGTGGGCCTTGGAACTGTCATGGCACCTGTGGGTGTGTCGTTTAGCATATGCTAATGTGTTACAATGAGCATATAATGAGGCTCAAGGTCTGCTGGAAGTCAAATCTTCCACCATCTTGGGCCTAATTGGTTCTAACCAGTTTTTGTTGTATCCTCAACAGCTGTATCATGCTTTTAATGGTTATGCCCTTTCCCCTTCCCTCCTGTCTCAAAGCCAGCAGGGGAAAGGCTCTCTCTTTAGGAAGGGCCCATTCCCTCTTTTAAAGGCTTTCACTTGATTAACTTAAACTCACCTGGATAACAACCCTTCTCTTTTTTGCTTTTGTCATCTAATGTTACCTAGTCATGGGAGTGAAATCCCATCATATCCACAGATCCTGTCCACACTCAAGAGGAGGGGGTTATACAAGGCTGTACTTCTGCATCAGGGGATGGAAATTTTAAGGGCCAGCTTAGAATTCTGCCTACTAGAGTCTTTAAATTCTATTTCCCCTCTTCTTAGTTGTTCTAGGGAAAATGGCACAGGCCCAGAGGTAGGAAGCCAAGGTTAAGTCCTGGCTCTGCCACTGACCCATTAATAACTTTGGACAGGTCATTTACCGTTTTAGGAAGGACCAGATTTCTTCTGCATTTCTATTCAGATGCTAATATTTCAAAATCCCATGATTCTATCTCTAAGTTTCGTTGTAGGAAGGAGGGACACAATATCAGACACGTTGCAATTCGATAGATATTGATTTAGTGAGGTAAAAAATTCAACCTACATTATAACTTGGGTGTGCAGAAAAATTATAGTTACTGAATGTAGTCTACAACTAATTCGGCCTTTCCATATAACCCCCATCAACTAACTGCAAGGGAGAAAAACCAACTTAATATCCAATGTAAAGCTTATACGGCTCAATAATTTAAAACTGGCTATTTAAGCAGGGTTTATTACCTCTTGGATAAAAATGTGGAGCCTTTCATACAACTTTCTCCTCTTCCCTGCCTTCTTCCTAAGACAGTGTCAGTGTCTATGGGGAAAGGGATGATGATGGGGAGGAGGATGGGTGGGGCTAAAACATCCTTATCAAGGTGGGGAAGTGCTGGCATCTTCAAGTGCCATTGTTGGCCTCCTCTGGTCTCCAGGTGATACGACATGAAGCTAATTGAGAGTAGAATAGGAAGTATAATTAGTTTGGCTTTTAGTGCATAGTATTTGCATGGTTTGTAGTCATTTCTATACTACTAGCTATCACACTGTAGGAATGGATTCTAAGAATATGCTTACTAATCTAGGGTGGCCTCGGCCTGCAGTAACTTGAAGCAGCATTTTGGTTCCCTGGCCAGAGACTGAAGTCAGGCCGTGGCAGTGAGAGCACTGTATCCTAGCCACTAGACCACAAAGGCCAGTGGCCAGTGACAAGGCCCTGGCCCAAAGGCTTTGTAGAAATGAATTTCCACAAAGAGACGGAAAGTAGTGAAACAAGTAAAGTGTTTATTAGGAGGAAGAGTGTGTGACTCACGCTGGCAGACTCAGAGAAAGAGTCGCACCCTCGTGGTAGTTTGAATCACTTATATGCGGCATTCCTTCTGGGTTTCCTCTGGCCAATCGTCTTACTTTGCCTGGCTCTGAGTCCATATTTGGTTTATGTCAGGGTCCTGCCCTGTGTGCGCACACATCTCTTAGCCAAGATGGATTCTAGTGAAGAGGCCTATGGGTAGGTTGACACCACCTATTATGGGGTGGCGTCCCCTCCCTTTTTGACTCCCCAGGAACCATTCTGAGCATGCGTAGTTGGGAAGGTCTCCTTGACCTCAAGAATGAGAAATATGTGGTCTCTTTATCTTTTTATCTGGACAGGGCTAAGCTCCTCTTCGCTCCTGCCATTTTCTCCATCTTGGAGTATCTGTCCACAGGGGACAAACTCCAGCTGCTCAGCCTGGGGCCCATCTATCTTCTGCCTCACTACCACTTGCTGTGTCAGTTAACCAATTGTTATGGTATGAAGGTATGGGACTAAAAGTCTTATTGTGATATGAATGTGTCCTGTGGGGCCAGGAGCAAAAGTAAGTGGTTAGTGGATGAGAAGCAAAGATTAAAATGTTTGGGGCCAGAAGCTTGTCTGTGGGCAAATTCTTACCTTCATCACTCCATCTCAGAAAATGAATTGTCTCAGTTTCTCCAGAGTAAGCCTTTACATTTTCACTGGATTCCATCCCTTCACACTTCTTCCAGAACCTTGGTCTGTTGTTTATACTAGTGTGTACTTTTGGCATGGTATCTGACTGTTCAGACAATAAAAAAGAAATACCGTCCAGATTTACACTAGACCATGTTGAAGGATCAACCTAGTCACTAGGCCACAGTAGCAGTATGAAGTATCAGTTCATTTATTTATTCACACAATAAATATTTAATAAGCATGTATGTATCAATTTTCTATTGCTGTGTAACAAACCACTTCCAAATTTAGTGGCTTAAGACAAAAACAGTGACTTACATTGTTCATGAATCAGGGCTCAGTAAGGATAGCTCATCTTTGTTCCACATGTTTCCATCTAGGGTGGTTTTGTTGGGAGCTGGAGAATCCGCTTTCAAGATGCTCACCCATATACCTGGGAGCTCAGCCAGCCTCTGCATCAGGGACTTTGGTACCTCTCTACATGGCTTCTCCATGGACTGCTTGGGCTTCCACAAGGCATAGTGGGTAGATTTCAAGAGTGAGATCCCAAGAGAAAAGGCAGAAATTATGACATTTTTATGAACTAGCTTCTGAAGTCACATGGTGTCATTTCCTCTATATTGGCTGAGGTAGCCGTAAAGGCTCACTCAGGTTCAAGGAGAGAGGGTATCTATGTTGTATCAGAGCTTCTGTAACGAAGTACCACGCACTGGGTGGCTTGAAAGAATAAAAATTCTGGAGAAGTCATGGTTCTGGAGGTTGGAAACCCTAAAGCAAGTTTTCGCCAGGGGTCATGTCCTCTCAGAGGCTCTATGGGAGAAACTCTTCCATGCCTCTCTCTCAGCTTCTGGTATGGCTGTTAATCCTTGGCGTTCCTTGGCTTGCAGATGCATAACTCCAATCTCTGCCTCTGTCATCACATGTGATCATTCCCTCCCGGTCTCTCTCTTTCCTTTTCTTATAAGAACACCAGTCATATTGAATTAGGGGCCCACCCTACTCTAGTATGGTCTTGTTTTAACTAATTACATCTACAACAACCCAATTTCCAAATAAGGGCACATTCTGAGGTACCGGTAATTGGGACTTCAACATATCTTTCTGGGGACACAATTCAACCTGTGACAGATGACAAATGTATCTTCTTTGGAAAAAATATAATCTTCCAAATTGTACTGACTAGCAGTCATTGGCTTATGTATAGGTGATAAATTGGTGACTTTTAGAATGTAGGCTCTATGAAAACAAAACTTTGTCCAGTACTTAGAACATTGCTGACATAAGGTAGGCACTCAACAAGTATGCTGAATAAATAGAATGAGTGAAACAGATAAAGACTTTGTCTTAATAGAGTTTACAGTAATACAAAGATCAATCAAATTATCACACAAGTACAAGCTGAAGTACATGCCATTCATTCATATTTAACAAATAGTTACTGAGCACATATATCCTGCCAGTTATTGCTCTAAGAGGTGGGTATAGAGCAGTGAAATAAACAAAGTTCCTGCCCTCATACAATATCAGAGAGTAAATAAACAAATACATAAATAAGATGATAAGAATTATGGAGGCAAATAAAAAGAGAGAAAGGGAACAGGATGGAGTTGGTAGTATTTTACATGGGATGCCCTCCAGAGTCAACATCACTGAGGAGGTAACATTTCTGCAGAGACCTGAAAGAAACCGACGAGAAGATAAGCCATATACCAATCTGGGGGAAATGTGCTCCAGGCAGAGGGCAGGTTAAGGACAAAGGCCTTGAAATAGGAAAGGCACGTTTGAGAACAGCAAGGAAGCTGAAATGGAATGAACAAGGCGGAGGAAGGTGTAAATGGAGGTCAGGGACTTGTAAGCAAGCCAGTGGAAGGACTTTGATTTTTTGCTTCAACTGAGATGGCAAGCCATGGAGGATTGTGAGCAGAGGATTGGCGTGATCTGACTTATGCAAAATCTCAGCTCAAACCTGATTTCAGCTGTCAGCTCCTATGTCATCCTCCCAAATAAAAAGTTTAGATGGTCATGAGAATATGTAGCAAGAGAATGT
The DNA here is from genome assembly GCF_005190385.1 of Monodon monoceros. Taxonomy (NCBI): domain Eukaryota; kingdom Metazoa; phylum Chordata; class Mammalia; order Artiodactyla; family Monodontidae; genus Monodon; species Monodon monoceros. The sequence continues at coordinate 23,137,676 of NW_021703777.1, read as the reverse complement.
GATCTAGTTGGGGGGTGGGGAGTTTTGAGCTGACAAGTGGGAGATGACAATAATTTTCCAATTTTATCTCAATTTGATTTTCAACAGATAAGAAAGTTGCATTATTTAACTTTGTCATATTATATGTTAAATGATCTATAGTATTTTAAATACCTAGGTATTTGAAAAGGAAAAATATATAGTGATGGTTCTATCCAAATTACATTTTTATTTAGTAGCAATAAGTATTATCCAACTTGCAAATAGGAAATTGAAGCTTTTTCTATTATCTTGTCATTTAGAAAATAATGCTTGGCCCAAATGATAAAAAATAAAATATATGTTACTTGTTCATAGGGAGAAAGTAAATATCTAGTTTTGTATATTATGAATATTTTAAATAATGATGCTGTGGTTATAAAGTTAACATAATGTTCTTTAACAATATGATGACCTAAAATTACTTCTTTTTCATATACTACCTGTTATGGACTGAATGGTTGTGTCCCCCCAAAACTCATATGTTGAAACCCTAATCCCCAGTGTGATGGTATTTGGAGATGGGACGTTTGGGAGGTTATTAGGCCATGAGGGTGGAACCCTCATGATGGGATTAGTGCCCTTATAAGAAAAGACACAAGAGAGCTTGCTTCCTTACTCTCTGCTCTCTGCCATGTGAGGTACAAGAAGACAGCTGACTGCAAACCAGACAGAGGACCCTCACCAAAAAATATGCTGGCACTTTGATCTTAAGCTTCCCAGCCTCCAGAACTGTGAGAAATAAATGTCTATTGTTTGAGCCACCCAGTCTATGGTAATTTGTTATATCAGCCCAAGCTAAGATACTACCCAAAAATGAAGAAGTGATTTTTAAAAAATCTCTAAGTGGTAGTATGTCCAGAAGTGTTTAAAGATTACACATTGCTGGAGTATGTTGGGAAACACAGCTCTAGATCGGGGGTTTGGCAAAGTTCAACCAATGAACCAAATTCTGCCCACTGCCTATTTTTGTGAGTAAAGTTCTATTGGAAGACAGTCAAACCTATCCATTTACTTGTTTTCTAATGGCTTTTTTTTTTGTTTCTACAATAGCATAGTTAAGTAGTTATCTGGCTCTTTACAGAAAAAGTTTGTTACTCTTGCTTATGTGAGATGTATGACAGGCCTAGAGAAGAAGGTCTCTAACTTTCCCTAAATCTTAGAAAGGTAACATGATTATTGCTAGTGAGGAAAAATTAGTAAAAATGAACCTCTGGCAATTAAAATATCTATTAAGAATAAATGAGTATGGGTACCTTTATGCACAAACATTCCAAATGGCTTTGTAGATTGCTCACAAAACCATTTATACTCCTGTTTTTTATATCAGCACCACCCAGTTACTCAAGGCAGAAATCTAGCCAGTGTCCTCTTCATTCCTTCTCTGCTTCATCACCAACTCAGTCCTTCTCTCCATTCGTACTGTCACCCTGGGCCAGGCCACCTGGAATTCTGCAAACTTGCCTGGAGTAGGCAAGCATCTCCTAACAGCCTCTCCCACCGCCAGACATTCTTTTATATTCAATCTCTGTCCTACACAATGACCTTTTAAAAGGCGTCTGTCCCTATTTATACCCTTCAATTGGTTTTCTGTTGCTTTTAGAAATAAATCCAAACGCAAGAGCATAATTTTTGAGTCCTTCACAAGTGGCCTTTATTTGACGAACTTCTCTTTACCCTCCAAGCCCCAGCTTATCTATCACTTCCTCTGGGATCCTTCTCTGGTACCCAAGTCTGGTGTAAGTCATCCTCAAATGTTCTCCTAAGGCACTTTACAGTTTCTTGTTATAGAGCAGAACACATTGCATTGTAATTGTTTGTTTAATTGTCTGTGTGAACACTGTAATACGGAGGGTAAGAACCATGTCTTTATTAACTGGGGAGGCACTAGAGGGGAAAACAGACATAGTCTCTGTTGTACAGAAACTGTAGCATAGTGAGAGAAACAGATACTTATCATGTATTACTGAAATATAAGTAGCAGTATCCTACTACTACTGCTGCATTTTTTTTTTTTTTTTTTTTGCGGTACACGGGCCTCTCACTGTGGCGGTCTCTCCCATTGCGGAGCACAGGCTCCGTACGCGCAGGCCCAGCGGCCATGGCTCACGGGACCAGCCGCTCCGCGGCATGTGGGATCCTCCCGGACCAGGGCATGAACCCGTGTCCCCTGCATCGGCAGGCGGACTCTCAACCACTGCGCCACCAGGGAAGCCCTACTGCTGCATTTTTAAACTGAGCTTCCCTGACCCTCTTTACTGAAATTATTCTTGTTGTCTTATGGTTCTTCACCCATTCATTGATTTAGAAAGAAGGCAAAGTCAGGCTAGATTAATGATGTCACGATCAGTTTTGAAGTTCATAGTCCATAGGGAGACAATAGTTTTGAAGGCCAGACTTTCAACTGCAAAAATTAGTCACCTCCAAAGAGAAAAGTGTTTCCCAAATTCCAAAAGCTATCCTTTAATAAGAACAAAAGATTGGGGGGCTAAGGAAGAATTGTACTATAAGCTCCAGAGTAGAAAGGCTACAGGATATGTCACACAGGGAGAAGATAAAAGCTCTTTTGTGGCTGGGCAGAGAAGCCTGGAACGAGGGAAAGGAGTATAAGTTCCAAGTGAGAAGCCTTCACACTTTCCTGTCTCTTTCCCCTAGAGTGTAGGTCTTTTGGGGGCAACAGAAGCCCCAAGATGGGGTTGAGAAATCCAGAGGAAGACCTGTGCCCTGCTTCCCTTTCCATGACTCAGGGAAGGTGAGAGCCTCTTAGAGAAGAGGCCCTGAGTGTAGCATGGCGCTGGAGCAACCTGGCACACAGGTTGATAGCAATGCTGATACAGGTGACTCAGTGAATGGCTTGATACAGGGAAGGGTTGACCCTCCCTACCTAAAGGGATCCAGAACTGTAGACTAGGAGGTCTGGACTAGTCTAAAGTCTAGACTAGTTTAGAATTTCAGATCCCTTTAGGTAGAGAGGGTCAATGGAGAAAAACATGTTATAGAACTGAAAGAAAGTCTTGTTTATGATCGTATCCCAAGTATCTAGTACAGTTTACTGGCACATGGAGGCAGATAATAAATATTTGTTGAATAAATTGAATGAATGAAGAATGGGAAAACAGGGAGGAAATTGAGCTTTTATTTATTTAAAAGGATATTTGAAGGAAACAGTCATGTTGACACTTGACATAAAGCACTTAACTGGAAAATTAATCTTACTTTAATTTCAGGAAAGCAAATCTACAAGCAAGTGATCTGAAAAAAAGTCCATAAAAACCTTAGATCCTTGGAAAATCCACATGGCTCCAGAATCCATGGACTGTCAGTCATCTTGATAAACTGTGACAGCTTACTTGATCTAATCCTTTTACAAGCTGTTTTCATTTCTTATATTCTTAGTTTCTAATACAACTTTTACTGTCTAGAGCCAGAACAGTATGCTTAGAAAATACTTAAAACAAATTTGTTGAATGGATTGTTGAAGAATTCATCTCATCTCCATATCTGAAAACTTTGGAGGGAGGAAAAAATCCCCCCTCTCTTAAATCATGTTTGTAATAATTATCTGCATAGCACCTGGTGTAAAGTGGGTACTCAGAAATATTTGTTCAAGAAACTGAATGACCAAAGAGGAAAGAAGGGAAAGAAAATTTCAGCTCCCTTGCACACTTCTATCAGAGATCTTTCCAGAGAAGCGCTATCAAGCTTAACATCTTCTATTCCCTATTCCCTTCAATATTAATTTTTAATGTGCTTTTGCCATGAAACCCCATGCCCAATCTTACGATCATGTAAGTATTAGGAAAGGATATATATTAAAATAATTAGCGTTTTCCAATTCTGTCTTTTATTCTTTTTAAGGAGGATGGACTCTTAGAAAGAACCTTTGTTTTGCTAAATGAGATGATATTTGGGTGTAAGATGTAAACGCAAGTGAAGACTGTATTCTGAGCAGAGGGGTGGAGAGACCCAGACATCAGGGTATATGGATGTTGCCTACATGACATCCTGGCTTTTGGGTTGAAAGTCTTCCTTCCTGGGTATGGGTTGAGGCTTTTATAATGTTTGTTGCTTTAATCCTTGTGTTCCGCCTGCGTGCACTGCCGACTTCTCTCCCTGGTAAACTTGTGCTTTACTTTCTCTCAGCTTGGTCCAGTACTGATTCTGATTGCCCGTTCCTGCTGACATGGCCTCTGTTTAGCTCTTGGTACTGCAGAGGCCTGTTGGGTCTCTGCCGTATTCTCCATCTGACCTTGTCCAAGGATGTCCACCCTGCAGCAGAGGCTGTTGCTCAGCTCCCCCCACACCAACTATGGCCTGTGCATTCTCATCCCAGGAGCCCTGTTACATAGGAACAGAAGTTGATCCTGTCTCTGGCTGACCAGCCTATCCATTGTCTCGCCCACACAGGGCGTGGCCATTTGTTGGTCAAGGGCCACTCTGCATAAGAATCTTCTCCCAGAGTCCTGAATATGGGATGCTCCTCCCGGTCTATCACCTCCTGTAGAGCCTTGAAGCCGGGAGGTTGGGCACACATCTAATTGCTTATCTCCCCTACTTCTGTTCACATTTTCTCTCCCAAACCATCATATTGGAAAGGACAGACTTTCCCCTTCTCTTCCTGGCTGATCACAATACTCTGTGTCATATCCTTCACTTCCCCAAAGATCTTTGTGTCTCCATTTCTTTAAAGCTGTGATAGTGAGTGGGTGTACGGAGTTAGAAAACCTGCTTACCAATAGGCAACATACACAGGAAGATATTTTTAAACTATTGTACTTGCTGCACTCTGAGGATGGGTGCAGATTAGATTAGATTAGAGCCAGATACACTGACCTTTCTGTGGGTTCACTAGATTAAAAGAATCCGCAGTACTTCTTTGTGGAATGGAAGACTGGAAATTAATATTTAACCCAACCTCTAACGATACATGATTTCTTTAGTGATCAGAGTAATTCCTGGAAATGGAGCTATACCGTTATCATTCTGAGTTCTGCAGACACTTCCCTTAACGCTGGTATAGTAAATTTATACTTCTGTATAATAGCACTTAACTTTCCTACTGCAATTATCTCTGACTAAAAGTCTCTTTCTCCGTTAAATCTGTATGAATTGGAGCAAGGACCTTGTTTTTCTTACATCTCCTATCACTACCTCTCCAGCGGTCAGTAAGCGTAACACCTGGCACACAATGAGTGCTCAAAAGTTATTTGTTGAATAAATGACACCATTTAAACCTATGGTTTAAAAAATGTTTCACTTTAAAAGTGGCAATATTATAAAAGGCCACAAGATGGCCTCATTACACTGTAGAAGTTTGTAAAACACTCCTGAATCATGAAATTAACAATTTTTTGCAAAAAGTTAGGAAGATTTCATGCATGTTTTTGACTCTTAAAGAGGAATTAAAATGCTTTTAGTGGCAAATCCTGGCAACATTTAGTCATTTCTTTATTCAGCTAAAGAATTTTATTAAAGGAAAGTTGTGTTATTTAATTATCATTCCCTCTTGTGGGTTTGAAAAAAAGGTTTTATCTTTATCACTCTTTCCATATATTCCTCTCTATAAAATTGAAATGTCTTCCTATTTATGGAACAATAAATTACATTTCTTCTTAGAATTCAAAAAGGTGTTTTTCACTTTTTTTTTCATTCAAAAGATTAAGCTCACTAAATTGAGTAGCCCTTTTTTTCTAAACGAATGCTTCTTGAAAATTGACGGTATGCCAGGACAGTCTCCATCCTTATCTCATTTGATACTTATGAACTAGATGAGGAAACTGAGGCTCTGAGAGTCTGAGGCTGGCCAAAGTCACCCAGCTAATAACTAGAGGTACATTTTAGAAGAAAGACAGATACAAATCAAACAAAAACAAAAGCAAAAGCCACATCAGAGAAACAAGAGAATTGGAGCTTGCTTGACAAAGCATGATGATTCCATAGAGTGACTGAGGTTCTCCTGTAGGTTGGATGGCCTCTTTGAGAGGGTGACATTGATGCTAAGCCAGGGATGATAAGAAGGAGCCAGGTTTTTGTAATTCTGGGGAAAAGTTTTCCAAGCAGAAAGAACAGCCAGTACAAAGGCTGAGCTAGGGAGGTGATTGATCTCAGTCTGGAAAGAAGACAAGCTGTGTGTCACTAAAAGATTCATCCAGTATCACTCTTATGCCCTTGACACAGTTGATGTTAGACATCTACTGTCCTGGCTTCCCTTGAAGACAAGCAGACACTGGTGTGTATCTTTGCAACAACCAAGGGATTGTTGCTTATTTTAAGGGACTGGCACTCACTACCAGGAAGAAGGAAGAATTCTTCTGGAATCAACTGTTCCTGAGCTAAGGAAGGTCAGGGTTATATTCTATTAGGATGACTCCAAGCCAAACAGGACCTCCTGGCACCCGCTGAAGCCACAATGGGATTGGAATGCTCTTCATGTAGTCAATATGTATACGTTAAGGATCTACTGCTGGGCATAGAGTATAATGCAGTGAACAGAACAAAAGTCCCTTCCCTCAAGGAGCTTGTATTTGATGACATCATGGCTTATGTAACCACACATGGTTTACTTCAATTCTCTTTAGTCCAGCCAGTGTTTGATTAAGTTTAGAACTCTTTCATTTATTGGGTAGTTGAACAAAAAAGGAAATGGCACTGATTGTCAGGATTTCCATTTTCCTGTCCCAATCCCAGTTGGGCTCCTTTAACAGTGGGAATTTTCCTGAGGATAGATGTGGTGCAATTATCCCTGCCTACAAAGATTCAGAGCATTACTGCTGACATCAGAAACCCGACCGTTATAATGGCTTATTTGTACCATCCTGGTCTCTAATGCAGACCCAGACTTACATGGTGCCCCTTTACTCCCTACCTAGCTTCCATCCATCAGGTCAGGTTATTTCTTCATGATTCGTGTCCCTTAAGTCTATAATAGGAGAAGCAGAAACTTATCCCTCAAGGACTGAAATCTAAAACCCAGCGGAGTCTAATTGTTATAGACTCAATAGCTTTTTCTGAAATTTTTCCATAATTTAGGCTACACAGAAGAAAAATTCAGAAAAGAAAAAACAAACTACATTCACACGCTGACCTTTTGACACAAGGGGCAATATCACTTGTGAACATGGTGTCATTTCTGCCCTCACATCCACTGATTCATAGGAAAATCCTCTAGATAGAACCTGAAACCACCACCTGCTCCCCCTCCCCCACCAGGCACAGTTCTTTACAATTTTTCTTTGTCATTGAAAGCAAATGAGATAACAGACTATGTATATGGCCTATTCTTAAGCTTCATAGCACCTTATATTAGGTTTTATAGCACCTTATAATAAGTTTTCTCTTTGAAAACTTCTATTTACAATCGCAAATTACTACAAACTTAGTGGTGTAAAACAAGATACAGTTATTATTGGATGGTTCTGTAGGCCAGAAGTCTGACAATGGGTCTCACTGGGCTAAAGTCCAGGTGTTGGCAGGGCTAGGTTCCTTTCTAGAGGCTCTAGAGGAGCACGTTTTCTGGCCCTTTCCAGCTTCTAGAAGCTACCTGCGCTGCCTACCTCTTGGTCCCTTTCCTCCAACTCCAAGGCCAATCACTTCACATATCTCTGACTTTTCTTTCATCATCTGGTCCCTCTCTAACCATAATTAGAAAAGTTTCTCTGCTTTTAACTGCTCATGTGATTAGATGGGGTCTGCCTAGATAATTCAGGAAATCTGCCCTTCTTAGAGGCCATACCCATAACCACATTATCAAAGTCCCTTTTGCCATGTATGGTAACGTATTCTGAGGTTCTGTGGATGAAGATGCAGACATCTTCGGGGCCATTATTTTGCTACCACACCCTTTTCTTAAAAAAAAAAAAAAAAGCACTGGGAAACATATACATGTAACTCCTATAAATTCCCTGTATAGAAATCCTGCTGTTTTCAGTTAAAACTCTCCTCTCCTGTCCTCTCCTCTTCTTACCTCTTTCCTTCCCTCCCCTCCAGTTTTCTTCTTTTGGGGACAGATATGGAAAGAAAGTGAGATGAATACTGTACTTTTGTCTACTCAGCTTCTCTTCTCTTGTCACAAGCCTTTGGTAGGGGAAGCGAGTGTTCTTTTCATCCACTCGAATCCTGATGTTTTGGTAGGGTTTCCAATCATAGTACTCCTTTACTTCTTTGCCTCAGGGCCCCCCTATCCAATTTGATTATCTTATCCAGCTGGACATTGTGATTGGTTCAGTAGCAGGCATTTAACCCAAACTGGGCCAATCAGAATACTGCCTTGAGATGTTTTTTATAAGTGGCTCCATGGGGGGACATTACTCTTTCTTTCCTTACTGCAAGAAAGCTAAAAGTATATGATTCAGAGCTGCTGGTTCTATGCCTTTCACCCCTTGGAGAAACCAATAGACTGATGAGGACAGAAAGAGATGATTCTGGTAAGTTACTCCTTGATTTTATTCTTTGAGGTCTTCAAAGCTGCTTTGGTTCCTCTTTGATTCTATGAGTTACCCACGTTTGTTTCCAATAAATCTCCCTTTTGCTTAATCTAGTTTGTTTCTTACGACTAAAAGAGTCCCAGTTAAAATATGTTATTTTCCCTCCCATAATGCCTTTGTCCCCTGACCTCACTGTTTGTTTTTTTCTGGGGGGTGGGCATTGCTAACTACTACTTTTTTTTTTTTTCTTAAGGTATAGTTGATTTACAATGTTGTGTTAATTTCTGCTGTACAGCAAAGTGCCTCAGTTTTACATATATGTATTCTTTTTCGTAGTCTTTCCATTATGGTTTATCACAGGATGCTGAATATAGTTTCCTGTGCTATACAGTGAGACCTTGTTGTTTATCCATCCTATATATACTGGTTTGCATCTGCTAATCCCAAACTCTCAATCCTTCCCTCTCCCCACCCCCACTCCCCCTTGGCAATCACAATTCTGTTCTCTATGTCTGTGAGTCTGTTTCTGTTTGGAAGATATGTTCATTTGTGTCGTAGTTTGGATTCTGAATTTATATGTGATATCATATGGTATTTGTCTTTCTCTTTCTGACTTACTTCACTTACTCATAATCTTTAGGTCCATCCATGTCACTGCAAATGGCATTATTTCATTCTTTTTTATGGCTGAGTAATATTCCATTGTATATATATATACCATACCTTCTTTATCCATTCATCTGTCAATGGACATTTAGGTTGCTTCCATGTCTTGGATATTGTAAATAGTGCTGCTATGAGCATAGAGGTGCATGTATCTTTTTGAATTATAGTTTTGTCTGGGTATATGCCCAGGAGTGGGATTGCTGAATCATATGGCAACTCTATTTGTAGTGTTTTGGGGAACCTCCATACTGTTTCCATAGTGGCTACACTAACTTACATTACTGCCAACAGTGTAGGAGGGTTCCCTTTTCTCCACACCCTCCCCAGCATTTGTTACTTGTAGACTTTTTAATGATGGCCATTCTGACCAGTGTGAAGTCGTATGTCATTGCAGTTTTGATTTGCATTTCTCTAATAGTTAGCAATGATGTGCATCTATTCATGTGCCTATTGGCCATCTGTATGTCCTCTTTGGAGAAATGTCTATTTAAGTCTTCTGCCCATTTTTCAATTGGGTTGTTTGTTGTTTTGTTATTGAGTTGTGTGAGCTGTTTGTATATTTTGGAAATTAAGTCCTTGTCAGTTGCATCATTTGTAAATATTTTCTCCCAGTCCATAGGTTGTCTTTTTGTTTTGTTTATAGTAGTTTCCTCTGCCATGCAAAAGCTTATAAGTTTGATTAGGTCCCATTTGTTTATTTTTGCTTTTATTTCTGTTGCCTTGGGAGATTGACCTAAGAAAACATTGGTACAATTTATGTCACAGAATATTTTGCCTATGTTCTCTTCTACTGTCCTCACTACTTATCTTGTTGATCCATTGGGTTTAAAAGCCAAATCTAAGGTCAAGGATGTCTCCCATGGGGGAAGAAAAAAGGTCAAGAAATGATCAGAAGAGATTCTGAAATGAGTCCACATCATATTGATTTTGTTAGTTCTTAGGTCACACTTTCTGAAAACATTCACCCCCTGTTTCATTTCTTCTTGGATTATGCAACTCAGTTAATTAAAGAGGATTATGTACAGATGCCAGTAATCCTATTAATACAATGGCAGTAAGATGAAAAGCTTGAAATCTAAATACTTTCTGTTTCTATTATCAAGTTTCCATGGTGAAATTAAAATCCTTTAAGTGAAATCTTCCTTCTCATTTCTTCTTATTTTACTTCTGGAACTTATACATTCCCAACAAACCCTTCAAAGGCCAGTTATGCTAAAGCCAGCTTTCATGAATCTCATTTTTCCAAACTTCAGAATGTTATATAAGAACATTTCCATTGCAACTCCATACCCAGAATTTTCTGACCCAAATACAAGAAGTGCCAATTTTGCTTCATAATTTGGATCTTCTCAACAGCATATTTCTGAGACTTGGATATCGTTACATTTTTGTGCATGTTTTTGACATACAAGGAGAGGCCCATTGTGCACTTCCCAATGCATTGCAGACTACAGTTCCAGAAGAGAATTGGTGGGGAGAGGAATGTCCAGCCAGCATATGAGGCCAAGCTACTCACTTCACATTAAATCACAGAATGACTGCCAACTGGAGGTGCTGAACTACATTATGGAAGAAGATACCTCTTCTGCACCTGTTTAGGTATGGAAATAACTCCTCGTCTCTAGCCTACAGAGACCATCATCACAAAACAAAATTAGCATGCTGCTCAGAAAGTAGTTGTTACCACGTACTTGTAGGGCATACGCTAGGTACTGGTATGTAAAGGTGGACAAAACAGACCTGATTCCAGCTCTCAATGAGCTTGAAGTCTAGTGGGAGACATAGAAACCAAGTAAGTGACAAATAGAGTTATAATTAAAAATTACCCAAAGTGCTATAAAAGAAAAACTTCTAAAAGGTGACATTTAATCTGAGCTCTGAATGTGATGGATGGAAAGGAACTAGTCAAAGGGAAACTATTAGGAAGAGGATCCTAGGCAGTAGGAGGAGCATCCAATGAAGAAGAAATAACAATTGCATAGATCCTGAGGCAACAAATCGATTGCAGTTCTTGAGGAATCTAATGCATGCTGTGTTCTGGAGCCTGGTGGGTGATGTAGAGTGTAGTAACAGTGTATGTGTGTTTGGAGGAGAGTTAGGGAGGGCAGACAAATTGTACAGGCTCAGTTTGCCTTAAACCAGGTTAACAATTTTAAATTTTATTCTAGGTACAATGAGATGCTATTGAAGTATTTTCAAAGTGGGAGAGTCATGATCTAATGTACATTTTAAAGGGATCACATGGAACCTGTTTGGAGAATGGCTTGGAGGGTGGCCCTAGTCAAAGCAGACAGACTAGTTAGGAATCTATTACAGTAGACTACACAGGAGGTCAAGGTCATGACTCTTAGACTAGAGTCATGGCAATAGAAATGGAGAGAATCACATGGATTTGAGATATATATTTGCAAATAGGATCAACAGGTTTTAGTGATGGGTTGAATACGGTGAATGATGGCAAGAAATCTGCTTTGAGAGGCTAGATAGGTAGTGGTGGCATTTAGGGATCAGGAAAAAGACTTTTGGTGGAAGAGAGTTTGAAGATAAGGTAAGAGTTCAATGTGAGAAATTTTAAGCTTGAAATGTTTGTGGTACATCCCAGTGGAGATATCAAACAGGAAAGTGAACAAACTAGATAAACTAGTCTGGAGTCCAGAGGAGAGATCTGGACTAGAGATTTAAACATGAGATCAAAGGCGCATACTCTTTTTTTTTTTCATGTTTTATTTTAGAATAGTTTCAGACATACAAGAAAGTTCGAAAATAGTACTGAAAAATCCTGTTATACATCCAGGTTTCCTAAATGTTAAAATCTTACATGGCCACAGTACAATTATGAAAACCAGGGAATTACCATTCATACAGCACTATCTAATGACAAACATTATCCAAAGTTTGTCAGTTGTCCAACTTGTATCCTTTTTTGCATCCAACATCCAAATCTGGGATCACACATTGCGTTTAGTTGTGACGTCTACTCAGTGTCCTTTCATCTGGAACAATCCATTGTCTTCATGACCACAGCATTCTTAAAGAGTACTGGCCAGTTATGTTGTAAAATGTCCCTTAATTTGGGTCTTTAGAGAGTCCTAACTAATATAATGAGTAGAAGGGTAGCTTTGGACATCCACCGAACCCTTAGATGCTGTCACAGAAAGGCCTTCCTGCTCCGAACTCTGAGAATTCTTGGCTGCCATTGCTAGTGGGCTGTGGGGGGAGAATCTTCAGTGAGGATAGGGTGAGAAGGTGGGGAACAGAAAAGCAGCACAGACCAAAACTCTCTTTTGCACAGCAGATTCCCCTGCTGAAGCAGGCCTGAATGAGAATTGGGAATAAGTTTTAACCTTTCATGAATTTCTGAGTTTTGACTATTACATGGGGCCAACTCTTTTAAGTATTACACTTAGACTATTCTGCGGACTGAAGTGACCAGAAGACTCTTATCATTTGCGACATAGGGAAACAATTTTCCTACTCCAAAATGCATCTCTTTGGCATGAAGATAAATTTAGGCTGATTTTTTTTAAGAAACAGAAGACTCGGGAAGTCTTGCTTTTTACTTCCTCCTTAGTTGCCTGAAGAATTTAGATAGAGGGACTGTCTTCTGAATAGAGCTATCACCAGAGATATTTGAAAAGAATTTGGACTAGGTGTGGTCCATAGAGATCAGTTCTTTCTGGGTCCCATTTTCTCTGCATGGCCCAGCAAAATTTGCTTACCAAACTTCTGCTTTCCCATCTCCATGTCAATCACCTTCTTCCCCTTTGAAGTTCCAAATCACTACCCCGATATCTTATTTATTTATTTTTTTTAGCTGAAGATGGTATTTAAGGTGAGGGTTTCGGCCATGTTGGTGAGTTACTCAGTTTTCCTAGGTCTCTCCCATGTATACATGTTATTAAACTTTTGTTTGATTTTCTCCTGTTAATCTGTCTCATGTCAATTTAATTCTTAGACCAGCCAGAAGAACCTAGAAGGGTCGAGGAAAATTTCTTCCTCCCTGACAGAGATGAAGGAAAAAGTCATGAGTTCTGTTATAGAATTTACTCAAAGGACAGGAAAGAACTAGCTTAATAAAATTTCATTGGGCAAGAAGGGGTACGATTGTTTTGTTTGTACTTCAGTTTCTTCTTTAAATGTAATAAACACATGTGCAAACAAGAAGACTAAAAATTCATCAACTAAGTATTCAACTAAAATTTTTTAAAAAGAAAAATAGTCTAAGTCCAAAAAACATAGAAGAAAGAAAATAATAATGATATAAGCATAAATTAAGGAAATAGAAATCAAACAATATAAGATCAACTAAACCAAAAGCTAATTGTTGGAAAAGAGTAACAAAATAAATTAACTTTTTCCAAGGTTGAACAAGATCAAAAATAAAGAAAAAGCACAAATAAACAAGGCTAGATATTAAATAACAGGCATCACTATATGTAAAGTAAAAACTTAAAAAGAAGAGAATACTATAAACAGACTTATATTCATGATTGAAAAAGAGCTGAAACAAATACCTTTCTAGAAAATGGATTCAAAAGGAATCATAAAATCTGAAAAGACTTGTACACACTAAAAAACTGAAGGAACATTCAAATATTGACACACAACAATGGCACCCTCCTCAGAACCTTTTTAAGCTGAGTTTTATGAAACTTTTAAGGAAAAAAATGATTCCAATCTTATAAAACATGTTTACACAATAGTAAAAAAGGGTGTACACCTAAACTCCTTTCATGAGTCCAGGTAACTTTGATACCCCAAAAAAGATAGTATGAGAAAGGAAAATTGAAGGCCAGTCTTATTTATGAGCATAGTTATAATACTCTTAAAAAATATTTGCAAACTAAATCTACCACTGAATTAAAAAAAGAAACATCTTAACCAAGCAAGAATCATCTCAAGAATGTATGAATGATTTACTAACTGAAATTTTATAAAGTAATTTACCATAATCACAGGCAAAGCAAGGTTAAAACCCATACAATGGCCCCTGTATCCTGTACTGCTGCTGTAAAGAAATCACCACAAATTTACTGGCTTAAAACAACACAAATTTATTATCTTACAGTTCTGGAGGTCAGAAGTCCAAAATCAGTCTCAGTGGACTAAAATCAAGGTGTTGACAGGGCTGCATTCCTTCTGGAGCCTTTAGGGGAAAATTCATTCCCTTGCTTTTTCCAGCTTCTGGGGGCTGATCACATTCTTATGGTTTTAGGGTCTCATCTTCTATCTTCAAAGCCAGTAGTGTAACCTCTTCCAATCTCCTTCTCTCTCTCACTCTGATGCTCTTTACTCCTTCTTATAGGGATCAGTGTGATTACATTGAATGTGCTTAGACATTCTAGGACATTCTCCCCATCTCAAAATTCTTAATTACATTTGCAAAGTCTCTTTTGTTATATAAAACAAAATATTCACAGGATCTGGGGTTTAGAATGCAGCTATCTTTGGGGGCTATTATTCAGCCTGCTACATTTTAGAAAAATAATTTGATAAAATTTAACATGTGTTCATGATTTTAAAGTAAACAACCACAGTGATAACAAAACTCTTAGCAATAGAAATAGAAAGCAACTCCCTTAGCCTATGAACGGTATCTTTAGGAACATTTTCTTTTAAGATCAGGAACTATGCAAGAATTCTCATTATCATTGCTTCTGCTCAGTATTGTGCTGGAGGTCTTAACCAATGCAATAGATAAAATAAAGAAATAACTGGTAAAGCACTAGACAGAATAAAAGAAAAAATTTGTCAACAAAGAAATTTCTCCCAGAGAAAACCAAAGAGAGTCTACAGATAAATATTAGAACTCTTGAGAAAATCTGCAAGGTTGCTGGATACAAGATGAATTTACTCTTGTTTCTATATGTCAGCAGCAAGCAAATAGAACATGCAGGATGTAATTTTTAAATCCCTACTTCATGTCATACACAAATATGAATTCCAGGTAGATTAAGGACAAATATTTAAGGCAAAACTATGTAACTTTTCAAAGGCAATATGAGAAATTAACTTTATAACACTGGAGTAGGGAAGGAGTTCATAAATAGGATACCAAAAAATGCAACCCATAAGAAGAAGACTAAATTGTTCACTTTATATGATGAACTTCTCGATCAAAAGACACATAAAGGGACCATAAAGGCAAGTCACAGTCGGAAGATAATTTTCAATATCTTCAATATCAGATGTAATTGAAACGAGATTAATATTCAGAATACATAGTGATCTTCTAGAAATCAACATAAAAGAGAGATACCCAATCAAAAAATAGGCAAAAGATTTAAACAGGCATTTCACAAAAGAGGGGATCCAAATGGCCAATAGGCTTATAAAAAGGTGCTTACCTCATTAGAACTAGAGAAATACAAATGAAGACCACAATCAGATACCATTCCATACCCCAAAAATGGGCAAAAATGAAAAAGCCTTATGCCAAGTGTTGTCATCAATATGGAGCAACAGAAACTCTTAGACAATGTTGGAGTGTAAAATGGTACACTGCTTAGGAAAATAGGTTTTACATTTGAACAAAAGTAGACACAATGATTCAGCATTTCCACTCCCAGGCATAGACTTTAGAAAAACTAGTACAGTGCCTGAAGATACATATACAGCATTGTTCATACCAGCATTTTTTGTAGTAGCCCCAAACTGAAAACAACCAAAATGGCCATCTACAGTAGAATAAACAAAATTTAGCATGTTCACCATTGAAAACGCTCCACAGCAGTGACAGTGATTGAATAACCATCACATGTATCAATATGGCTCAGTTGAAAAATGTGATTTTGACTGAAAGAAGTATACAGAATAAATACGGCATGATTCTATCTATAGAGTTGAAAACCATCAAACCCTGATCAGTGTATTGTGCATAGATACATTCATAGGTGATAGCATTATAAAGAAAAGCCCTGTAATGTCTAATACGAAATTTACAGTAGAGGTTATACCAATGAAAGAGAAAGGGAGGAATAAGATCGTGGAGGTAAGATTCCACATGAGATTCTGGGTAGTCCTACTTTCTGTGGGGAAGGAAGCAGATGGTTTTTTTATGTTGCTGTTTTTACAGTGTTCAACATCTACAATGTTTCATACATCTTCTGTTTGTATATTTCGTTCTTTGTTTCTTTCATAGCCACACCCACACTCAAGAAATTCCATTCAGGTTAGCAATAAAAACTAAAAATTACTTAGGAATATATCTACAAAAGCAGGCATAACTCTTATGGAGAGAATTCTGAAACTTTCTTGAAGGGCATACAATGAGTTAATGAACAAACCACGGCATTGGAACTCAGTATGGGTGAGTGAAAAGATGACGATTCTCCTCAAATTTACTTTACATTTAGTGCATTTCTTTTTTCTTTTGGTGGATTTTGATAAACTGACCATAAATTCTGTGGAAAGGTAAGGGACCCAGATTAGCCAATATAAATTGAGATACAGGATAAAGAAAAAAAAATTCACACAACATGTATTAATATATTTTGTTTCTTTGACAAAAAAAAGACTGGGGAATGAAGAAATAGAGATAACATTTGTAGGCAACCCTTTTGAAAAGTTTGGCTGTGCAGAAGAGCAGGAATACAATTTGTCAATACTTGTTCTGGTACACAGAAACGTTTCAGCTAATGGATCAGCTGCTTCCTGTGAAATTGAGACATAGTTTATGACACAGACAATCAAGCTCAGGGTTTCCCAAACTTGCCTAGTCATTAGAATTGCCTAGGATAGTTGTTAAAACTGCAGATTCCTTTGCCACGTTCTAGACCAACTGAATCAGACTCTCCAAAGGAGGGTCCTGGGAACCTGTATTTTCCCAGTAATAAACTACCCAGGTGATTCTTCTGATTTGTCAAGGTTGTGTAACACCGATCACTTCCTTAAAGAATAATTGTTGTTAGAAAGAAACATGATAAAACACATTTTGTGAAAGATAATACATAACTTTAAAATAATAGTAATCATCTAGAAAAATATATATTTTCCATAGATGAGAATTATTTCCACGGAAGTCTGGAATCTGCCTTAGTTACTAAGAAATTCTTTAGGAGAACACTCTCTAAATGTGTCTAACTTGCCAAACTAAAAAAAGAAATGTAAAAGTCTTAATTTATAGGAGCAGTTAATATTTAATTCCATTTACTTAGGCTCTCCAATTAGAAGATCATTGGTTTAGCTATGTTTTTCTTTTCTACATTTTTATCAAAGAAGGACGTATAATACAAATTTTGGTCTGTGGTTCTGTCCGAAAAGGTTTGTGTAGAGAACAAACGTATAGACACCAAGGGGGGAAAGAAGAAGTCTGTGTGTCTTGAGTTTCAAACTGTTTTTCTTCCTCTCAAGCTGAGCTTCTTTCTTCCTCAGTTAAAGGATAATCTGTCCTCTGGTTTCCAGCCTTCAGAATCAAAACTTTGTCTTTCTTTCTCCCTTTCTCCCTTTTTCCCTTCCTTCCTTCCTTCTTTCCTTCCTTCCTTCCTCCCTCCCTCTCTCTCTTTTTCCTTGCTGTTTTTCGTTTTGTTTTGGCCTGGGCTTTCCTTCAGTCACATTATTGCCTCTCAAAGCCCACGGTCTTCCTTGGGGAAAGCAGAGGCATATCTAATTTATCACTATCACTTGTGATTTAATGCTTGTGTTACAACTTCTCAGATGGTAAGCACATGTCAAAGTTTTATTTCAAATTTGCCAGAGGGAGAAGGCTCCTAAGAAAGACAATTCAAAGATTTGCTCTTGGTAGAGACATCTTTTGGGGAAACAAGTGGTTAAGTAATCATTGTTAAATTAGCTTTCTTAAAAAAAAAAGGCATGTCTACTTAAAGATCATTAGGCTTATTGCAAGATGACTGTAAGCTGAGTGATGTGACTCTAATTTCTCAAAAGAAGTTTGAATCTCATTATCATCTATCAGAAAATTGCTCCAGCATTTTATCACGAATACCAGCTATTTGCCAGAAGGTGCTGTTAACTACATCACACCCCAGAGTTCTGCCTCAGCTCAAGTATGGGGTATTTTTCTTTTTCAGGCCTTTTTTTCCCCCACTGAGAAATTCTTTTAAAAGCACTAGTTTGGTCAAGAAAAGATTCATCTCATTGTGTTTTTATCCTATGTGTATTAATCGAGTTTGTCACTTAGTTACTTATTACATTTTTTACAAATGGTAGAAATTAGACATAGGTTTAATTTGCACCATCAACATCAGTATTTGCACTTCCATTGTTAATATTCCATTTAACCATCCCTCTAGGGAATATTTCTGAAATAAGGATATGTCTTACAACTGAACACACACACACACCTAGTAAAGCTGTTGTTGAACTGATGGTGTGTCTTAAATAAATTTAAAAAATACATGTGATATTATACAACTTGGCACATGTGGCTTTACAGTGTTAGCTTCCTGACAGTAGGCCTTTTTTTTTTGTTTCTTGGTCTGTTTAAAACCCTTTATTATGTGGCATACATGAGAAAGGTGGGGTAATACAGCCTGGTCCCATTCTGTGAGAGGCAGGAAGCTCTCACTGTTTGTTGACTCCAGTGGGAAAGTTGGGGGAAAGGCCTTTTTTTTTTTTTTTCGGTACGCGGGCCTCTCACTGTTGTGGCCTCTCCCGTTGCGGAGCACAGGCTCCGGAAGCGCAGGCTCAGCGGCCATGGCTCACGGGCCCAGCTGCTCCGCGGCATGTGGGATCTTCCCGGACCGGGGCACGAACCCATGTCCCCTGCATCAGCAGGCGGACTCTCAACCACTGCGCCACCAGGGAAGCCCGAAAAGGCTTTTTATCACCCACCCAAGGGTGGGGAGAAACAGGAGCGGCTGTGTAGTCGCATCCAGATAGTAGTCCTTTCACCAAATTTGTGACTTCCATGCTTCCATGTTGCTTGGGAGGCTCTTCTCATTATGGAGTTTTCCTCATCCCTCTCTTAGGTCTTACGTAGTTAATAATTCTGTTCAGTTTTTTTTGGGTGAGGCTACCTAGGTGTGCTTCTAATCCATGTATGTGCAGTAAGGGAAATTGCCCTCATCAGTCCAGCCTTGTGGTGAAAACATGTGTAATACAAATCAAGTTTGACCTTGCCAAAAGTGATTGCTTGTTGGTAGTGCTTCTAAGCGCTGTTATTCTGCTAACGGAGTCTCTCTTTTCTCCTGTTTGAATTATATTACAACACGTTCCCTTCTGTAATCCCCTTCAACACAGACCAGGCACTGGAGGAGAGCGGTGAAAGTTGATTGAAAACCCTGCAGAGCTACATATTGTACCCACCATAGAGTTTCATGTGGTGCTTGACACTTACTTGGTACTGGCGCCATTTTGCTGGTGGTGGGTGCTTGTGGCAGGGCTGGCTGGTGAGAGACAGGGCTTCTCAGCATTTCACTACTGCCAGGGATGAATCTTTGACCTCACAATTCTAGAAATGGGAATTTTTCAGTATATTCAGCTGCTCCACTGCTGACTCGTGTTGCCTCAATTCCCCAGATGTAGGTAGATAAGCCAGAACGTGATCTTACTAATTTACGGTCGAGTGTATGCCTGTTGTAGTAACTGGGGCGGTCACCATGGTCTCAGGGAGCCCTCCTTCCTAAGTACTGAGGAAAGTGAAAAACTGGACTGTAGCTTGTGTATGTGGAATCAGAACAGGAGCATAGTCAATATGTGGGGTGACGGGGGGCATATTTTATCTAAGCTTCAGGAAATAAAGACAAAATATGACTAGCCTACAACAGAGAGAGTTTCTTTACTGACTGCAGTTGACCAAGGTAATTAGCGTCAATGAGAGAATTGGAAGTAGGAAGTGGATTTAAAGGGGTCTAAAAGGGAGCTTACTTTACAACTGTAAGAAAAATGGTGACATGACAAGTTTTGTTAATGATTGAAATCCAGACATCCAAGACTTTTCCAAGAGCCCAAAGGAGAAGAATGTCAGTTAGCAATAGACTTTAAAAATATCCTGCCTGGGCCTCAGATTTAAATTATGAACAATATTTATTCAAAGAAGTTAATAATGAATGTGACAAGAAACTACCTCCAAAGTGGTAGAAATGTAAGAATTTTAAAAAGTGTTATGACTGAAAAAAACACGAGAAATAAAACTTTTTTTTTTAAACAAAAATAGAGACTATTGCAAGTGAAACTGTGCCAAATCTGTGTGAAATGCCTACTTAAACAGGTAGGAACGTCAGAGGGCCTGTAATTACTGTCTCTGCATTTCCTGTGGAGTCTATTTTGCAATACTTTGTTTGGAAGTCTTTTACCCCAGTTTGTGGAGAGATGAGGGGAAAGAAGTAAATTGGTATTATAAAAAAAAAAAGGAAAAAAATTTAAATATAAGAATAAGAGACCCGAGTTGCACAAACACCCAAGTTCATTAACATAAAGAGCTCTGTGCCACAAGAAGATAATGTCTGAGCAGATAAACAACACAGTTGTTTTCTTCTTCTGGCCTGAGTATGAAATCATCCCTGAGTTTAATGAAAGATAGATATTTGGATGAGCTGTATGAGTGCAAACGGAAGAAGGAAAAACAAACTAAGGCACTTAAGGGAAAACAAATCAAAATAGGCATCTCATCTTGGGAAAGAGGAATTATATAAATATACATCAAGAAATTTGGACCTGCTATTGCATTAGCTCTTTTGGATATTAGGGATATTGAGGGAAACTTCTAGTTATCTTTGGTCCCCTGTCTATAAAACAAACAAGAATAAGCATAGATCTTTTCAATGGGTGCTGGAAAGTAAATGCAGGATTTTTGGAGAAAGTTCTAAATACTTTAGAAAGGAGCTTAGAAGAGTATGATGCAATTACATTTATTGAAATAGAATGAGCACTATGGGCATGTTCATTCCGTTAATTACAGTAGTACGAACACTTTTATTTAGTGTTCACTGTAATTTTAAAAATAAATAGACTTTATTATGGTATAGTTTGCATATAATAAAATGTGGCCATTTAAAGTATTGTCCACTGTGTTTTGATAAATGCATGTACTCACCACTGCCACAGCCAAGACACAGAACATTTTCATCACCCCTCAAAGCTACTTCATAGTCTTTTGCAGTTATCAGCACTTAGTATTGTCAGGCTTTTAAATGTTAGTCATTTTAATAGAGATGCAGTGGTATTTCACTGTGGTGCTAATTTGCTTTTACTGATAATTAATAATATTGACCATCTTTTCAAGTGCTTCTTTGCCACTCATGTATTTTCTTTGGTGAATTGTTAGTTAACATATTTATGTTGGGTTGTTAGTTTTCCTCTTATTCAGTTAATGTGAGTTCCATATATATTCTGAGTATGAGTCCTTTATCAGATGAATGTTTTGCAAATAGTTTCCCCTGTATGTGGCTTGCCTTTCTACTTTTCTAAAAGCGTTTTTGAAAAAGCAAAAGTTATAAATTGCAATGAAGTCTAGTTTATCAATTATTTTCTAATTTGTATTTTGGGGGACCTATCTAAGAAATCTCTGTCTACTGTAAAGTAACAATGATTTACTCCTATGTTTTCTTCTAGAAGTTTTATATTTTGTGCTATTACATTTAAAGCTATAAACTATTTTCAGTTAATTTCTGTGTGGTATGAGACAAGGGATGAGGCTGATTTTTGTCCATATGAATATGGATATTTAATTGTTCCAGCGCTATTTATGCAAAGGAGTATTTTATGCCCCTTGAATTAGATTTGGATTGCTGTAGAGAATTGCTTGACTATATGTATGTATGTTTCTGGACACTATCTTATTCCAATGTTGTATATGTCTAGTCTTGCACCAGTACCACAATTTATTGCTTATGATAGCTTTACAGTTTTGCCTGAAATCAGAGAGTGTAGGCCCTCCAAATTTGTCCTTTTGTGGGGCTAGTCTAGGTCTTTGCCTTTTGGTATAAATTTTTAAGTTGGCTTGTCGAAAATGTGTCCTGGAATGATTTGACTGTTACTATACAGAAGCCATTGACAATTTTGTAGAAAATTGACATCTTAGCAATATTGGGCCTTCTGATCCATGAATATGGAGTATCTATCCATCTATTTGAGACATTCTTTAATTTTTCTCAGCAGTGTTTTATAGTTTCCAGTATAAAGGTCTTGCATGTATTTTTCAAATTTATATTATTTTATGTTTTTGGATGATATTGTAAATTAAATTGTACTTTCTGATTGTTCTAGTATACTGAAATTAATTTTTCATATTGATTGTTTATTCTTCCATCTGACTAAATATATTTATTAGTTCTAACAGTTTTCTTTTAGATTCCTTAGAATTTTCGACGTAGACTAACTTGTCACCTATGAATAAAGACAGTTTTGCTTGTTTCTTTTAGTCATTATCCCTTCAGCTCATTTACTTTCATCTTATTGCCTGGCTAGGAACTCCAGTACAATGTTGAAAGAAGTGAAAGTGAACATCCTTGATTTACCTTCAAAATTAGAGGGAAAGCATTCAGTTTTTACCGTTAAGTGAGATATTAGCTATAAATTTTTCATTGATGTCCTTTGTCAGGTTGATGAAGTTTCCTTTAATTCTTAATTTGTTGAAAACTCATCACAAATGCCTGGTGAATTTTTGTCAGATGCTTTTTCTGCATCTATTGAGATGAATCATGTGGCTTTTCTCTTTTATTATGTTAATGTGGAGAATTACATTGATTGATCTATAAATATTAAATCAACCTTGTGTTTCTAAAATAAAACCCACATGCTCATGATGTATTATCCTTTTTCTCTATTGCTGGGTTCTTTTTGTCAATATTTTAAAAGAAATTTTATATCTATATTCAAGAGAAATATAGGTCTATAATTTTCTTGTTATTCCTTTGCTTTTGGCATCAAAATAATACTGACCTCATAGTATTAAATGAGTTGGGAAGTGTCCTGGGGATCCCCAAGACCACCTTCAGGCTTGATGACTCACTAGAAGGCTCACAGGACTCAGAAAACTATTATACTCATGATTACAGTTTATTACAGTGAAAGGATACACATTAAATTCAGCAAAGGAAAAGGTCCATGGGTTGAAGTTCCGGAGAAACCAAGCTTAAGCTTCCAGGTTCCTCTCTTAGTGGAGTCACATGATGTCCTTTATTCTTCTCCTAATGATGTGTGACAACATGTATGTTACCAACTAGGGGTGTTCACCTGAGTATTGGTTTGAGACTGCAGATCTTCAGAGCAAAAACAGGTGTTCATCATAAATCACATTCACATGAACTATCTGATCAAGCTGGTATCATGTGGTCCAAGACTTCAGGCATACAAACACATTCTTATCAGTCAGAATATCCCAAGGGCTTAGAGATCATATCCCAGGAGGTGGCCAAGGGGCAGTACGAGAGGAAGGACACTCTTGAGAATGTGCAGGTTTTGAAGAACCCAGGCCTGCTGCATTAGCCCTTTCCTGCACAGGATGTGTGTCTGTAGTCTCTATTTTCTGAAAGAATTTGTGTAAGATTGGTCTTATTTCTTATTAGATGTTGACTGTAATTTATCAGTGAGGCCATTTGGACCTCAGATGTTCTTTGTGGAAAGATCTTTAATTAAAAACGCAATTTCCTTAGTCGATGTAAGGTTATTTATGTTGTCTATTTTTTCTTGTGTCTTATTTGTAATTTGTATCTTTCAAGAAATTTGTCCATTTTGTTTAGTTGTTAATTTTTTGACACCACTTTTTTAATGATATTCCCTTAAGTATGGTAGATTGAAAACAGTTTCCCAAAGATATGTCCATATCCTAATCCCTAGAACACATAAATGTTACTTTGGAAAAAGGTAAGATGTAACTAAATTAAGGATTTTAGATGAGGAGATCATCTGGGATTATCCAGGTAGGTCCTAAATGCCATACAAGTGTCCTTATATGAGAGAGGCAGATTAGAGAGATACACAGAGGAGACACTGATGTGAGGATGGAGTCAGAATGGGGAGTAATGGAGCCACAGGACAAGGAACACCAAGGAATGCTGACAGCCACCAGAATCTGAAAGAAACAAAGAAGGGATTCTCTCCTAGAGCCTTTGGAGGGGATATGGCCTTGCTGACCCCTTGAGGGTTTGCTCAACCACTTTATACTATGGAAGCAATAAAGAAAGGTCATTTATTAGAAATCCTATTCACTATATTTTAATTGCCTCTTTTCATGCCTGCTCCCCTTTATTTCACTATAAGCTCTTGGAATGTGGAAACTGTATCATATTCCATGTTGCACCCTCAGCACCTAGAGCAATACCTGGGGCCAAGCAGGCCCTCCATTAATATTTGTTAACTAAATTAATAAAATTCTAGCAATGGGTCTCACCTGACATCTTCAGAAGACTGGCAGGATCACTATGTTACATATGCCCAGAAGGATGCACGGTTATTAGAATTATGTGAAGAAATTTCAAATATGCAAATAATATGTAAATGAGGAGTCTATTAGCGATGAAGCCATGGCTCAGTGGTAAGGGAGGTGGGATGCCAATGCAGATGAGGCTGAGCAGGTCAGGAAACAGGTATGATAAAACACCTAGGCAGAGAGATCACTGAGAGGCTCCTCATTAACACATTTAGGAAGCCTACATTTGTGTTCACAGTGAATATAGAAACACTAAAGTGATCTTTATTTCTCTGGGAACAGAAACATAGGCTAGCAATTACTATTTAAAACAGCAAATAGACAGCATTTCTGTATTCATGGTTGTCAAAGAGCAGCTTACCTATATTAAAATATTTATGCTCTTTTCATTGCTATAACACTGTCAAACCTTATCACTTGTACTGGCTTTGAAAGAGCAATAAAGCAAGAGTGAAATGGCTTTATTTATTTTTGGATACATGCAAAAGATATTTTTATCTTAGTCAAGGACTAATTTAAAAGCATATTATGAAGTAATGAGAAGACTAAAAGTTTCTATTTTTTCAGTTAAATATTAAAAGTGTACTAAAGTTACAGCTTATGGAAATGTAATAAGAAAATACTTATCTAGGGAAAAGAAAAGAAGAAACTCCACACAAGAAGGATTAGGAATGCTTGCAGGGGGACAAATTTCCATCTTGAATGGGGCTGTCAGATAACATTACTGGTGAATCGGGCAGGACAGAGACTAAATGGAGTCTGGATATATTTCTGTCTAGAGCGGCTGAAGCTACTCAGTACCAGTTCTTTGTTCCTATGGAGCCAGAGCCTGTGTTACCAGTTCTTCAATTTGTTTTCCGTTCTGCTCATGGTTTTGGACGTTCTTCAAAAGTTCCACGTAATTCTCTTTTGATCTGTCTCATTTCCAGTTTGTTCCTGGCCTGGCATCCTTCCTGAGTTTCCCTTCTCTCTTCAGCTGAACCACTTAAAAAAAAATTTCTTTTTATTTTATATTGGACCATAGTTGATTTACAATGTTGTGTTAGTTTCAGGTGTCCAGCAAATTCAGTTATACATACGTATGTATCTATTCTTTTTCAAATTCTTTTCCCATTTACGTTATTACAGAATACTGAGCAGAGTTCCCTGTGCTATACAGTAGGTTCTTGTTGGTTATCTATTTTACACATGGTAATTTATATATGTCAATTCCAAACTCCCAATTTATCCCTCCCCTCACCTTTCCCCTTTGGTAACCGTAAGTTTGTTTTCTATGTCTGTGAGTCTGTTTCTCTTTTGTAAATAATGAACCACTTTTCTAGCCTTTGAAAGATTCCTTTCTTTCCTCTTTCCTCTCTCTCTTTCTCTCTCCATCCTTCCTTCCTGCCTTATTTCTCTTCCTTCATTCTTTCTTTTAAAATAATTCTTTCTCAAATAGCTCTATTAAATGGAAAAATCTGCTTCCACAGTCCTTTAACCTTGCCTAGAGGTGGACACACACACACACACACACACACACACACACACACACACACGAAGCTTAGCATTTTAAGATTTGACGTACATTTATCTTGGGTTTTCAATGAAGTGTTCACAAATGCTTTCCAGCTTCCTGTGGGTTGTTGAATTTTTAAATGCTATCATTCAATATCCCCCTAACTAATCTCTACAGATTTTTCTAGTTTTTTCCCTAAAATTGAATAACTGGGATGGATTTTTCTTTTGTTTTGTTTTCTCTCTTTCACTGGCATGCTCAACTTAATTGGCATCATCACAAACATTTACTGAGGGCTGCACCATAAGGCACTGTGCAAAGGAATGGGGACCCAAAAAATATGGCATGCCTCTCTATTTGCTTATAATCATGATGGGGGAGATAAGGTATCACATGAAAAGATAAATAATGATGGAAGGTCATATATGGTAGGTAACAGAAAAGTAATGTAAACAAGTGCTATAGGAATTCAGGGATAGGAACAATTATTATGGCCTGAGATAGAGAAAAAAAGGGTAGAAAGGAACACTCATTGAGTGTTTATTATGTCGAGGCATTTCACATGTGCCATTTTCCTTTATTTAATTATTTCAAGAAAATGGGAGGTTTATAATGTTACCTCTTTTCAAAAGGATGAAACTAAGTGTCAGAGTGGTCAAAATGATATTCCCAAGAACACAGAGATAGTAAATTGCAATCCAGGATTTGAGATGAATAGTCATGATGTGTTTCAGAAGTAAAGAGTCTGGGAGAAGTGGAAGGCTCTTACTAGGTATAGTAGAGAAAAAGGTCTTTAATGATAAAGACGAGATCGGGTAATGCTTTGATGTCAGCTCCTTAGAGTGTACTTAATGCGTTCTAGAAGACTGTTTTAATACAATCAAATATTATATTTTACTTTAGAAGGGTAGCGATAAAATATTCTTAAACAGAATTTTATTTTTAAAATTTTTATTAAAATTTTTTTTATTGAAGTATAGTTGTTTTACAATGTTGTGTTAGCTTCTGGTGTACAACAAAGTTAATTCAGTTTTTTATATATATATATATATATATATGTTTGATATATATCTATCTATATACATATAAATATCCTTTTTCATATTCTTTTCCATTATGGTTTATTACAAGAGATTGAATATAGTTCCCTCTGTTATACAGTAGCACCTTGTTGTTTATCTGTTTTATATATTGTAGTTTGTATCTGCTAATCCTAAACTAATTTATCCCTCCCCCTCTTTTCCCCTTTGGTAACTATAAGTGTGTTTTCTATGTCTGTGAGTCTATTTCTGTTTTGAAAATAAGTTCATTTGTGTCATTTCCTTAGGTTCCACATATAAGTGATGTTTTGTGATATTTGTCTTTCTCTGACTTACTTCACTTAGTATGATAATCTCTAGGTCCATCCATGTTGCTGCAAATGGCATTATTTCATTCTTTTTTATGGCTGAGTGATATTCCATTATATATATATGTATACATATATGTACATATATACATATATCTATATATTATACCTTCTTTGTCCATTCATCTGTCGATGGATATTTAGGTTGCTTCCATGTGTTGGCTATTGTAAATAGTGCTGCTATGCACATTGGGGTGCGTGTATCCTTTCAAATTAGAATTTTCATCCTTTCCAGATATATGCCCAGGAGTGAGGTTGCTGGATCATATGGTAACTCTACTTTTAGTTTTTTAAGGAACCTCCATACTGTTTTCCATGGTGGCTGTACCAATTTTCATTCCCACCAATAGTGTGGGAAGGTTCCCTTTTCTCCACACCCTCTCCAGCATTTATTATTTGTAGACTTTTTATGATGGCCATGCTGACTGGTGTAAGGTGGTACCTCATTGTAGTTTTGATTTGCATTACTCTAATAATTAACGATGTTGGGTGTCAGCCATCTGTATATCTTCTTTGGAGAAATGTCTATTTAGGTCTTTTGCCCGGTTTTTGATTGGGTTGTTTGTTTTTTTGGTTATTGAGTCGTATGAACTGTGTGCATATTTTGGAAATTAAGCCCATGTGGTTCACATCGTTTGCAAATATTTTTTCCCAGTCTGTAGGTTGTCTTTTTGTTTGTTTATGGTTCCCTTGGCTGTGTAAAAACTTATGAGTTTGATTAGATCCCATTTGTTTACTTTTACTTTTTTTCCTATTGCCTTGGGAGACTGACCTAAGAAAACATTGCTATGATTTATGTCAGAGATTGTTTTGCCTATGTTCTCTTCTAGGAGTTTTATGGTGTCATCTCTTATATTAAGTCATTTTTAAAACAGAATTTTAGAAAATATCTTTTACGTATCTTCTTGCCTAGCAATTCCTGGTCTAGATATCTATCCTACAGAAATACTGACATAAGTGTGCAAAGATGTATTTAGAAGGTGTTTATTATAGCATTGCTTTTAATAGCAAAAAAAATGAAATTAATCTACGTGGGAGAGACTGGCTAGATGCTTCTTCCACTTCCTGCTCACAAATTCAAACAAAGTTTCCAGCCTTCTTGGTGGACTACACGACTAGTTCTTGCCAGTAGAACATGAGTAGGAGAAATAAAGCACTTCTATCCATGGCTGTGAAGAGTGTTGTGCCTTCACACTTTCTCTTCCTCCTGTCTGCTGGGTGACCTTGAAGAAGAAAGGAACCTGATTCTTGTAGGACCATGTGAAAGAGAACATCCGTTACTGATCCATTGGACTGTGACCTGAGTTCAGCCATAACCTTTAGTAAGGTAAACTGTTGAAGTTTCAGTGTTGTTTGTTATAGCTCTTAGCCTATCTAATTAATAAAATCTGATATACATCTAGGGGAATGAATTAATAACTTATGGTACTTCCATATTATGGATTGCTATGTGGTCAGTTAAAAGAATTGGGAAGATTTTTGGTACTGTCATAAAAACACCTCCAGGCTATGCTGTTAAGTGTGAAAAGCATTTCACAAAATAGTATCTATAATATCCCACTTATGAATATCTGCCACCCCAAACTCTGTTTGCATGTGCCTGTGCACAAATGCATAGGGAAATGGTTGAAAGGATACTGGGCTTTATCGACGGGGTCCATCACAGTTTTCTCTATGTACTTTATTATTTGAACTTTTAACAATAAAAATGTATGTAGGATTTTTATAAATAAAAAAAGAAAAAGAAAGAATCTGTTCAGACTTTTTTACAGGCTTGGTGTAAGACTCAATTAATGTAATAGTTGTAAAAATTCTTAGGAGATAGTGCTAAATATATATGAGAAGTTTTATTATGACAAACCTCTTCAAATATATATTGTTAAGATGTCTAGATTTCTGAGCAAGTTATAATTTTTTTGTACCATAGGAACGTTTTAGAGTTGCAGGTTGCTAGGCTATCTTAGCTGCTTAATAAGGAATCACTGTGACTACAATTTGAGATGCTTCCTGTCCTCTTATGCTTTTTTCCACATGCATCCTCCTCTTCTATCTAGTTCTTCTGAAGGTAAAATACTGGGAGGAGGGGGAGAGTTCTCTTTCCTTTTAAAGTAGCCTGGAAACATTTTACCAATTAGATAAAAAGATTCATAAATGGGGTGAGGAGGTGCCCCCACGGCAGTAATTTTCCCCTCTCTGCTTTGGGAAGAGAGGTCGTAAATAGTGAGGATGTAATACTGTCAAAAGAAGCAGTAGATATAGAAATAAAGCTAATAAGGTTATCTGAAGGCAAGCTGAGGTTGTCTCTTTAATTCGCTTGAAGGGGAATTAATTCAAAGGCATCACTACGTAGACCAGTGCGTAGACAAGTCTTCATGATGAGAAAACAGAAGCAGCACGCTCTGCTTCGGGCTGAGCTGGGTTGGAATGTTGATTTAGCTAAATACATCATGTGCAATTTGGCAGAGTGAAAAGTTTCTCAGATATCTAGGGCGGTGTTTGATGCGTTCAAGGCACTCCATCAGTGTTTTTAAAAACAAGTTTTTAAGAAGTTATTTGAAGGAGCACAACACTTAAAGTAATTATTTTTATGTCATTGTTCTGCTGAACCACTTTTCAGTGACGAGAGTCATTCTACTGTATAGCTCATTTTACTTGGTAGGAAACCTTTGGATCTGAGAAGAGGAGGAGTAAGGGAGATAGAGAAGAAGTAGGAGGAGGAAAAAATGGAAGAGGGGAACCGGAGGAGGGGGTAGAGGAAGAAGAGGATTGAGTGAAGGGGGACAAGGAGGAGGAAGAGAAATATGATGAGTCACTTTTAGTTACGTGTCTAGATCACAAAAATGTTCTTTTTTTTTTCAGTCAATGAACTAATCAGATACAATCCTTCCTCTTTTTAACATAAAATTTTCATGACAGCTTTTACGTCTACAGTAATTTCCACTGACTGAGTAGTTGCTAACTTGTTACCAGAAGTAAACTACCAGTAGTATTATCTTTACTGCTACCTATTTTATTAAAATCTAAATCTTTTTTATTATAGTGGCATTTATATAATCACATAGAAATATCTATGTATCAACTGTTTTCTGCTAGAAAATTTAGAAAAGCTATGGTTTAAATGTATTAGTGTATTGATAAATAGAAATTAGTTAAATTATTAAAAGAGTAAGTTGAAATTTATATTGCTGGAATTGTTGGTGATAGAATATATGGATCATATAGATCACCATGGAACTCCATGGTGAGTGATTTGTAGGTTCCACTGATTAGTTCTCATTGTTTTCTCAATGTCCCAAAATAAACAAAGAACATTTTTGAACATATGTTAATAATAATTGTGACATTTCTGATTGCTACTTTATGTACTTAGGTTTGTTGATTAAAAGTTCAAGAAATTTCTTCATTCTGCTCAACTTGATCTTACAAATGAAGATTACCAGAAGGCGGTTAAAATATGACTGTATAACTTTTAAATTCTTCTTATAGAGAAGAATACACAATTATTCTTCATTAATAGAGTTAGAAATATTAGTATTAATAATCATCACATTTAAAGACAATATAAACAAGGACGATTTAAGGATGTAAGTCTGTAAGTTCAGTTGGGGACCATTCTTAGCAACCTTTACTATTAGACACCATTTGGTGTGGAACTTAAACTTCTATCTTGGAGTCAAATAATTTCCTTGCTTACAATGCATCTGCTGGAATACAGCTCAATGTCTTTTGGGCAACTAGCGTATTGTAGAATGAATAGAGAAAAGAAAATCCACTACTACTCTGCCTGTCAATTCTTTCCATTGTAAAATGAGGGTAATAATATCAGCACATAATGTTATTGTGAAGCTCAAATAAGAAAATGTGTGTGAGGACTTCCCTGGTGGTCCAACGGGTAAGACTCTGTGCTCCCAATATAGGGGGCACAGGTTCGATCCCTGGTCAGGGAACTAGATCTGGCATGCATGCCACAACTAAGAATCTGCATGTCGCAACTAAAAAGATCCAGTGTGCTGCAACTAAGACCTGGTGAGGCTGGAAGGAAAGAAGGAAGGAAGGAGGGAAGGAAGAAAGAAAAATAAAATGTGTGTGAAAATATTTTGAAAATAAAGGCATTATTATAAGAATTGCCCAACAGGTGTGATGGGAGGTGTTTCTCATGGCCCACTGGCAACTCGGTTCCATTCTTTTTCTTCTAGGATATTCCCTATATTATGAAAATTGGAAGCCTGGTAACTAAATTTCACAGAATCCAAGCTGGAAAGGTTCTGAGTTAGATTCTGTCAAGGAGAAGCACCTGTATGTAATTTGGAAGATTGAGGAGACGCTTCTGTCCTCTTGCTACTTCAGCAGTAGAAGGAAGATGCATGCATGCATCATCATATTCTCTCAAGTTCTGCTTTGAATAACAGTGCCTGCCAACACCCACGCTCTATCCCCAACCTGTGGCCTCCAACATCACCATATTAGTATAAAGCAGACGAATGAGGTTTATCTATAGTCAAGATTCATGAATATGATTTGATTCCTAGTTCTTCTTTTCTAAGGAAACCTGCCTCCTCCTTTTATACCTAGGGCAATTGACAGTGATGACATTAAATTACAACACTTGTTTTCACATCTGGAAAATTAGGAGATGAACTTCTTTTCTACTCTAAGATAGACAAAGTGACAAGCATTCAAAAATTCTTGTGATGTAGTGGGATTATCATAGATATTTTAAATTTCTTTCCTGTTTCAATGTCTTTGTTATATCTGGGACCATTTCTACTGTTTTTTCCCTCCTGGTTAAAAGTCAAACTTTCCTTTTGCTTTATATATCTAGTAATTTTTTTACTGTATTCTGGACATTGTATTTTTTTTTTCAGTATTTGTTTTGTTTTTGTTTTGTTTTTACATCTTTATTGGAGTATAATTGCTTTACAATGGTGTGTTAGTTTCTGCTTTATAACAAAGTGAATCAGTTATACATATACATATGTTCCCATATCTCTTCCCTCTTGCGTCTTCCTCCCTCCCACCCTCCCTATCCCACCCCTCCAGGCGGTCACAAAGCACCGAGCTGATCTCCCTGTCCTATGCGGCTGCTTCACACTAGCTATCTACCTTACGTTTGGTACTGTGTATATGTCCATGCCACACTCTCACTTTGTCACAGCTTACCCTTACCCCTCCCCATATCCTCAAGTCCATTCTCTAGTAGGTCTGTGTCTTTATTCCTGTCTTACCCCTAGGTTCTTCATGACATTATTTTGTTTTTCTTAGATTCCATATATATGTGTTAGCATACAGTATTTGTTTTTCTCTTTCTGACTTACTTCACTCTGTATGACAGACTCTAGGTCTATCCCCCTTATTACAAATAGCTCAATTTCGTTTCTTTTTATGGCTGAGTAATATTCCATTGTATATATGTGCCACATCTTCTTTATCCATTCATCCGATGATGGACACTTAGGTTGTTTCCATCTCCGGGCTATTGTAAATAGAGCTGCAATGAACATTTTGGTACATGACTCTTTTTGAATTATGGTTTTCTCAGGGCATATGCCCAGTAGTGGGATTGCTCGGTCATATGGTAGTTCTGTTTGTAGTTATTTAAGGAAACTCCATACTGTTCTCCACAGTGGCTGTATCAATTTACATTTCCACCAACAGTGCAAGAGGGTTCCCTTTTCTCAACACCCTCTCCAGGATTTACTGTTTCTAGATTTTTTGATGATGGCCATTCTGACTGGTGTGAGATGATATCTCATTGTAGTTTTGATTTGCATTTCTCTAATGATTAATGAAGTTGAGCATTCTTTCATGTGTTTGTTGGCAGTCTGTATATCTTCTTTGGAGAAATGTCTATTTAGGTCTTCTACCCATTTTTGAATTGGGTTCTTTGTGTTTTTGTTATTGAGCTGCATGAGCTGCTTATAAATTTTGGAAATTAATCCTTTGTCAGTTGCTTCATTTGCAAATATTTTCTCCCATTCTGAGGGTTGTCTTTTCATCTTGTTTATGGTTTCCTTTGCTGTGGAAAAGCTTTGAAGTTTCATTAGGTCCCATTTGTTTATTTTTATTTCCATTTCTCTGGGAGGTGGGTCAGAAAGGATCTTGCTGTGATTTATGTCATAGAGTGTTCTGCCTGTGTTTTCCTCTAAGAGTTTGATAGTTTCTGGCCTTACATTTAGGTCTTTAATCCATTTTGAGCTTATTTCTGTGTATGGTGTTAGTGAGTGATCTAATCTCATACTTTTACATATACCTGTCCAGTTTTCCCAGCACCACTTATTGAAGAGGCTCTCCTTTCTCCACCATATATTTCTGCCTCCTTTGTCAAAGATAAGGTGACCATATGTGCATGGGTTTATCTCTGGGCTTTCTATCCTGTTCCATTGATCTATCTTTCTGTTTTTGTGCCAGTACCATATTGTCTTGATTACTGTAGCTTTGTAGTATAGTTTGAAGTCAGGGAGCCTGATTCCTCCAGCTCCATTTTTCGTTCTCAAGATTGCTTTGGCTATTCGGGGTCTTTTGTGTTTCCATACAAATTGTAAATTTTCTTGTTCTACTTCTGTGAAAAATACCAGTGGTAGTTTGATAGGGATTGCATTGAATCTGTAGATTGCTTTGGGTAGTAGAGTCATTTTCACAATGTTGATTCTTCCAATCCAAGAACATGGTATATCTCTCCATCTATTTGTATCATCTTTAATTTCTTTCATCAGTGTCTTATAATTTTCTGCATACAGGTCTTTTGTCTCCTTAGGTAGGTTTATTCCTAGATATTTTATTCTTTTTGTTGCAATGGTAAATGGGAGTGTTTTCTTGATTTCACTTTCAGATTTTTCATCATTAGTGTATAGGAATGCCAGAGATTTCTGTGCATTAATTTTGTATCCTGCTACTCTACCAAATTCATTGATTAGCTCTAGTAGTTTTCTGGTAGCATCTTTAGGATTCTCTATGTATAGTATCATGTCATCTGCAAACAGTGACAGCTTTAATTCTTCTTTTCTGATTTGGATTCCCTTTATTTCCTTTTCTTCTCTGATTGCTGTGGCTAAAACTTCCAAAACTATGTTGAATAAGAGTGGTGAGAGTGGGCAACCTTGTCTTGTTCCTGATCTTAGTGGAAATGCTTTCAGTTTTTCACCATTGAAAATGATGTTGGCTGTGGCTTTGTCATATATGGCCTTTATTATGTTGAGGAAAGTTCCCTCTATGCCTACTTTCTGCAGGGTTTTTATCATAAATCGGTGTTGAATTTTGTTGAAAGCTTTCTCTGAATCTACTGAGATGATCATATGGTTTTTCTCCTTCAATTTGTTAATATGGTTTATCACATTGATTGTTTTGCGTATATTGAAGAATTCTTGCATTCCTGGAATAAACCCCACTTGATCATGGTGTATGATCCTTTTAATGTGCTGTTGGATTCT
Source organism: Monodon monoceros (assembly GCF_005190385.1). NCBI lineage: Eukaryota > Metazoa > Chordata > Mammalia > Artiodactyla > Monodontidae > Monodon > Monodon monoceros. The sequence goes on along the minus strand of NW_021703777.1, from coordinate 23,102,908 downwards.
GTTTGCTAGTATTTTGTTGAGGATTTTTGCATCTATGTTCATCAGTGATATTGGCCTGTAGTTTTCTTTCTTTGTGACATCCTTGTCTGGTTTTGGTATCAAGGTGATGGTGGCCTCATAGAATGAGTTTGGGAGTGTTCCTCCCTCTGCTATATTTTGGAAGAGTTTGAGAAGGATAGGTGTTAGGTCTTTTCTAAATGTTTGATAGAATTCGCCTGTGAAGCCATCTGGTTCTGGGCTTTTGTTTGTTGGAAGATTTTTAATCACAGTTTCAATTTCAGTGCTTGTGATTGGTCTCTTCATATTTTCTATTTCTTCCTGATTCAGTCTTGGCAGCTTGTGCATTTCTAAGAATTTGTCCATTTCTTCCAGGTTGTCCATTTTATTGGCATAGAGTTGCTTGTAGTAATCTCTCATGATCTTTTGTATTTCTGCAGTGTCAGTTGTTACTTCTCCATTTTCATTTCTAATTCTATTGATTTGAGTCTTCTCCCTTTTTTTCTTGATAAGTCTGGTTAATGGCTTATCAATTTTGTTTATTTTCTTAAAGAACCAGCTTTTAGGATCTTTGCTATCGTTTCCTTCATTTCTTTTTCATTTATTTCTGATCTGAGTTTTATGATTTCTTTCCTTCTGTTAACTTTGGGCTTTTTTTGTTCTTCTTTCTCTAATTGCTTTAGGTGCAATGTTAGGTTGTTTATTCAAGAAGTTTCCTGTTTCTTAAGGTAGGATTGTATTGCTGTAAACTTCCCTCCTAGAACTGCTTTTGCTGCATCCCATAGATTTTGGGTCATCGTGTCTCCATTGTCATTTGTTTCTAGGTATTTTTTGATTTCTTCAGTGATCACTTCATTATTAAGTAGTGTATTGTTTAGCCTCCACGTGTTTGTAATTTTTACAGATCTCTTCCTGTAATTGATATCTACTCTCATAGTGTTGTGGTCGAAAAAGATACTTGATACGATTTCAATTTTCTTAAATTTACCAAGGCTTGACTTGTGACCCAAGATATGATCTATCCTGGAGAATGTTCCATGAGCACTTGAGAGAAATGTGTATTCTGTTGTTTTTGGATGGAATGTCCTATAAATATCAATTAAGTCCTTCGTGTTTAATGTATCATTTAAAGCTTGTGTTTCCTTATTTATTTTCATTTTGGATGATCTGTTCTTTGGTGAAAGTGGGGTGTTAAAATCCCCTACGATGAATGTGTAAATGTCGATTTCCCGTTTTATGGCTGTTAGTATTTGCCTTATGTATTGAGGTGCTCCTATGTTGGTTGCATAAATATTTACAATTGTTATATCTTCTTCTTGGATCGATCCCTTGATCATTATGTAGTGTCCTTCTTTTTCTCTTCTAATAGTCTTTATTTTAAAGTCTATTTTGTCTGATATGAGGATTGCTACTCCAGCTTACTTTCTTTCTTTTTTTTTTTTTTTGCGGTATGCGGGCCTCTCACTGCTGCAGCATCTCCTGTCATGGAGCACAGGCTCCGGACGCGCAGGCTCAGCGGCCATGGCTCATGGGCCCTACCGCTCCACGGCACGTGGGATCCTCCCGGACCGGGGCATGAACCCGTGTTCCCTGCATTGGCAGGCGGACTCTCAACCCCTGCACCACCAGGGAAGCCCTCCAGCTTTCTTTTGGTTTCCAGTTGCATGAAATATCTTTTTCCATCCCCTTACTTTCAGTCTGTATGTGTCTCTAGATCTGAAGTGGATCTCTTGTAGACAGCAAATATATGGGTCTTGTTTTTGTATCCATTCAGCCAATCTGTGTCTTTTGGTGGGAGCATTTAGTCCTTTTACATTTAAGGTAATTATCGATATGTATGTTCCTATTCCCATTTTCTTAATTGTTTTGGGTTCGTTATTGTAGGTCTTTTCCTTCTCTTGTGTTTCTTGCCTAGAGAAGTTCCTTTAGCAGTTGTTGTAAAGCTGGTTTGGTGGTGCTGAACTCTCTCAGCTTTTGCTTGTCTGTAAAGGTTTTAATTTCTCCATCAAATCTGAATGAGATCCTTGCTGGGTGGAGTAATCTTGGTTGCAGGTTTTTCTCCTTCATCACTTTAAATATGTCCTGCCAGTCCCTTCTGGCTTGCAGAGTTTCTGCTGAAAGATCAGCTGTTAACCTTATGGGGATTCCCTTGTGTGTTATTTGTTGTTTTTCCCTTGCTGCTTTTAATATGTTTTCTTTGTATTTAATTTTTGACAGTTTGATCAATATGTGTCTTGGCGTATTTCTCCTTGGATTTATCCTGTATGGGACTCTCTGTGCTTCCTGGACTTGATTAACTAATTCTTTTCCCATATTAGGGAAGTTTTCAACTATAATCTCTTCAAATATTTTCTCAGTCCCTTTCCTTTTCTCTTCTTCTTCTGGAACCCCTATAATTGGAATGTTGGTGCGTTTAATGTTGTCCCAGAGGTCTCTGAGACTGTCTTCAGTTCTTTTCATTCTTTTTTCTTTATTCTGCTCTGCAGTAGTTATTTCCACTATTTTATCTTCCAGGTCCCTTATCTGTTCTTCTGCCTCAGTTATTCTGCTATTGATCCCACCTAGAGTATTTTTAATTTCATTTATTGTGTTGTTCATCATTGTTTGTTTCATCTTTAGTTCTTCTAGGTCCTTGTTAACTGTTTCTTGCATTTTGTCCATTCTACTTCCAAGATTTTGGATTATCTTTACTATCATTATTCTGAATTCTTTTTCAGGTAGACTGCCTATTTCCTCTTCATTCGTTAGGTCTGGTGGGTTTTTATCTGGCTCCTTCATCTGCTGTGTGTTTTTCTGTCTTCTCATTTTGCTTATCTTACTGTGTTTGGGGTCTCCTTTTTGCAGGCTGCAGGTTCATAGTTCCCGTTGTTTTTGGTGTCTGTCCCCAGTGGCTAAGGTTGGTTCAGTGGGTTGTGTAGGCTTCCTGGTGGAGGGGACTAGTGCCTGTGTTCTGGTGGATGAGGCTGGATCTTGTCTTTCTCGTGGGCAGGTGCACATCTGGTGGTGTGTTTTGGGGTGTCTGTGGAGTTATTATGATTTTAGGCAGCCTCTCTGCTAATGTGTGGGGTTGTGTTCATGTCTTGCTAGTTGTTTGGCATTGGATGTCCAGCACTGTAGCTTGCTGGTCGTTGAGTGAAGCTGGGTGCTGGTGTTGAGATGGAGATCTGTGGGAGATTTTCACCGTTTGATATTATGTGGAGCTGGGAGGTCTCTTGTGGACCAGTGTCCTGAAGTTGGCTCTCCTACCTCAGAGGCACAGCACTGACTCCTGACTGCAGCACCAAGAGCCTTTCATCCACACGGCCCAGAATAAAAGGCAGAAAAAGTAGAAAGAAAGAATTAGTAGAAGTAGAAAGAAAGAAAGAAAGAAAGGAGGGAGGGAGGGAGGAAGGAAGGAAGGAAGGAGGGATGGAAAGAAAGAAAGAAAGAAGATAAAGTAAGATAAAATATAAAGTTATTAAAATAAAAAAAATAATTAAGAAAACAAAACAAAACAAAAAAAACCCGGATGGATAGAACCCTAGGACAAATGGTGGAAGCAAAGCTATACAGACAAAATCTCACACAGAAGCATACACATACACACTCACAAAAAGAGGAGAAGGGGAAAAAATCATAAATCTTGCTGTCAAAGTCCACCTCCTCAATTTGGGATGACTCGTTGTCTATTCATGTATTCCACATATGCAGGGTACATCAAGTTGATTGTGGAGCTTTAATCCGCTGCCCCTGAGGCTGCTGGGAGAGATTTCCCTTTCTCTTCTTTGTTCGCACAGCTCCCGGGGGTTCAGCTTTGGATTTCGCCCCGCCTCTGCGTGTAGGTCTCCGGAGGGCGTCTGTTCTTCGCTCAGACAGGACGGGGTTAAAGGAGCCGCTGATTCGGCGGCTCTGGCTCACTCAGGCCGGGGGGAGGGACGGGCACGGCGTGCGGGGCGGGCCTGCAGCGGCAGAGGCCAGCGTTTCGTTGCACCAGCCTAAGGCGCGCCGTGTGTTCTCCACGGGAGTTGTCCCTGGATCCCAGGACCCTGGCAGTGGCGGGCTGCACAGGCTCCCCGGAAGGGGGGTATGGATAGTGACCTGTGCTCGCACACAGGCTTCTTGGTCGCGGCAGCAGCAGCCTTAGCGTCTCATGCCCGTCTCTGGTGTCCGCGCTTTTAGCCGCGGCTCGAGCCCGTCTCTGGAGCTCCTTCAAGCAGCGCTCTTAATCCCCTCTCCTCGCGCACCAGGAAACAAAGAGGGAAGAAAAAGTCTCTTGCCTCTTTGGCAGGTCCAGACTTTTCCCAGACTCCGTCCCGGCTAGCCGTGGTGCACCAACCCCCTGCAGGCTGTGTTCACGCCGCCAACCCCAGTCCTCTCCCGGAGCTCCGACCGAAGCCCGAGCCTCAGCTCGCAGCCCCGCCCGCCCTGGCGGGTGAGCAGACAAGCCTCTCGAGCTGGTGAGTGCCGGTCGGCCCTGATCCTCTGTGCGGGAATCTCTCCGCTTTGCCCTCCGCACCCCTGTTGCTGCGCTCTCCTCCGCGGCTCCAAAGCTTCCCCTCTTCGCAACGCGCAGTCTCCGCCCGCGAAGGGGCTTCTAGTGTGTGGAGATCTTTCCTCCACGGCTCCTTCCTACTGGTGCAGGTACCGTCCCTATTCTTTTGTCTCTGTTTATTCTTTTGCCCTACCCAGGTACGTGTGGGGTTTCTTGCCTTTTGGGACGTCTGAGGTTTTCTGACAGCGTTCAGTAGGTGTTCTGTAGGAGTTGTTCCACGTGTAGATGTATTTCTGGTGTATCTGTGGGGAGGAAGGTGATCTCCGCGTCTTACTCTTCCGCCATCTTCCCGGAAGCCTGTATGCTGGACATTGTTGATGTCATGTTGAGAGTCTAACTTATGTTATCTTTCTTTATAAAGTGTTGATTTTTGTTTTGGTAGGAAGTTAATCTACATATGATTCAGTTTGTTTCTTTTGAGGTATTCGCTTTAGCATTCTTTGCAAGGTCCATAATAGCTACTGCAGCATGGCTAGATATGCCTTACTCCTAAGTTGTGGCCTTTCTGAGGTCACACAAGGGAAACCGTTGAAAGGATGTTGAATACTTAGAGAGTTGTGTAAGATATACAGGTAAGAGTCCCAGCATTGTGTGATCTCTGGATTTCCCACTCAGCTTACGGGCTCCCAGCAATTGACCTCTGCCAGGCTTGCAGATACACAGCTAAGGATCTAGACAAAAAGTCAAGAGAACTTGTACATAGATTTATATGTTTATTTCTCTACATAGCTCTCGCCTCTCTGGCACTCAGTTGAGCAACCACATACTGTCTCAGCAACCCCTAACTCTAATATTTATTTTCTATACCCAGTAAAGTGGATAATAAGCTCTACTTCCCTGTAAGTCAGTTTGAAAGTGTACCGACAACAAAAGCCAGGGTGAAAGTAGAACTTGCCTTATGTGTTTTCCTTGTGTCTAGGATCACAGATCCATGCTTTCTTTTGTTTAATGTTTGAAAACTTTTACTGCGTATATTTGTCCTGCTTTATTGTTATTGACTGCAGGAGGGTAAATCTGATACCTACTACCTCATTATGGCTGAACTTGCAGAGAATTTTTGGAAGTCAACCATTATTTTCCCTTGTGCCATTCTCAGATGTGAATGTGGTACAAGGAACCTCTGCATCTTGGACTGAGCATGGTGGACTGTGGTCTTCAAGGAAAAATCAAGATGCTATTATCAGAATTGGGGATGAGCTGGGGTGAAGGAAGCAGAGCATTGGTTGCTGGGCAGACAGACCCCAAGGCAATGTCCAGCCTACACACCCGTGTCCATGTGGATCAGGTGACTTCTAATCTATGACCCTTCAACAGGAAATGGAATGCTTTGTATTCTTTTTTCTCTCTTTTTAAAAATCAATCAATCAATTAATTAATTAATTTTTGGCTGCATTGTGTCTTTGTTGCTGCCTGCACTCTTTCTCTAGTTGCAGCGAGTGGGCTTCTTATTGCAGTGGCTTCTCTGGTTTCAGAGCACGGGCTTTAGGTGCGTGGGCTTCAGTAGTTGTATCAAGCGGGCTCAGTAGTTGTGGCTCAAGGGCTTAGCTTCTTCGTGGCATGTGGGATCTTCCCGGACCAGGGGCCGAACCCATGTCCCCTGCATTGACAGGGGGATTCTTAACCATTGTGCCACCAGGGAAGTCCCTCTTTTTTCTCTTAAAGGTGAATTTATCTACTAAAAATAATAACATTTGTCACACACAAGTAAAAACATATTAAATTTGATTGGAAACTTTTTTTGTAGTTGGGAGAGTACACTATATAAAAGTTCGTTATATGACATTTTTAGAAGAAAGAAAATTTGTTTTATTAAATAAGTTCATAATTCTATTTTATGGTAGAGAAAAGGAGGAATTAGGAAATACATGAGGAGAGGGACAAACACATAAAAGGAAACATTGATAGAGATTGGGAAGTTCCTCTCTTAGGGAGAGGGAGTGCACATTGGTAGAGATAAACTATTCTTATCGCATTTTATATTTTACTTGAACTTCTGAGCTAGGTATTTCAACTATTTTTGCCCTGAAATCTATGGATCAGGATCAGAAAATATGGGATATTTAAGTTGCTATTTCCTCCTTTCTGAATCCATCATAGACATTGCTAATCTATCTTGGCATTGTTCCTCTAAGTGGCCTTAGAATGTTCTAAAGAAGTTACTCTAGGAAGCCATCAATCAGAGTTCACATGCAAATTTACACCTATTTACCATCCGGGTCTTAGAAGTTCATTATTACTGAGACATAGGACTATATATGGCCTGGGATTCCTTGGCAGTACCCAGCGCAGTATTATTACCTTGAAAACTGGATACGTTGGGCCTAAAGTTGGGTCCAGCCCATAACCTGGTACTTCTTCATTCATGAGTTCTAAAATTGTGACATGTATCCTGAGCTACCTTGGAGCAGCTAGACTATTCCTTTCCTCAATTATGCCAGCAGGCCAATGGGATAGCCAGCATTTTTTGCCTTTTCCCATTCCAACTGAGTAGCATTCAACTGCCTGATTCTGGAAACTGCACAGTAATCATTGGAATTTCCTGACTTTGAACTAAGTGCATGCTGTTAAAATTGATTAATTTGAAATCAGAAGGAAAAGGATATTACCCAAATTTCTATTTTTTTGGTAAAGATATTGATTAAATTTTGTAGAAGAAGGCTTCATTTGGAATTACAAAAGCAGCCACAGAAGTATGAGGCAGAATACTTTTTAATCAATATTTATTTAGTTGGAAAACAGAAAAAAGTGATGACCAAAGGAAGTCAGAGTTACTTAAATGATAAAAAGAATGAAACTGCAAAATTATTAGATGTACATAATGAGTCTTTGTCTTATTATCTTTCTATCCTTACTTAAATGCTAATTTCAGGCAAAAATTTTCTGCCTCAAGATTTGCACCTTGGGTCATGCATACTCCATTTCCTCTAAATTATACTAATTAGATAACATAACAAAGATATTAATTTGATTCTTCACTTACATAAAAATCCATTTACTTTAGAAAAATTAATACAGAAAATAGAGCATGCCAGTGTTCTGTTAAAGGAATGTGACGAGCAACAGATTGTATAAGAAACTTCTATCAATATTTGCTGGTTATCTATAAGAACATTTTTTTAAAAAGCAAAAAATTATTTTCTCTAAAATGTTCAATGGATTTTCATTTCTCAGTTGAATTTGGAATTGGAAATTAAAACTATCAAGTAGCTTTCAGGAGTAGAGCCTCTGTCATTTTCAGCAGTGGAAATATTAATACTAGGTATGTAACAAACATAAAAATAGCTAAATGTTTACACCAATGGTCAAAAAATAAGCTTACACTAATAATAAAGCTGAAAAGACAGATCATCTCCTGGCAGCCTCCTTTTTTTTTTTTCTCCAACACCTTTATTGGAGTATAATTGCTCTACAATGGTGCATTAGCTTCTGCTGTGTAAAAAAGTGAATCAGCTACACGTATACATGTATCCCCATATCCCCTGCCTCTTGTGTCTCCCTCCCACCCTCCCTATCCCACCCCTCTAGGTGGTCGCAAAGCACCAAGCTGATCTTCCTGTGCTATGCAGCTGCTTTCTACCAGCCATCCATTCTATATTTGGCATATGTATATATATGTCCATACCACTCTCTCACCTTGTCCCAGCCCACCCCTCTCCCTCCCCATGTCCTCAAGTTCACTCTCCACATCTCTGGCAGCCTCCTTTTTTTTATTAAAGCAAGACCTTGACTGAAGTGTGTGTGTATAATAACTTCTATTCAGAAATCAAAGATAACCTATAATATTAGAAAACTGGACCTTGTAATTTTTCCTATGTTGTGTATGTTCTTGATTCTTCTTTTTCTGTAGGTAGGTTCTTTGAGAATCATAACATTGTTTGTGTGATGTTCATAGAAACATCGCCAATGTCTGGAGAAATGAACAATTATTCCCATGCTGCGCCTTTAGCTTGGGTGATGCATCCATACACCATGTACCCAATACACAGCAAAAGTCTGAACTTTTGCTCCTTTTCTGCATCTTGCTCAGTTTTGCACTTATCTGATTCCTGAACTTTTGGCTTTATGCCCTGTTCCTTTTCTTGCACTTGACCTTGGACATGACATGTGATTTGCTTCTTTGTGTGACTCTCAGCACTCTGCTTGGACATGTTTTATAAAAATTTGCTTCAGGGTCATTTAGCTTCCAATTATTTGATAGCCAAATCACAGAATATCCAACTGAATTACCAATAAGACTGACCTTTGTCCTGATGGGCCTGAATAAACCCCAGTGAGGTGTAAGCAAAGAGATTGCAGTTTTAGGTTCTGGTGGTTCATTACCCTGGTTCCCTAGGCACAAACTTGATAAAGAAGATGAATGAGGCTCTCCCCTATACCTGTCAACATGAATTTGTGAATAACCATGAAGACATATGTTCTAGGGGCCATTGTCAGATACATACCTAATATGGTCATATGTATAAATCCCTTGGAATATGAGATTGTATAAATATTGTTATAATTTGAGAGGACCTTGTTTGGAAAGAACTGAGAAAATGGAGTGATCTGCAGCATCTTATAAGGACTATATTAAAAGGGGCCATATTATAAGGGCAAATAGAGCTTACAGGAAAACCTTACATTTTACTTAGTAGATTCGTTATGATGGTGGTACTGTAGTAGTTCCAAAATTATTATAAATTGAGTAAATGAATAAATGTTGATATTGTTAGGAATCAGAGTTCTCACTGTAGAAGAAGGGTGATAAAATTATGGATTAGAGGCTATAAAGGAAGATCCCTATGGTATTACTTTGGAATGGATATACCAGAAATACATATATTCATTCAGAAGAAGTGATTTCATTTAGAAGAAGCCCTGTTCAAAATGTGTATCTGGGGCTTCCCTGGTGGCGCAGTGGTTGGGGGTCCGCCTGCCGATGCAGGGGACGCGGGTTCGTGCCCCGGTCCGGGAAGATCCCACATGCCATGGAGCGGCTGGGCCCGTGAGCCATGGCCGCTGGGCCTGCGTGTCCGGAGCCTGTGCTCCGTGGCGGAAGAGGCCACGGCAGTGAGAGCCCGCGTACCGCAAAAAAAAAAAAAAAAAAAAAAAAAATGTATATCTGAACTTAATCTATATATGTTTGAAGTAGTAACTAAACACTCCTGGAGTGGTGAGAAGGATTAGATAAGAGGAGAAAGGCATTACTTGTTAGTGCTTTACTGTGAATAAATTGTATAAGCTTTTATTGATACCTAGTTAATAAACTCTATGTCAGTTGTTCGTAACAGGGGATAGTGAATTCTTTAATTTTTCCATCAATAGCAAAAAAATTTTTTTGTTACCAGTTACTGTGAATATTATATGTCAGATGTAAAATCGATTGAGTGGGTTTCTTGAGACCATCTAGAATGGGTTAAAAGCTCTTATGCAAATAAGAAGTTAAAAGCATATTTTAAGACCAAATACTGCCTGATAAAGATAGTGAGTTTACTGTGATGTGTGAGAATTTTCCCTCTTGAGTATCTAAGCAAGTGTGGTCAGGGTACAAAATAGTCCCCTCAAATGACAACTGAATAGTGAGATAACTAATTGAAGATGGTTAAAGATCCATGTGACATTATATGACAGTTATAATTAGAAAGTATATCTGTTGTGAGAGTAATAAACAAATAAAACATATTTATCCAAGAGGTTTGTTATTTATACTTGGAAATAATCAGCATATAATGGAAATACAATAGAATGGAAGGCATCTCATTAGTGGATTTAAGAGACCATGTCTTGGTCAATAAAGTATATAAAGATACAGGAGACAAAGGGAAGAACTCTAGAGTTGACATTCCTGTGATCATAGAATTTAGGTGAGTCAGAAAAACATTTGGGATTCTTCCAAGTGGAGCAAAGTAAACTGTCTAAAACTAAACTGTGCTGACATCACTGCCCTGCCACCTGGTGGTGGGAAGCCTCCATCTCCACCCCGTTTATCAACCCGTAATAAATAAAGCAACATGCAAGTACAGAAAAATGTAGCTAAAGGCAGAGCAACATATGGTCTTCAGAGCTTCACATTGAAGGAGAAGAGATCGCTGGGGAGCTTGGAAAGGTTTTAAATGGAGGATAAAGAGTGAGTACTTTGGGGAAGGAAAAGTTCAGGTAGTACATAAGAGGCTGACTGAGTCTGCCAAGAGTATCCTGGGTATGGTGTCTGTCATCTTTCTTGCTGGTGTGGTCGGCCAGAATGTTCACCTGCCTATTACCAGGAAGGAAATCCTAGGGAGTAGAGATGCCAGCTATAGGAGTGATTGTGTTATTGCTGAGATGTTAGAATTGAGTAGAGTCTTTTAATCTTTTTAAATCACTGAACTGCCAAAACTTCTGATTCTAAAGTGCTACAAACTAAAAATTTTGAGAACCATTGCTGAATGAGCTTCAAAGATTTGTGACCAATTTTCTTCCCAGTTGACTTGTGGATATATCTCATTTGGATTGTAACTCTGCATGGGGAATTTCATAAATTCAGTTATGGTGTGCTAGAGGCAGAGCAAGTGAAATTCTAAGGAGGAAGAGGTCTGAGACTTTAGTGGGGTCAGAGTCCTGGTTTTCCAATCCAAGGGAGATTTAGCTGAGAAGCAAAGGAGAAGTGAGTGGCACTCCTTGTCCAATGATTCCCACAAAGGTCTCCTAATCTGTGACTGTAGACCAAAGAATGTATTCTGGTATCAAACTTAGAGAAGTAGGCAATCATGGTGGGTGAAATATGAGGACTACAACAATGTGACTGAATTAGAGTTTGTTCCTGGAGTGTTTCCAGAGCTGAGTAGATACTTGTAGTCATTTCATATTAGGTTTCTGTAACTGCCATGTGGTGGTATGTCCTTCATGGTAGAAATACCAATAGGAGGGAGAGTCATTTTTAAAACGTGTGAAATCCAGTGGCATCCAGGGTTGGAGGAGCTCTGAAGTCTGGCTTGTTGGGTAAGTTGGTGTCAAATAAAACAAAGAGAAAGCTATGAAGTAGAAGGAGGCGTGGAAATGAATAGAGGATTAGGGTTTAGAAAGGAAGATGCTTAAATAATCTTATCTAAATGTGCTGGGCAAAAAAAAATGTCTGAGTAGGATCTTTTATGATTTGTATAGCTGTGAAAATCTTAATGAGAGTTATGATCACACTTACAGATTATTTGGGCAAAAATATTTTTTGCCTTAATTACCTAAATAATTGAGGAAATGTCTAATGATCCCAATTAGCTATTTAAGATACCTCAGGCCACCATATAATGTAATCCTCTATTATATTTTGTATCAGTGAGCTCAGGAGAGATCTTTAGTAGAAAGATTTTCCCATTTCCAGTCCTTAAATCTGTTGGTGAAATTGGTCCAGCCTGTATAATTTCTGATAATTGAAAATAAAGACATTGTAGTGCACATCCCTTATTCACTATTTGCTAAAGAATTGGCTTTTGTTTTCTTTTAAAACATTTTGGAATATATCCAAGATCTCTTTCCTTTCTTCTTTTAACTAAAGGAATCTTAACCAGTTGTTCTAAACTTGCATAAATTTGAATACTATTTTGCATTGAGTAGGAGGAGAGTGCCTCTCTTTCTGTGTTTTCTAAGAACACAAAGTTTGATGGGAATAGAATTGAAATGTAATGACTATGAATTTCAAATATCATTACAATGTCAAACAATTGGTAATTGTAAAATTTGGCTATTAGTCCTATGTTCCAGAAAACGGAATCACTCTATCAATATCTTGATTTCAGAGATGATAGCATTTCCGTCTTCCTTAAAGGGGGTCATTAAAATTAATAAATAATGCCAATGAAATCCTTGACAAAAGTCAGAAACTAGCATTACACAGAAATCAAGATATTATTTATTTAAAAATTGATTACTTATTGTTTATCTTCATATTTTAATTATGAGGTGATAGCAATATATTATTTTAAAATTTAAAATACATCACTTTGACATATTCCTCAATCATTGTCTATGTTTTTTTCTATTTTTTTGAGAAATTTCTTACTTTCTGGAAGTACAAGGTACTACATGCTTATTTTGTATATTTCCTGTACCATCTCATTCCTCTAAGGAGCCCTGATTCCCTTTACTGGGGAATAGTATTAGAACTAAGAACTAAGAGCACTAGACATGCTCTTTGGTGTGGGGCTGGTGTTACTTCTTGGCTCTCTCAGCTGGCCAAGCAAGGAAATATATGGGTGTGTATTAACCTGGGCATATAGGCATGTCTATAAATACCCACAAATTTATATACAAATATGGAAATATGGAAATGTCAAGAAATATAACTCTTTCTATATGTAGCCATCTGTGTCATGTTAAACTAACATCAGTTCATACTTATGTCTCCAACCCTGGTTCTTTACCATGTGGATCCTTCTAGCCTCCTCCCCTTGCTTATGTGTAAACTTCTACTTTAACAATGAGAAATCTGGCTTCCACCATCTGCTGTCTCTTTACTTAATTGCTTAATTTTAGTATTCATGTGTAGCAGTATCAGAATTGTTAATCTGTACTTCTGTGGCAAACAACATTATCGACTAGAGTACAGTGCTTATGTAGATTTATTCTGGCTTTTACTTTATAGCCTCCACTTGTTTCCAAAGTTACTTAGGTCAACACCTTTTCTTCCCCAACCTCTTAAGTGAGGTTGTTTCATGCATTTTTATTGCTGTTAGGTTGTTTTGTCACATTCTGCATTCCATTGTGGGATTCTTCCAACCTTCTAAATGATTTTTTTTAAATTTGCACTTAAATGTCCATTGACAGATCAATGGATAAAGAATGTGGCACATAGATACAGTGGAATATTACTCAGCCATAAAAAGAAATGAAATTGAGTTATTTGTAGTGAGGTGGATGGACCTAGAGTCTGTCATACAGAGTGAAGTAAGTCAGAAAGAGAAAAACAAATACCGTATGCTAACACATGTATATGGAATCTAAAAATAAAAAATGGTTCTGAAGAACCTAGGGGCAGGACAGGAATAAAGACACAGACGTAGAGAATGGACTTGAGGATACAGGGAGGGGGAAGGGTAAGATGGGACGAAGTGAGAGAGTGGCACTGACATATATACACTACCAAATGTAAAATAGCTAGTGGGAAGCAGCTGCATAGCACAGGGAGATGAGCTTGGTGCTTTGCGACCACCTAGAGGGGTGGGATAAGAAGTGTGGGAGGGAGACTCAAGAGGGAGGGGATATGGGGACGTATGTATATGTATAGCTGATTCACTTTGTTATGCAGCAGAAACTAACACAACATTGTAAAGCAGTTATACACCAATAAAGTTGTTAAAGAAAACTTTGCACTTTTTAAGTTTCACTCTCTGTGCTGTAAACTTCTATGGGATTAAGTTTCACTCTCTGTGCTGTAAGCTTCTATGGGTTTTGATAAATGTATAGTATCATGTATTCACCACTACAATATCATACAACATAGTTTCAATGCCCTAAAAAATCTCCTGTACTTCACCTATTTAACACATCTCCTGTGTCCCCAAACACAAAGCAACCACTGATTTTTTTTTTATCATTTCTGTAGTTTTACCTTTTCCAGAACATCATACAATTTTTCATTATTTATTTTTTTCAGATTGGCTTCTTTCACTTAGCAATATATATTTACAATTCATCCATGTCTTTTCATGGCTTGGTAGCTCATTTCTTTTTATCACTGAGTAACATCCTATTATTTGTATGTACCACAGTTGTTTATCCACACCTGTTGAAGGAGAAGTTAGTTGTTTCTGGCTTTTGACAATTAAGAGTAAAGCTGCTATAAACATTTGCATGCAGGCTTTTTTTTCCCCCCAAGATTTTTCTTTATCTTTGATTTTCTGTACTTTGAAATTGATATGCCTCCATATGGTCCTTCGGCGTTTATTCTGCTAGCTGATCACTGAGCTTCCTGGATCTGTGATTTGGTGTCTGACATCACTTTGGGGAAATTCTCAGTCATTATTTCAAATATTTCTTTTGTTCCTTTCTCTCTTCTCCTTCTGGTTTTATCATATATGTATGTTATACATTTTATAGTTGTCCCACAGTCCTTGGATAATCTGTCCTTTTTTTGAAGTCTTTGTTGGTTTTGCTTTTCAATTTTGAAGGTTTATATTGAGAATTCCTCAAACTCAGATTCTTTCCTCAGGGACTTCCCTGGTGGCACAGTGGTTAAGAATCCGCATGCCAGTGCAGGGGACATGGGTTTGAGCCCTGGTCTGGGAAGATCCCACATGCCGTGGAGCAACTAAGCCTGTGCACCACAACTACTGAGCCTGCACTCTATAGCCCGCAAGCCACAATGACTGGGTCCACTCACTGCAACTACTGAAGTCCGCACGCCTAGAGCCCGTGCTCCGCAACAAGAGAAGCCACCACAATGAGAAGCCCATGCACCACAATGAAGAGTAGCCCCCACTCGCCGCAACTAGAGTAAGCCCGCGTGCAGCAATGAAGACGCGTGCAGCAATGAAGACCCATCGCAGCCAAAAATAAATAAATAAATAAATTAAAAAAACCAAAAAAATGGATTCTTTCCTCAGCCATGAGCAGTCTACTAATAAGCTCATCAAAGGCATTAGTCATTTCTGCCACACTGTTTTGACCTCTGGCGTTTCTCTTTGGTTACGTCTCAGGATTTCCACCTCTCTGCTTACACTGTCCATCCGTTTTTCCTTGCTGTCTACCCTATCCATCAGAGTCCTTAGCATATTAATCATAGTTCTTTCAAAATGCTGACCTGATAATTCCTACGTCCCTGCCGTGTCTGGTTCTGATGCTTCCTGTGTCTTCAAATTGTGTTTTTTTTTGTTTTTGTTTTTGTTTTTGCAGTACGCAGGCCTCTCACTGTTGTGGCCTCTCCCGTTGCAGAGCACAGGCTCCGGACGTGCAGGCTCAGGGGCCATGGCTCACGGGCCTAGCCGCTCCGCGGCATGTGGGATCTTCCCGGACCGGGGCACTAACCCGTGTCACCTGCATCGGCAGGCGGACTCTCAGCCACTGCGCCACCAGGGAAGCCCCCAAATTGTGTTTTTTGCCGTTTAGTATGCCTTTTAATTTTTTTCTTTGATAGCCAGACATGAACAAGGAACTGCTGTACATAGGCCTTTAGTAATGTTGTGGGGGGAGGGGCAGGGAGAAGCGTTCCATAGCCCTGTGATTAAACCTGAGTGTCTTAGTGAGCTCTGGACTGTGGACTTCACAAATGTTTCTCGGTTTTTCTCTTACCTTGGGTGGATGAGGATGGCTCCAGTGGGCTGGAGTTGAGTATTCCCTTCTCCCTCTTGGAAGGCTACAGCTGACTCAGCTGACTGGAGTTGAGTATTTCTCAGGTAACTCTCAGGTGCGTTAGGTTCTGATAATAGCCCAGCCAATTAGGCTCAGGTTAATTCATTTCCCTTGAGGGCAGGCCTTAAGAAGAACGGAGTGCTCTGGTGTATTTCAAAGTGGTTCCCTTTCCCCTCCTGGTGCTGGAAGCACGAGGGGATTTTTCTCTGATATTTACTGTGAGAATCTGATTGAACTGAAGGTAAAACTCACAAAAGTGTAGGACTTCCCCCTATGACTGGTTCCCCGCAGAGTTTTTAATTGTCAGAGTTTTCTACACTGAGCCTCCAGCAATTCACCAATTACGGTGTAGGTCTTCTAGTACAGCACTGGTGCTCTTGGCCGTTTCTGCTGTGAGTCTCTGCTCAGGTAAGCCATGACTCCTTGTATTCTCCTGCCTGACTCTCCAGTCTTGGGAACACAGAGGTTTACTCTGTGTTTTCCCCTCTCTTATGAATTCTAGAAGAGTTGTTGATTTTTCCTTCTGTTCAGATTTTTACTTGTTAGGATGGAGTGGTGACTTCCAAGCTCCTTACACAAAGAACCAGAAACCTGAAGTCTGCAGGTTTTTTGGTGAATATAAGTTTTCAGATAAGTTGGGTAAATACCTAGGAGCGTGACTGTTGGATTTTATGGTAAGAGTATATTTACCTTTGTAAGAAATTGCCAGACTCTTCCAAAGTGGCTGAACATTTTGCAATCCCACCACCAATGAATGAAATGAGAGTTGTTTTGCATCCATGTCAGCAATTCGTATTGTTTAATTTTTGGATTTTAGCTATTCTATGGTTTGTGTAATGGTATCTCTTTGTTGTTTTAATTTGCAATTCCTTAATGACAAATGATTTCGTGAACATTTTCATTTGTTTATTTGCCATTTGTATGTTGTCTTTGGTGAGGTGTCCAAGCATTTTGCCCATTACATTTTTTTATTGCTGAGTTTTAAAATTTCTTTCTATATTTTGGATACAAGACCTTTATTAGACATGTGTTTTTCAAATAGTTTATCCGACCCTGTAGCTTGTCTTTCTATTCCCATTAAAGTTTCTTTCTCCCGCCGCGGAGCACAGACTCCGGACGCGCAGGCCCAGCGGTCATGGCCCACAGGCCCAGCCGCTCCACGGCATGTGGGATCCTTCCGGAGCGGGGCACGAGCCCGCGTCCCCTGCACCGGCAGGCGGACCCCCAACCACTGCACCACCAGGGAAGCCCCGGAAACTTTACTTTTAATAAAATCCAACTTATCAAGTTTTTCTGTCATGGAATGTGCTTTTGTTATTGTATCTTAAAAACATCACAAAATTCAAGGTCACATATATTTTCCCTTACTTTAATTCATAGTGATACATTTCAGCATCTTCTTGTTTGCAAACTTTCTTTATAACCGTTGCAATTCAGTAAAAGCGCCAAAATCTGAAGATTTTTAGCCTGCTAATTATTTAATCTCTAATTATTGATTTCTAAGTCACTCTGAGCAAGATGCAATTTAAATGTAAAGGACTTTCTAACAAAAAGTTTCATGTTTTTTCAAGACACTAATTTGTTTTACAATTTTTTTTCAAAGGCTTAAATATTTGAAGAGAGGTAGCAAAGAAAAATTTTATACTACCATTTGGAAGCTCTTTTTCCTTCTTTTTTTCTGTTATTGTATTTTCACATCAGTTTTGTTGCAAAACTTTGTAGTCCGTTGTAGTGTATATATAAAATATTTGTAAATTTTTAAGACCTCTGTTTTTTAACTGGTGGACTATCATGACATATTTGAATTTGGTTATGAATTATGTGTGCAGCACAATTAGTTCTAAGTATATTTATCATATTTTTTCAATTTAGTAAGAACATTGTTCTTACCATGATGATGTGCTCCATCAAAATGTATATATATCATTACTGGAAAAACAAATCCTTTTTTTTCACAATAACATTCATAATAATGTCAGATGTTTCACCTTAAATAGAATGAATTTTTTAAAGTTTCACTTTGATTCCATAAATTGTATGAAAAAAATCAAACATTATTAGAATTTTTCTATTTGAAGCATCTGATGACATAGATATGAAACTGGCATAATTAATAATTTGTTACTTGCTAATGCAGCCAACAAATTAACACCTATCACTTCACTTTTTATTTACATACAAGAAAATATGGAATAGAAAATTAGCTACATTAATATAAAAGCCGTGTCATTTGATCTAAATGCAAAGTCATGTTCACAGAATGATAAGTAATCGCACCTCTGTAGCTGCATTTTCTATTGTCATCTCTGGACACAGAGATGTTAAAATAAATACCTAAAGTAAGATAGATGCTGGAATTTCTTCAGATTTCTGACTACTGGTTTTTATATAGCTACTGGTGTCTCTACAATCCTCATGGCATGGTAGATAGTAAATATTTTAAATAAGGTATATATTTATCATCACCTTTTTGAGAGACAGAAATTTAGTACATGACTTTTCATTAAATAAATAAATACAGTTTTGAGGTCATAGCTGCTGAGAGCGTGTGTAAAATAAGTGTTGCCAAATAAGCTAAATAGTTGTATACTTACATCATATAATAAATGGCTAAGCCACTGTAGCAATAGTATTCAGGCTATTCTCTATATACTCTACAGAAGAAGTGCTCTGCTATTTCTTGCATATATTTCATGTGTACATAGCTGGTAAGTTCCCATGTTTCACACTGATCTATTCCTCTGACCCTGACTGGTGGTCTGATGGTCTCATGCATCTTACGGACCAGGACATGGACCATGCACGACTAGCAGTTATACCAAATGACACACAGGATAGCAGCACAGAATATTTTTTCTGATGCCTACCTGAGACTTGAAAGAGATGGTTGTCCTAATCATTTGCATCGAAAGACAGTCTATTTCATAAGCAAGAGCTGTCTGGAAGAGTGGTGTTTTCTGAGTCTGGAAATGCTCAGTGAAGAAAGGCAGGTTATCTCTGATT
Source organism: Monodon monoceros (assembly GCF_005190385.1). Classification (NCBI taxonomy): domain Eukaryota; kingdom Metazoa; phylum Chordata; class Mammalia; order Artiodactyla; family Monodontidae; genus Monodon; species Monodon monoceros. Next base: position 23,084,079 of record NW_021703777.1, on the reverse strand, counting down.
GTCCTTCAGATTTAACTACACATTAAGCTGAGAACTCCATTTAGTGCACATGAATCTTGTAGTAGTATGAGTTAAAACCACGGCAGAAGTGGAAAGGTCAAAGTGGAGGTCTGCTAAATGCAGGCATCTTATTTTAATGCAACCGTTACAAATAAAACTTCGTTAAAAGTGAATAATCAAGAAAAAAATTGTTAAATTGGACAGGATGCTGTGGAAAAAAGCCCCATAAACTAGGACTATCATGGGCAAACCAGAATATATGGTCAGCTTACTTATAATCCCAGAATCTCCAAAACATCCTTGTATCATTTGCCCACGTCCTTCATTTTCCAGTTTCCTATCCTTGGGGCAATTACTTTACATTTCTCAACTTCTTGGGCATTTATTTCTATATTTTTAAATATGTGCAAACTGTTCTCTTAACTTTTAAAACATTATCGCTTGACTTCCTGTTACAGTAGATGAGGATTTTTCTCTCTTTTTTATCCTTTTCCTACTCCCCAATATAAAATCACAATATTTGGTTAAATCCATTTTTGCTGTTTTCATTGTGTGTCTGTGTGTGTGTGTGTTATGTGTGTGTGTGTGTGTGTATTCACTGCTGAAGTCAACTATTATAACATGAAAACAGTTCGTTGTTAGACTTCCATCTGAAGTTGATAATTGCCTTATTTTTTTCCCATTTACTTAGTTTTCTTTAAAGTAAAAGCTGTCTTTCTATACTCTAACAGTTCTGTAAAATATTTATGAATATAACATTCTAAGTAGTCAGACTTCTAAAATCTGCCAGTAACTTCACCGTCATCTTTTACTTACTTTTTGCTAAAAGCATCCTTTCTGGAACCTTCCATTTTCTGTTCCATGGTGGTGTGTGGTGTAGGCTACCTGCATGGCTCTCATCTTGGGACTTCCTTTTGACAAGTTCATACAAATTCCTTTCATCTCTTTCCTCTGTTGGATCCTTGTACTGGAATCCATATCTTGTTTTTGCCTATTTACTTAATTTTATTGTAATATATCCTTCAGTAGCTTCTTATAGAAAGCTACCTGGGAAGTTAAATTTTTCAGAGACTTCATTTTTCCTGTTAATTGTGCTCCATTGCTCCATTTTATTAGCATCCCATTTTCTATTTGGAAATCCAGTGCCATTCATATTTCTGAGTTGGTGGAAATTAATAATAAGAAGCATTTTAATTGCTATTGAATGTATACATGGTGATATGTGTGTACTCTAGGTATTGCCTTGTACTGTTATTAATGAAAAAAAGAACTATTTTTTGGTGTTCTTATATACAGTCGTATTCTTTTCAAGTGGCTCAATGGTTTGTAAAATGCTATCTTTACAAGTAGGTTTTTGATCAAAGTACCCTGGAATATACCCAATATACTACAATTATCAAATTAGATTTCATTTCATGATGATTGTACTTAACATTTTGTAGAAAGAATTAATGATTTCATTGCCTGTTTGTATCTTGAGTTTATTTAGAATCTTTTGCAGATAGAACATACACACCAGTAAAGATCACCAAGGTATACATTGTGTCTTTTTATAATTATAAGATCTCTCAGTTCAAAACAAAAGTAAAATCATTAGAGATGACAAGATACTAATAAAATCTGACACAAAGAGTGAACTTTATTTAAATCATAAAACAATGAAAAACCAGTTGCACTGACATAAAGACTCATAGGTGAAATATAACAGAAAGAAATGAACATTTTTTTTCTTCACATCACATCAAGATGGCAGAGGTAGGGACTCCATGTGATTTCAAGTTACTAGTATTAGAGTCAGTATTGTTTCAAAGAGCCTCAAATAAAGAAAGCTTGCAATGTGAAGCCCAGTTAGAGCACAGTTCCCCAAAACCTGACCTGGAAAATATTATGTCCCCAAAGAACTGCTTGTGATAAATTTAACCTCAATGACATTACAAAAATATCTGAATACTGATTAATATCTTGTTTGTTAAGTTAACTTACTCTCAACAAAAATGGACATCAGTCTTAAATATTTAAAAAATAAAAATGTAGGTGTTCTGCTGAAAGTTTTGAAATGGTGTCATCATTTTAAGTGCAGTGATTGGTTTCATAGAGCAAGTGGCATAGAAATTTCTGTGTCTTAGTAAATATCTCATATAGACTCCTAGATAATGAAATACAAAATAATGGATAGAAAATAATGGCTTAACTACATGTACATTTATAGTGAGCAGATTAAGCATTCCCGTATGCATATTAATTTAACAGGAATTATGAGAAAATTACAGTTAACAGTAATGACTCCTGCTTCTTGAAGTAGCAAAGGACTTAGAATCTGAAGCCTGAGGAAGATATTTGAATTTTTTTTTTTTAATTTAGCAAAGGCAAGTAATATTCCATTATTAAGTATAGGGGAATAAAGTCATTTCATTCCATAAATGAATGTTTACATGACTATCTGAGTCTCACTGCTGACTGCTACTTCTAGGAAGTACTGGATAGGTTTTCAAAGAAATGATTTTAGTCTGCCATGACAACCCCTAACTAATGTGGACACATAGGATATTTCTTTCCCACTTGCTCTTCCACAGTAATCCTTTCAATATATTATACTTTATAATATTGCTGGTTGCAACACTTACTTGTTGATAGTTAATGAATTTTCGATGCTTTCTTGTTTCTAAACATAATGCCACTGTTAAAACTCTAATTTTTCATTTGTTATAAGAAATATCAGGTGACTAAGAAATATTAAGTTCCTTTTATCCAAATTTGTCAAAGTGATTTCAGTACTTTTGTGCTTGGACTGGAAAGTATATAAACTTTATTGAGTCTATGGCTTTTTGCATTCTGGTGATCAGTTCTCCACTCATTTCTCCAAATGGGAACAAACAGACAACTTATTGGAGAACATTCTGCCCCATTTTTGTTTTTGCATTTGTTTCTTCAGCTAAGAATATCCCAGTACCTCATTTTCTTTCCTTTATTGCTCTTTTGCATGGGCTGATTGTTTCAATGGTTTCTGCCACAGTAACAGTCAGATCTTTTCCCTGTTCACTGTGCTAGATGATTGTCCCATTTAGCACTTATTTGCTATCTTGATTTCTTGTTTCTGGACTAATTATTCTACTTTACAAGGGGCACTGGCAAATAGAACAGACCGTTAGTCTAAACATTTACTATGAGTTCTATTATCTTCTCTTTCTGTTTCACCAACAACAAATACAACATTTACTTAACAGCAACAAAATCTCGAAGTTGTCAAATCACATGGCATATTTTCATGCTTGGAACATTTTGAACTATCTCAATATTAAATAATTTTTTTACTCGTGGGATTGCTTGCCTCACTGAGTGACCTTGGAGCGTTCATACCTGCCCCCGCCCCCGCTGCAACACACACACACACACACACACACACACACACACACATGCTAATTCAACCTACACAGTTATAGAGAGAAAAGCCACGTTAATACAACAGGACTGGCCTCTTGGTCATACCTGTGCACCACGCTGGTCCAATCAGAACCTCTCTGAAATTAATTAAGTTTAGGTCTTACTCTGACTTGTCTTGAATTTTCAACACTAGATTTTTTTTTTTGTGTGGCTGCGTTGAGTCTTTGTTGCTGCGTGCGGGCTTCCTCTAGTTGTGGTGAGCAGGGGCTACTCTTCGTTGCGGTGCGCAGGCTTCTCATTGCGGTGGCTTCTTTTTTTGCGGAGCACGGGCTCTAGGCGCATGGGATTCAGTAGTTGTGGCTTGTGGGCTCTAGAGCGTAGGCTCAGTAGTTGTGGCTCGCGGGCTCTAGAGCGCAGGCTCAGTAGTTGTGGCACATGGGTTTAGTTGCTCCGCGGCATGTGAGATCTTCCAGGACCAGGGCTCGAACCCGTGTCCCCTGAATTGGTAGTCAGATTCTTAACCACTGTGTCACCAGGGAAATCCTTTTTTTTTTTTTTTAATTGGCCATGTTTTCTGCCAAAAGGCAGAGAATGCTTGACTTGCCAAGATTAAAAAGAAGGCTGGAGCTGATTTTAACGAATAGCAGTGGTGAAAGAGGGAGAAAATCACGAAGGAATTTAAACTCTTGCTTGCCAGCTGCATCTGTCTTTGAGATACTCTTATGGTCTTATGATAAAGTCCCCTTTTAAAAATTTATGCTGCCCTGGTTTGGGTTTTTTTACTTGTTAACAAAAGCATTCTAAGAAATATATTTCTCAAGACCCAAGATATTTTACCTTTAGATTGTCTATACTTCTCTGTGTTATTGCAAAACAAAACGTAATATAAAAACAAAACATAAAAACACGATCTCTCACTTCTATCAGGCAATAAAGGAAAGGTTTCTGGGCTATGGTCCTTCTTAGATGATATCAAACAGCCCCAAACCCTTGGAATTTCATAACTGAGTGTCATCTCGGTGATGATATATCAGTGTTTTCCTGCAATATCAAAGATAATTTTACTTTATTCTGTAACAAACACTTTACATATTTTATTTATGCCTCAAAGACCATATTCATATATTGGATCGTATTTTCCTTTTGGTTTTCTTTATATTTTGGCTATCTTTTCTCAGGGGAAAAAAGTTAGCTTTATTGCTTTTGGATGTGTGTGTGTGTGCATGTGTGTGTGTGTGTCTGCACATATACACATATGTATGTATATAAGTATATATAGGTGTATTATCTATAACGCATATATACTCACATACATAAAGTTGTGTGTGTGTGTGTGTATATATATATATATATAAAACTTGATCTTTGTTAAAGCATTTATTTAATTTGCCCCATTTACTCTTGTAAAGATTAGTCAAAGAAAGTTTTAACCCACATTAAAAAGTGCATATAAATTAAAGCAAAAACATTTCATTTTACTGTGAATCTTCATTTTCTTCATAGGTCACAGAAATTTAAGCAGCCATACTAACTACTTTCCTTCTTTCTTTAGAAAATTCTAATGGAAACAGTTATGTAAAAATACTTTTCAGAGGTTTCCAGGGACTGCAAGCCTTCTTAATTTGTAGTTAAACGTAAGTTTCAGGGTGATATCAGCAAGATGGCAGAATAGGAAGACCCAGACCCTGTCAACAGAGACATCCACTCAACCATACATGGACCACTTCCCTTTTTAAGAAATTCAGAACCAGTTAAGAGACATCTGCTCCCCAGGGGAGCAGTGAAACCAGCCAGCATCAAAATCAGTAGGAAAATTTATGGCACCCACTCTGCCTGGCTGGATCTGGAGAAAACTCCCAGCTCTTGGCTTCTCTCTGGGGAGGGAAAGAGGAAAATGAAATATATATCCAACTGTTCAGACTTTTTTGGGGGGGGGGTCAGCCTGAAGGACTGGTTTCTGTCATACCTGAAGCTAAGTACTGACAGGAAATGGTGCCAGGTCCAGGGCAGCTGAGAATTAGGTGATGATTTGGACTAGTCCTTCTCTCTAGCTCAGTGCAGATAAGACCCCCTACGCCTGGCTTCTCCCTGGGGAGGGAAAGAGTTGGAGCATGTGTCCAGTGTTCAGTGTTTTTTAAAATTAATTTTTATTGGAGTCTAGTTGCTTTACAATGTTGTGTTCATTTCTACTGTACAGCAAAATGAATCAGCTGTACACATACATATATGCCCTCTTTCTTGGATTTCCTTCCCATTTAGGTCACCACAGTGCCTTAAGTAGAGTGCCCTGTGCTATACAGTAGGTTCTCATTAGTTGTCTATTTTATACATAGTATCAATAGTGTATATGTGACAACAATGTTCAGTTTTGGGGGGGAGAAAGGAGTTCTCTCTTTCTTTACCTATAATTTTTCTTAGATTTTAAAATCATCTCTTTATTGTTTACTTCATGCTTTTTTTTTTTTATTGTGGCAAAAGAACATGAGGAGCACAACATGAGATCTACCTTCTTAACAGACTTTCACATATACAGTAAGAGTAATGTTAACTATAAGCATAGTGTAGAGGACATCTCTAGAACTTATTCATCTTGCATAACTGAAATTTTACACCCATTGAACAGCAACTCCCCATAAGGCATGCTTGTCGAAGATCATTTGACTGTAAATGCCTCTATTCTTCTTTCTCAAGATTGTTTTGGAGACTTCCCTGGTTGTCCAGTGGTAAAGAATCTGCCTACCAATGCAGGGGACACGGGTTCAATCTCTGGTTGGGGAACTAAGATCCCACATGCCTTGGGGCAACTAAGCCCATGCACCACAACTACAGAGCCCACACGCCCTGGAGCCCATATGCCACAACTAGATAGAGAGAAACCCACAGGCCACAACTAGAGAGAAGCCTGCGTGCTGCAACAAAGAGCCCATGCCACACAACAAAGACCACGCACTGCAATGGAAGATCCCACATGCCGCAACAAAGATCCCACGCACTGCAACTAAGATCTGATGCAGCCAAATAAGTAAATAAATAGAAAGAGAATATTTCAAAAAAAAAAAAAAGATTGTTTTGGCTATTCAGAGTTCTTTGTGGTTCCATATGAACTTTTTTTTTTTTTTTCTATTTCTGCAGGAAATGCCATTGAGATTTTGATAGGGATTGTACTGACTCTGTAGATTGCTTTGGGTACTATGGACATTTAAAAATATTAAATCTTACAATCCATGAACACAAGATGTCTTTCCATGTATTTTTGTTTTCTTCAATTTCTTTCAGCAATGTTTTGCAGTTTTCAGTGTGCAAATCTTTCATTTCCTTGGTTAACATTATAATTATTTTATTATTTTTCATACTATTGTAAATGGGATTATTTTATTAATTTCTTTTACAGACTGTTTGTTGTTAGTATATAGAAACATAACTAGGTTTTGTATATTGACATTTGTGTCCTACAACTTTACTGAATTCGTTTATCATTTCTGATAGTCTTTTGGTGGAGTCTGAGGTTTTTCTAAATATAAGATCATGTCATCTGCAGACAGAGACAGTTTTACTTCTTCCTTTCCTATTTGGATGCCTTTTATTTCTTTTTCTTGCCTTATTGCTCTGACTAGAACTCCCAGTACTATATTGAATAGGAGTGGTGAGTGAGAGTGAGCATCTTTACCTCGTTCCTTATCTTAGAGGAAAAGCTTTCAAGCTTTCACCACTGAGTATGGTGTTAACTGAGGGCTTGTCATGTATAGCCTTTATTATGTTGAGATACATTCCTTCTATAACCAAGCCTTTTACCTCTCTTCTCTGCACCTCTCAACCATCTAGAATATGCTGGGTCCTGGCAGTACTCAGTGACAGGCAAGACAGAAGTCAGTCCCTTGGGCAGCCCCCAGAAAAGGGGGGATGTTGGCTGCACAGTCGAACTCTTTCCTTTCCCGGGGAGAAGCTGGGATTTGGGGGTTTTCACCCACTTGCTCAAGGCTAAGTTACATGAGTGTGTGCGTGCTATTCTAAACTGCTGCTGTTCTCAGGAGCTCCCAACCTGTGAACCTTTCAGTGCTCAGATTCAGGCAAGGCAGAAACAAGTTCCTCAGGCTGTCTCCAGAAATATCAGAACTTTGGGTGTATGGTCCAGTCCTTTCTTTCCTTCCCCAGGCTGAACTTGGAAGCTGCGGGTTTCCTCCTGATTGTGTGATGCTATGTCGGGGAGGGCTTATGGTGACAGGGAGTCTCAAATTTTCCTACTGGCTTCAATAAGGCTATTTCACACTTGCTAGGAGCTTCTCAGTTGGTTTCTGGATTTCTCATAGAGAAGTGGGCCATGTGTTGTTGTTGAGAATCATTGTGTCCCTGGCAGGAAGGAGAGTAGGGGCTTCTTATTCTGTCATCTTCTTGACATCATTCCTCTTTGCCTTAATTTTAAAAACATTGATTAATTTGCTTCTGCATGTTGGGAGTCTAAACTCTGGAGATTCTGTAGTTAAGTTTCATTATACAGACTGCCATAGGTGCTTTGTTCTTGTAATTCTGATTTTCTTTGTTCTTTCTTTGTTTTCAGAATAATGATTTGTTTCTTCGTCTTCAAGCAGTGACCAGTTAGTTCCTTTTCCTTTTGTTTTATAAAGCACTGAGGATTGGAAGATGTTTCAAACTGTTATAGTTAATATTCCTATTGATGCTCAATTTATTCCATGTGTGAACAGTGGTACCCTTTCAAGTTGGCCCTTGAATCCTTATGATACAACCCTAGTAGTAGTCTTTGATAATTTCTTGTCTTACGGATAAGATGTTTCAAACTCATCCTGTACATTTCTTCCCTAGCCGTGGGATCAGCCATTTCTTCAAAGATCTCTATTCTTTTTGGTGGGTAATTGTACTTAAAAATTAGTATGTTGGTGTTATTCCTTAGAATTTTAAATCTTTGATATAACATTCTCTCTTTTTCTTATTCTCATAGTTAAACTGTTCTGGTATCTGTTGCTGTGAAACAACCCACCCTAAAGCTTAGTGGCTTAAAGCCACAATTTGTTGTTATCTCTCAAAATTTTGTGGGTTGACTCGACTCATCTGGGCACTTATTCCTTAGGGAGTCTCATGAGGCTGCAGTTAGCTGGTGCTCCAGCTGGAATCATTGGAGGCTTGCATGGGAATAGATGTACAAGATGGCCTCTTCACTCATATATGTCTGGCACCTCAGCTGGGAAGGCTGGAGAAGCTTGGGACCGGCCTGCTATCTATCTCTTTCTTCATGTAGTCTCCCTACGATGCTAGATCGAGCTTCCTCATAGCATGTGGATCTCAGAATTGTCAAGCATTTTGCTGTGGTGGCTGGCTTGCACCAAAATAAGTGTTCTAAAGCCCAAGGGAGAAACGGCAGGTTTTTTTCTGATCTAACCGCAGAAATCACACAGGATCACTTCCACCACAGCCTAGTGATTACAATAGCCAGCCTACATTCAATGTAGGAGGACATTAGACTTGTCTAAAATGGATTCGTATGGTACAGAATGGCCGTACTTGGACATTATCTTCTAGGTATACCATCTCCGTTAATAGCATCATTTAAAAGCGTGCAGTGGTATTATATCAAATGTTTATTTTAATTACCTAACTATTCCTATTCTAGTATGCGCAAGGCACTGTTCTAGGAGCTGAAGATACAGTTGCCAAAAAAGATACACACACACACACACACACACACACACTCACAAACGTATTGACTGGTCTCAGTTTACATTTATGACCACCAACAATAAATTCAATATGGGGCAGAACTAGAGAAGGACATACGTACCGGGAGGCCTGGTTCATTGTGGGACTATATGTGTAGACTAGCTACCACATATACCAGTAACATCACCCAGACACTGAGAATTATACAGTAGCGTTATATCAAATGGTCATTTTATTTTCTCCTTTATTATAGAATCAAACTTCCACATCGCCTCTCCTCACTATTATTTTAGCAAAAGCTGATTAATACAACTTTTACAAGATCAGTCGGGTTTCTGTGTTGAGAATTGACTGGAGGAGAGCAAAGACAAGAGCAGGGAGACTTAAAGAAACTGATTGCAAAGATCCAGGAAGAAGATGATAGTGGTTTGGACACGGACTTCTATGAGATTCTGACAATCTCCATTCCTCCCCTTTGAAGACATCTCTGTCAGGTCCCATGGCTTCCTAGTCATTCACAGACAAGAACAAGTTCATTTTTGAAATATACCATTCAGTCTAACTGTATCACAAAGTCATAGCTCTTTCCCCTCTGACCACTGCCTTGAGCCCAATCCCAGGCATGGCCTGTGGCTGGAGACTAGTGGTGAGAGCCAAGGCAAGGTCTGATTTCATGCTGCCTCCTGTTTTCCCCTCTCCTTTTCCCCTTTCTGCTGCTCTTGGCTCCCACAGGGTTGGGATGGGATGTAGGGGGATTAGAGGAGGTAGCAAAAGTCTCAATGATTTAACTGTTATTGTCATTGATGTCTTTGTGGACTCAAGGATGCAGGGATTAGTCCTTTGGGACACTGTAGGGACTTCTTTGCCACTCTACCAGCACACCCGAAGTCCTCAGGTTGCCCTCTTGCAGGACATTTTTAAGACCACAGTACCTACTGTAAACGTTGCAAGTGAAGGCTCTCCTTTGCTGTTCTCTCTCCTTGTCCCACTCTTACCATCTGCTCACGTTAGCTAAAGGGGATATGTGTCAGGATCCCCCAAGAGCTGCCTTTCTTTAACCCACCCAGCACTGGCTGTACCAGGGTCTATATATTCCACAGAGGTGAGGGTGCCAATTTCCTCTTCTTCCAGGCACTCCTGAGCTCTATGACTGGTTCTCTTGGAGACTCTCAACTAGATCAAATTGGGGGAATAGTGGGGGAAAACCACAATACTCTTCTCTCTAGGCTGACAGCTCACATCTCAAGATAATTCTCTAGTACAACAACTTTCTTCAGCATTGCTTTCCCTTTAAATCTGCTTGAGGTGGATATATGGGGGTGAAGGAATCACATCTGATTTTGATTTCTTTTAATAAGCCCCAGAGTGGATATTTGGCAGCTCCTGGGTGTTCTCTTTAAAGTGAAGTCTCTTTGAACATTTATCCAATATTCTCAGACCATAGAAAAGTCTAATTCAAAACCTTATTTAAGTTTTCTGTTTCTTGATTTAATTTTTAAAAACAATAATTTTCTTATAAAATCATATATCTTCTGGGGTTTTTTTTGTTTCATAGTCATGTTCCATAATTATTTAGTAAATTTAATATATTTTGGTTTCAGCTCTTCACAGTTGGCCCCTAAGAGCCATGATATAAGAATCTTGAATTTTGCTGGAATAAGAATGAGGACTGAGCCAGGCTGGGTCTGAGTGCAGCACTGATATCTCTGTGTGGCTTTGTTGTTCTCTGCTTGTCAACAGTAACTCTGTAAGTGACGAAATGTGTGCTTCTTTGTGTAAAATGGCTATTAGGTGAGAGAAAACTTTAGCACAGGTGGAAAAGCCTGCTAAGTTGCTGGATAAGTATGTGTTAGGAATCGCATGACTTTTTATTGAGGTGCAATGTAGAGGAAAGCCAAACAAATTTTAATTGATCACATATACACTCAACTAGAGATTTTAGTTCCTAATCTCCCTGTAGCTAAGTGAGGCCACGTCACTAAGTTTTGCTCAGTTGGATGTATGCAAAGTTATGTGTGCAAATGCCAGATTAATTTTGTGTAAGGAAATGACTTGCTTTCCATATCTTCTGTTTCCCATTTTCCATTGCCTAGAACACGCACACAGTTGTCCTCACCAGCTTTAACCATGTACGTGAGGACAACACTCTAGGAGATGGCAGAAGAAGATAGAAGGGATCTGGGTCTGCATATGACATAATAGACTGTTTTCCTGCCTACCAGGGGCTGCATTTCCCATCTGTACTCTTATAAGACAGAGAAGTAAACTGCAGTCTTATGTGAGCCACTGCATTTTGGAAGTCTTTTGTTCTAGTTTCTTAACCTCTTCCCTAACAAATACATCATATTTTCAGGTTTTTGTATTTTAAATTGCTTGACGTAGTCCTTTTATATTTCTAGTTTCTCATGCTTACTTTTAAATTTTTCTCTTAATACAATGAAGACACTTTTGTGTTTAATTTTTCAAGTAGATATAGATGGACAGTATATTCCTTAAACCATTTCATCATGTTATCTTGTCTGGGTATAAAATAATTGCCACATCATTTTTCTCCCCAAATTCTGAAGACAGTTCTAGTTTTCTGGGTTCAATGGGGAGACAGGCCTGACTATTTTTGATTCTTCAAAAGTAATCTATTTCTGCCTGAATTTAAAAAAAAATATTATTTTGGAATTAAAAATTTTGTTTAGTTTATATTTAGCCTATTTTATATCAATTTTGCCTGGAATTTGACCTATCAATGTCAAACTTTTTGACTTTTTGACCTATCAGTGTCTATGCTTTTTTATGTTTCGACTTCAGGATATTACTATTTTTTCCTTCTAATAAATCTTGACAATTACTTCTGTTCCATTTCCCAGTGGTGGTGACTATTAAAATGTTGAATTTTCTCTTTCACTGTAGCTGTCATTTTCTTAGAGAATTTCTCTAGGTTGTTACTGCTTAGATTTTATGCAGTCTTAATTCTGTACTTTACATGTTCCAGTGCATATTTTAATTATTTCATATTTTATTGTGCTGTCTTGAGGGCTTCTTTGCATTTTAATTTTTCTCTGCCAGCTCCATATTCATTGTGTCATATCTCATTTCACTGAGTCCATGATTTCTTGTATTTCATTGAGATTAAATAAAGGAACAATATAAACTTTCCTTTTATTTCTTGGATGAATATTATTTAGAGGTAGACATCTGTATATACTTCTAAGGTAATAGCTAAAGTTCTTTCTTATAGATCACAGAGGGTTTTTATTTTAAAGCTCCCCTGTTTCCCATTTCTTTCTGATTTTTTTAAACTTGAATGAGGAATTACTTCTCTGGGCCTAGTATTTGTCAAGTAATGTGATAGTTTCATTCCCTTTGAGTTTATATATTATCCACACCTTTATTGCTAGAATTCCCCATCAGCTCTTAAGCTGACAACCAACGTCATGAACATAACCTCCAGCAAGTTTCTGGTGTAGAGCAGACGTTCACTTAGGATGGCTTTGTTTGAGAGACCGAGAAATTTCTTCTGCTCTTAGTTTTTGATTCTGAAATTGTGAGGAAGTAAATTTACTTTGGGAATTAAAAAATATTTTGAATTTGGTTAATTTGTTATAGATAATACATGATGGGTATAATCTCTGGAGGACATTCTTCACTCTGCTCTAACTGAAGCCTTCATTTATCACCAAAGGGAAAACACCGCCCTCCATCTTTCACTAAGGGTTTGGCACGAGACATTGATGCTTCCTGAATGGATATAGAGAGAGGTAAAGAAAAGCATGCTGGGAGATCTGCAGTGTTAAGTAAACTGGTATGTGAGGACCTTTTCCAACCATTCCTGTAAAACTGAATAGCTGTTTCAGAGGTCTTGTCAATGATTATTTTACAATCTATTGAAGCTATAATTAGGGGTAAACCATTAATCAATAATTGATTTTTTACATGTTTCTTTTGCTCTTACAACTCTCATCACTTCTTTTTCATTTATGGGAAGATAAGGAAATGTGTGTCAGTTTCCATTAGTCAGCATCATCATGACCTAAATGTTGTAATATTTCACCTCAGTGTTGTTTGAAGCCTCTTTATGCTTTGGGGAGAAAAGTTCTTATTTTTGAGCTAAACAAAACATGAATAGATGTAAACTTCAAGCTCAAAATTGTGCAGAACTGTCGTTGGCCTTCCCAAAGGTGCATAATTGCCTGTGGGAAAGATTTGTTTTGTATGAAAATCCTCTGAATGTTCATGAACATTTATAGAAGTCAATTTTGCATCTCACTCTGGGTAGTGGGACTGTTTTTTAGGTCTCCCCAGAAGTAAGTAATGTGTGGAAATGGTCACTTAGAGAGTCTTTATAGAAGTAGTCCTACAAAGGCAAAATTGCACTAGAAGCTTATGACAAATACAAACATTTCTAGCAAGCGGCTTAATCATAATGCATATCCACTCTCTTCCTCAAACTTTTAAATGCTTCTCTCACAAAAGCACTTATAGGCTTTGCAGAACCTCTTACAGCCTTTGCAGAAGATTCCCAGGAATTGAGAGGGTCTGTTCACCTGGCTTTGAATGCCTCCTAACCATATTCTTCATCTAATAAGATTAATCCATTTAGCATTTTTCAAATGTGAATTACCTTCTGGTTTTTTTTTTTTTTTGCGATACGCGGGCCTCTCACTGTTGTGGCCTCTCCCATTGCGGAACACAGGCTCCTGACGCGCAGGCTCAGCAGCCATGGCTCACGGGCCCAGCCGCTCCGCGGCATGTGGGATCCCTCCCAGACCGGGGCACGAACCCGCGTCCCCTGCATCGGCAGGCGGACACTCAACCACTGCGCCACCAGGGAAGCCCTACCTTCTGTTTTTAGGCCCTGGACTGTCACATTGTGGCACTGGCATTTATTCTAGCAGAACTTCCCTCATTGATCTGCTTCTAGTTCTCTCTTCCCTATCTTGATCTTTCGTACTCTCATAGGTCCTTGTTCTTGATGCAATGACTTTTTCTAATCTTTGGCACCTGTGTTCTCTCCAATCCTTATTTTGATCTCTAGTTCCAAGTTGGTTATCAATTTCTGGCCTTTTCGAGTACCTGACCTCTAAATTTTGTCCAAGCTGTACCTTTGGTTATCTGAATTTGGTTCCACTCTTAACTCTGTGGTTTCAACTGTGGAAAGTCTTGGAATAAAAAACCACTGGCAAATTCATATTTAATATGTGTGTGTGTGTGTGTGTGTGTGTGTGATTATAACACAGTTTAACAAAATGTAGATATTACAAAACATCCTAAACTGTGTCCAAAAAATAACTATTCAAATTTAAAAAAAAACCCAAATACAGATGTACTTTTCCATCATGCCCTCCTTTTTCTGACTTCCCCAAACTGTAAATTCTTTAAAAACATCAGTATTGCAGAAATAGAAGACTCTGCATTTCCAACTGCTTGGGTTGCCTCAGGATCTAAAGTTAGACCACATGGTCATGCATCTCCTTCCTCAAGTTAGGGGTTATTTAAGAATATTTCATCCTTGTTATATTACACCCCCCACTGCCTGAGAAGTAATAAAACTACCAAATAAAAAATATCATCAGGTAGAGGAAAAGGGGGTAGGAAGGAAGAGGATTGGAAGGTATTATATTTATTATTGGGAAACTGATGTATTAAAGAAATTCAATTCTTACTTTGATAAACTTATTTCCCCCCTTTTTAAGATAAGGGCATTATCTCAGCTTAGATGGTCTCTGGTGACTTGAGGACAGGATTCTTTTTAGCTAACTTACTAGTAATTACTATCCTCATAACATTTTTTACTCCCGTGAAAAATACATAAAAATCATTTTGTCCTTGCGTGTTTCTTTTTTGGAATGTTGATGATATATTCTAGGGAGAAAATGAGTCATGAAGGTGCAGGGGCATGACATTTAATAACTGATGACCTTCATCTTCAATAGTCAGCACTTACTACAAATATATAAGGGAAAAAGTGGAGTAGAAAACCTTAACCCAGGGAAGAGAAAGAGTGACTACTAGCTACTAGGTAACTATCACTGTGATTTTAATTTAAATAAATCTTAACATATTTATAGGAGAATTTCTAAGTATTTTTCTGTATTTTGTTTTAAATAAAATTCAGAATCTTCCTTTCTTTGTGTGAATTTAAATTCTTCTAATTTTGGCAGAAATATTATTCTTCCTGGTCTCATGTTTGAAACTCCTTGGTGTTAATATGTTGATAAGTTAGCTACTTTCTGTTGGATCAACTGTTAGCTATTTACATTACAAATTTATCATTTTTTTGCCACAGGATGTTTTTCATTTGGCTTTTGCTTAGTTTGTCCTTTTACTTTTCAATACTCCCTGTTGTCTCAGTTATCATGATTTTACTCATTTTAGTTGATTTATCATTGATCTTACAACTTTTTTTTCTGTCACTCATTATTAATGTAGTGCCAGAGACGTACCATGTGCTTTATAAGATTGTTGAATATGAATAAGATGGGTCCCTGCTCGGGGTGGAGCTTTCTCAGTTAGGATACGATGTTTTCACAGTACCTGTGATACCAAAATCGCTATGACGTTCCTAAGCGCGATTGTGATGAAGCCACCATACCCACCTCACGCCGCGGTGACAAGCACATTGAGGCTAGTATTAGCTTTTTATCATTTGTAGAGATGTGGATGGATCTAGAGACTGTCATACAGAGTGAAGTAAGTCAGAAAGAAAAACAAATATCGTATATTAACACATATATGTGGAACCTAGAAAAATGGTACAGATGAACCAGTTTGCAGTGCAGTAATTGAGACACAGATGTAGAGAACAAATGTATGGACACCAAGGGGGGAAAGTGGTGGGGGGGTGGGGTGGGGGGATGGGATGAATCGGGAGATTGGGATTGACATGTATACACTGAGGTGTAAAAAATGGATGACTAATAAGAACCTGCTGTATAAAAAATAAATAAAATAAAATTCAAAAAAAAAAGAACAGGGCTTCCCTGGTGGTGCAGTGGTTAAGAAGCCGCCTGCCAATTCAGGGGACCCGGGTTCGATTCCTGGTCCGGGAAAGATCCCACATGCTGAGGAGCAACTAAGCCCGTGGGCCACAACTACCGAGCCTGCGCTCTAGAGCTTGCGCGCCACAACTACTGAGCATGTTGCCTAGAGCCTGTGCTCCGCAACAAGAGAAGCCACCGCAATGAGAAGCCCGCGCACTGCAACTAAGAGTAGTCCCCTCTCGCCGCAACTAGAGAAAGCCCGCGTGCAGCAACGAAGACCAAACGCAGCCAAAAATAATAAATAAATAAATTTATAAAAAAAAGAATAAATAAATAAAATAAAAAGGCTAAAAAAAAGTGATGTACCTTCTAATCCCTTCAAATTATATGTCAGTATGCATTGATAAACATAGGAAAATATATTTATAATCTCATATATTTCCTCACCAATTAATAGGGTAGTCGAAAGAAAAATCATTATAGCTCGAAACCCCAGGGGCAGCTAGCAGGGGAACATAAATATTTGATCTGCAGAAAAGCTTCCAAGCTTGCTTCTATGTACAGTAAAATGTTTTACTGAGCAAAGTAAGGATTAAGAAACATAAAATGAGATCGAATACATATTAAGATTCTAAAGATGTTCTTCAGCATACAACAGGATCAGACACAACCTAAATGATCTAAATTTATATTGCTATTTATAATTTTTTTGAAAAAATTAACTCAGTGTTTAGTTCCAGAATTGAATTAAGGTATCTATACATGGCTGCAGTCTAAGTAGTCTCCTGAGAGAGAAAATAAAGTCACAAAATAAACCCACACTTTTAAACATACAGCCAAGCTGTCGCCAAGCACTTTAGCTACAGTATTCACCTTCCTTAAGCAGCTGAAGCCCTTGTGATTTTAAATCCAAGATTAAAAAATAATGTTTTGGAACTCTTCCTACTGTGTGAAATTTCTTGATTCTCTCTCATTATCTTTGCCCAGTAATCCCACAGAGTTTTTTTTACTGTGTCCTTGGGTGTGTGGAAAGAGGAAACCATTAAATAAAGGTGCAATCATTGTCTAGTAATGGATGCTGGTCCGGCAACTAGCTCAGTTCAGAAAGATCATCACATTAGCTTACTAACAAACGATTTTTTTTTTAATCTGTCCTCAACATAATGGTTTTATATTTAATGTATCCAACTCATAGTCTCATTCAGGGCTGTGAATACAACATGGGTGTTTGTGGAGCCTGCATTAAACTCTGGTTTAATCAGAGTTTAACGGAAGGTCTTGCCGTTTTCTCTGCATTTTAACTCACTGTTGCAATGCTACCACTGCAGACCTGCTGGTACCTTTTCAGTATAGGGAGGGGGATGTTCTAGAGGTCTCTCCCCACAGTGTTAAGTCTATCTGTGGTCACATTACTATTCTCATTAGTGGGGCTACATTGATCAATAAGAAAGTTTTAAAGCAATAATAACCTCAAAAGAGATGAGGTCATGAACTCGATGTCCGTGTTTCCGGCAGGCTCTTTAATCTTAGCTTCTATGCAATTCTGGCCACACTTCCTCTGTGGAGAACAGCTTTCTACACCAAAGGACATTAGTAAGGGTGGCGTTTGTCTGTTCACCTAAATGTAATGCTGTACCCTTCCCCCAAGGCGTGGTGTACTCACTTGCCTTGCATCTACATTACTAAGAAATCCACCCAATGGAAAAGATATGCTCCAAGTTTACGTATTTATTAAAAAGGAAATCCATGCACTGGATTCAAAATTCAGAAGGTCCCAGAGGGTTTATTTTGAAAAGCAAATTTTTGTCTCATCCTGTTTCCTGATCATCTAGTTCCTCTTTCTAGAGGTGTGTATATTCTTTAACGATACTATATACATATACATAAACACATGCTACCATCCTATACTTATAATTCTATACTTTGAGTGGCATATATTCTATCATATGCATGCAGTATGATTTATTTAGTCATCCTTCTATTAATAAACATTTAAGTTTGCCAATCTTTTGCTATTATAAACAATGCTGGAATGTGTATCTTTTAAATATATCATTTAGTACAGTGTGTTTAACATTTCTATAGAACAAACTTCCAGTTGGGCAAGAGAGAATAATTAATAATTTGCAATTTTGTATACATATTGCAAAACCCTTCTCCATAGTTGTTGAAGTAATTTACACTCACACACATTGTATGTGAGAGTGCTCATTCTACCACATCTTTCCTGACCCTGTATGTTAACAGTTTTTTTAATCTTTACTAACTTTTTGGTGAAAAATGAAATCTAATTATAGTATGTATTTATGTTTCACTTAGTAGAAATGAGGTTGAGCATTTTCACATATGTTTAAGACTCGTTTCTATTTCTTTTTCTGTTCTATTTTTTTACTGTCTGTTCACAGCCTTTGTCCAGTTTTCCATTAAGTTATTGGTCATTTGCTGTTGGAGTTTAGGATCTCTCTCTCTCTCTTACACATATACTATAAAAGAAATTAATATTTTGTTTGTAATATGAATAACAACAAATACTTTTGCATCTTTATTTGTCTTTAACTGTTTTGGGAGGACACAGGGAGCTTTGTTTTCAGGATAATTAAATTTATCAATCTGTATTTTCATGGCTTCTAAATTTTGTGTTCTATTTAGAAAGTCTTTTCCCACTCAGAGACTATGAGACTAACATTGTGCATCCCACTGCACATATGTCTGTAGTCATCTGTAAGTAAGCCACCTGTTACTTTAGATGACATGAGTGAATTTCTGTTTCTTGTGACCTAAAAAAGAATAACTTAAACTTGCGAGACAGTCAGTAGAACAGAAAGAGAAATTTAAAGGTGCGTTGAACCATGATTTCCAGCAATGATATAGTCAGCAGGCCGGTCAACCTAGTGTGCAGGACTCAGAGAAGTAGCAATGCTTTTTTGAGCAAAGGTTTGAACTCAGACACTGAAGCTGAGACAGAGTCTCAAATAGTAATAGCTCAGAAGCAGGGACTTATTTGTGGGAAAATAGATCTGGGAAACATTAAGGAAACATATATATTTTTTAATTTATTTTTTATTGAAGTATAGTTGATTTACAGTATCCTGTTAGTTTCAGGTATACAGCACAGTGATTCAGATATATATTCTTTTTCAGATTCTTTTCCCTTGTAGGTTATTGCAAAATATTGAGTATAGTCCCCTGTGCTATACAGTAGGTTCTTGTTGTCTATTTTATATATAGTAGTGTGTATATGTTAATCCCAAGCTCCTAATTTATCCCTCCCCCACCCTTCCCCCTTTGGTAACCATAGTTTGTTTTCTGTGTCTGTGAGTCTCTTTCTATTTTGTAAATAAGTACATTTAGGTTCCACATATAAGCAGTATCATAGATTTGTCTTTGTTTGGCTTACTTCACTTAGTATGATAATCTCTGTGTCCATCCATGTTGCTGCAAATGACATTATTTCATTCTATTTTTTTTGCTGAGTAATATTCCATTGTATATATATATATATATATATATATATATATATATATAGCACATCTTCTTTATCCATTCATCTGTTGATGGACATTTAGGTTGCTTCCATGTCTTGGCTATTGTAAATAGTGCTGCAATGAACATTGGGGACATGTATCTTTTCAAATTATAGTTTTCCCCAGATATATGCCCAGGAGTGGGATTGCAGGATCATATGGTAGCTCTATTTTTAATTTTTTAAGGAATCTCCATACTGTTTTCCATAGTAGTTGTACCAATTTACATTCCTATCAGCAGTGTAGGAGGGTTAGTTTTTCTCCACACCCTCTCCAGCATTTATATTTTGTAGACTTTTTCATGATGGCCATTCTAACTGGAGTGAGGTGATACTTCCTTATAATTTTGACTTGCATTTCTCTAATCATTAGCGATGTTGAACATCTTTTCATGTGCTTGTTGGCCATCTATATGTCTTACTTGGAGTAATGTCTGTTTAGATCTTTTGTTTGGGTTGTTTGTTTTTTGGTATTGAGTTGTATGAGCTGCTTGTATATTTTGGAAATTAATCCCTTGTTGGTTGCATTGTTTTCTCCAATTCTGTAGGTTGTCTTCTTGTTTTGTTTATGGTGTCCTTTGCTGTGCAAAAGCTTTTAAGTTTAATTAGGTCCCATTTGTTTATTTTTATTTCCATTACTCTAGGAAATGGATCAGAAAAGATAAGCAAACATATTTAAAGTGTGGACAACAGCAACTCAGACACATTTAAGTCTAAAGTCTCTTTCCATCACATACTCCTGATTCATGTATCCAATAAATAATACATGTAATTTCTACGTACATTAGTTTTTTAGGCATCAGAAAGTGTAAAGAATTAAACGCAGTTGTCCTTGACCTTTTGAAACTTGCAAGTTCATGTGAGAATTGATGAATCAAGAAAATACGTATGTGTAAAACCAAGAAAGTATTTGTGAGGATATGTATCAACTAAATCATTGAAAATTGTGTTTATAAATATGTAGAGGTCAGTGGGTTTTTAAAAGTGGAAAGTAGATTAAAGAGTAAAAATCACTCTTTTTACAAAAACATTTATCATAGTTGAAAGTTTAGGAAACAGATAAGCAAAAAAAGAGAAAAACTTAACAGTACGCCTGAGAGATCCACTCTGAGCATGTAGCGTTCCTTTCCTTTCTCTGACTCAAATTATACATTATACATACTGTTTGATAACCTTTTTTCACTTAACAATAGACTAGGGACATCTGTCATTGCATGTTCATCTAAAACATTTGTGGTGGTCTACCATAGAGCTATACTGTACTTAACATTTGATATAGCTATACCAAGCTATGCCATTTTCATATTGTTGGAATTTTGAATGGCTTCTAAATGTTCAAGATGATTAACAATGGTGCTAAATGTTTGTGTGCATCTTTATTTTGTTCAGATACATTGAATAGCTAGAATTGATGAATCAAGAGCACCTTTTTAAAAAGGGCCTTTGATATTTACTTATTCATTCATTCCCCATGCAGAAATATTATTCCAATTTATACTCCCACCATGGCCTCACCAATGCTAGATATCGTGATTTATAAAAATCTATGTTAATTTGATGTCCCCAAATAGTGATTCACTTTAATGTTAATTTTCCAAATTGCTAGTGAGACTAAACATCTTTTCACAAATATCTTTGCCTTATATATTTCTAGGGGCATCTTTTTAAGGGAGACAGTTCTTGAGTAAAGTGTTAGAGGAAAAATTGTAATTATTTTGAGATCACTAAATGATTAAAGTTGTTTATCACATCAGTAAATATGTTAAAGCCAGTTCTGATTTGCAATTTTTAGTCACATCACTTTTCTTCACTGGATAATCCCTATATGTTGCAATGAAATGGAAAATACAAGAATAACAAGAAGAAATGTAGTTCTAGAAAATTTCAGTCAGAATTATATTTACAGGACATTGGTGACAAAAATAAAGCAGATTGGGTTTCAAATTTTAATCATTTTCACCATCTCCTTCCCCAACAATATCTCATAGAGATAGACAGCATGTAGTACAATTCTGATCATTGGCAGGTGGGGTGTGCTCCAGACCTACACACCCACGGACTTCCAGCGTGGAAAGAAAGCCCCTTGCTCTTATTCTGCTTGATAGCCTGAAAGAAAATTCAGGGAGAAAGGAGATTGTGCTGGATCCCCGTATTTATATCTTAAGAGTGAAAACACATCCCTGTTGAGTTTGGGATTACTCATTTTAGGTGAAAATTTTAGGGAGTCCATTTTGGTTTCAGATGTTTCTGAGAGACTGAATCAAAATACTCCTGGTCACCCCAGTCCATAGGACTAAAGGGACAATAAATTGAGCCAGGTTAGAAGGTAGTAAATGGGGAACTGAAGTCACCTGTGTCTGCCTGGAAAATGACCTGAGAAAGAACTCTTATCTCCTTTATGTCTTTCATATTAAGGGTTGCTATGGACTGAATTATGTCCCTGCTACCTTTATATGTTGAAGCCTTAATCCCCAATGTTGTGGTATTTGGAGATGGGGCCTTTGGGAAGTAATTAGGGTTAGATGAGGTCATGAGGGTGGGGCCCTCATGATGGAATTAGTACCCTTATAAGAAGAGACACCAGAGAGCTTGTCCTCTCTTTCTTTCTTCCTGTGACTTCTCTGCAATCTAGGAAGAGAACTCTTCACCAGAACCTGACCATGCTGGCACTCTGATCTCAGACTTCCTGCCTTCAGAAGAACTGTGAGAAAATAATTTTTTTTGTTTAAGCCACTCAGTCTATGGTATTTTGTTATGACAGCCCTACTAGACTAAAACAAGGGTTGACTTCCTGGGTTCTACTCTGGAATGGACCCCCCTCATCTCCTGATACAAGTTCACAATTCACTCTGTTAAAGCTGAAGTCTAAACTGGCCTCTCAGTGAGCAGTAGGTAACCACTGCTTATTAAAAGACAGTAATGAGATAACAGAATGCTTCTGAATACATTTCAGTTGCTCTTTTGATAGTGCAATTAACAGCTCAGATCCTGAAAAGTTTAATAATTATAGGAGTTTTAAGGTTTAGAGCTTTCAAATTTAGTTAAGTTAGAGGTTCAAAAATGCGGGCATATTGTGGTCCAAAAACCATTGAACAAAAATGGGGGAAGACAATGGAATATAAAATAAATAAATACCCATATTTCTCATATTTGAGAAGTAATAGATTTTTTTAAAGTAAAAATACTCTTGGACCCTTAATGTTGGCTTAAATTATTAGGAGTATATTTCTTAGCTGAGTATATGTATATTTAAATTTTATCAAAATGAAAATCTAAAAGTTTAAGTTTCTCTTGGAAATTCATTAGATTCATTGGAATACAATCATTTATCCTCTGGTGTCTGTGGACTCCCATTTGAGAAATAGTGATATAAAATAGAATGCTTGGATAAACTTGTAACAAGTGATATTTGACATAGCAAAATTTAAAAAAAATTATCTTTCTCTACGAAAAATGAGTTAGAACTAAGTTCACTGTCCATCGTGCTACTCTCCCCACACTTCCTCAAATGTGCTACCTTAGAAAAAAAAATTTTTTTTAAACATCTTTATTGGAGTATAATTGCTTTACAATGGTGTGTTAGTTCCTGCTTTATAACAAAGTGAATTAGCTATGCATATACATATATTCCCATATCTCCTCTCTCTCCCACCCCTCTAGGTGGTCACAAAGCACCCAGCTGATCTCCCTGTGCTATTTAGCTGCTTCCCACTAGCTAGCTATTTTACATTTGATGGTATATATATGTACATGCCACTCTCTCACTTTGTCCCAGCTTCCCCTTCCCTGTGTCCTCAAGTCCAGTCTCTATGTCTATGTCTTTATTCCTGTCCTGCCCCTAGGTTCTTCATAACCATTTTTTTTTTTAGATTCCATATATATGTGTTAGCATATGGTATTTGTTTTTCTCTTTCTGACTTACTTCACTCTGTATGACAGAATCTAGGTCCATCCACCTCACTCCAAATAACTCAGTTTCATTTCTTTTTATGGCTGAGTAATATTCCATTGTATATATGTGCCATATCTTCTTTATCCATTCATCTGTCGATGTACACTTAGTTTGCTTCCATGTACTGTCTATTGTAAATAGAGCTGCAATGAACATTGTGGTACATGACTCTTTTTGAATTATGTTTTTCTCAGGGTATATGCCCAGCAGTGGAATTGCTGGGTCGTATGGTAGTTCTCTTTTTAGTTTTTTAAGGAACCTCCATACTATTTCTCCATAGTGGCTGTATCAATTTACATTCCCACCAACAGTGCAAGAGGGTTCCCTTTTCTCCACACCCTCTCCAGCATTTATTGTTTGTAGATTTTTTGATGATGGCCATTCCTTAGAAAGTTTTTGATATTTCTTTTCTCCTTTCTCTCCGCCCTCCTTCTCCTTTCATCTTTCTTCCCTCCCTCCTGCTCTCTCCTCTGCTTTCTCTCCTTCTCTCCCTTCTACCTCATTTTCTTCCCTCCTTCCTCTCACATACTATGTGCCTAAAGGAGCTTTCATATTAGTGGAGTGAGTTTGACAATAAACCAGTGAACAAGCAAATAGTAAGGTGTCAGATGGTGATAATCAATGAAGGAATATATAGCAGGGTATAGGAGAATAGAGAGTGCTGGGGTTGTTATCTTATAATTATGTATTTTATATAGGATGGTCTGGGAGTGTCTTGGATTAGGTGACATTAGACCAGAGGTACAACTAAAGAGAGTGAGCACTATATATATCTGGAAGAAGAGTATTCCAAGTGTAAGTTTAGTTGGGAGAGTACTTGGCATCTCTAAAGAACAGCAAGGATTACAGCATGGCTGGAGCTGAGTGAGCAAGAGGGAGAGTGGTAAGAATGAGGTCTAAGAGGGAGCAGGGTCATATCACATAGGGCCCTGTAGGCTGTCATAGGGAATTTGGCTTTTAGTCTAAATGAGGTGCCAACCTTTTAGAGAGTTTTAAGCAGAGAAGTGATTGTCTCCATGGGTCCCTCACATTTCTGCATACCTTCAAATGTATTAACAGATAATTTGCTCTGAACTGTCTTTTTAAGGATGTTTGCGTAGCAACCAGCCTTGGAAGATAGAGTTGTTTCCTTTCTTGTAAAGTTTTGTTTATATTGCAGAATAATAAAGGTAGAGATATCACTCTCTGGAGAGGAGGATAGGCAGGTTTAAAGGAGACAGGTATATAACATCAAAGCCTCCAGACTCCTATAACCCAACCCACTGCATATACTGGCAATAACTGGTCCTCCTCATAACATCCTGTGAGAACTGGGGCTTATACAACAATGTTGCATTAACTAGTGTTATTACTGTAGGTAATGAATTGTCTTTTGTCTCTGATCCAGTATTCTTGTGTCTTCTGCCAGTATCTACGAAACTGTAGCAGGCTACTTTATTAGCTTGCTAGTAGGTAAGAACTCAAAAACTTTCATAGTTCCTGTCCTGGCTGTGATATGATCTGACTTACATTTGAAAGCACAGTTCTGGCCCCTGTGTGGAAAATGGAGTGTAGGAGACCAACAGTAGAAGCAGGGAGACTGGTAGTAGGTTCTTGCAATAATCTTGGAGAGAAATAATGGTGGGTTGGACCAGGGGGTAGAAGTAGTGATGTATTGATAAATAAAATGTTAAACAATAGTATTTGGTAAGGAATTGGATGAAGAGTGTGAGAGAAAGCAGAATGCCAGGGATGAGTCCAAAGTTCTTGGTCAGAGAAACAGGAAGAATAGATGGGAAACACTGCAGAAATCTTGAGGTAGAGATGGAAGGGAACTAAAAAATTTATTTTGGTTGTTATGTTTATTTCATTAAAAATTTTTTATTTCCCCCCACCTTTATTGAGATATAATTGACATATAACATCATATAAGTTTAAGGTATAAATGTGATGATTTGATATAGGTAATATTGTGAAATGATTACCACAATTAGGTTAGTTAACACATCTGTCACCTCACATGACTATAGTTATTTTTGTGTGTATGATGAGAATACTTAAGATCTACACTCATAGCGACTTTGAAGTATATAATACAGTTAACTAACTAGAGTCACCATACTGTGCATTAGATCGCCAGAACTTATCTTTTGGCTAGAAGTTTGTGCCCTTTGACAGTCATCTCCCCATTTTGACAACCTCCCAGTCCTTGGCAACCACCATTCTACTCTCTGTTTCTATGAGTTCCCATAGAACTCCCATTGTCTTTGTTTCTATGAGTTCTTTTTTTTTTTCCTTTGATGTCACATACAAATGAGAGCATACGGTATTTGTCTTTCTTTGTCTGACTTATTTCACTTAGCATAATACCCTCTAGATACATCCATTTTGTTGCAAATGGCAAGATTTTTTTTTATGGCTAATATTCCATTGTATATCTCTATATGCCACAACTTCTTTATCCATTCATCTGTTGATGGACACAAGTTGTTTCCATATCTTGGCTATTGTGAATAATGCTGCAATAAGTATGGGAGTGCAGACAACTTTTCAAGATAGTGACTTCCTTTCCTTCAGGTATGTACTGAGAAGTGGAATTGCTGGATCATATGGTGGTTCTATTTTAATTTTTTGAGGAGCTTCCATACTGTTTCCTATAGTGGCTGCACCAATTTACATTCCCAGCAACAGTACACAAATGTTCCCTTTTTCCACGTCCTCACCAATACTTATCACTTATCTTTTTGATAAAAGTCATTCTAACAGATGTGAGGTAATATCTCATTGTGCTTTTGATTTGCATTTTCCTGATGATTCATCATGTTGAGTATCTTTTCAGGTACCTGTTGGTTATCTGTATGTCTTCTTTGGAAAAATGTCTATTAAGGTCCTTTGTCCATTTTTAAATTGGATTATTAGAGGTTCTTTTTTTCTTTTTTGCTATTGTGTTGTATAAGTTCCTTATATATTTTGGATATCAACTCCTTCTTGCTATATGGTTTGCAAATATATTCTTCCATTCTGTAGGTTTCTTCTTTATTTTGTCAATTGTTTCTTCTGCTGTACAGCAGCTTTTCCGTTTGATGTAGTCCACCTGTTGATTTTTGCTCTTGATGCTTATGCTTTTGATGTCATATTGAAAAATTGTGGCCAAGACTAATATCAAGGAGCCTTTTTGCTATGTTTTATTCTAGGAGTTTTATAGTTTCAGGTCTTACATTTATGTCTGTAATCTATTTCAAGTTAATTTTTGTGAGTGGTATTAGATAGGGGTCCAATTTAAGTGGTGAAAGCAAAAGACAGTGTGAACTAGATTAAAGAAAGAATGAAATTCAGGACAGAAAATTAAGTTTCTGAACAGTCTGGAGTAGAGAAAGGGGGCAATAACTGAAGAAGAGTATGGAGGCAAGTTTTTTTTGTTTTTTTTTTTTTTTGCGGTACGCGGGCCTGTCACTGCTGTGGCCTCTCCCGTTGTGGAGCACAGGCTCCGGACGCGCAGGCTCAGTGGCCATGGCTCATGGGCCCAGCCGCTCCGCGGCATGTGGGATCTTCCCAGACCGGGACACGAACCCGTGTCTCCGGCATCGGCAGGCGGACCCTCAACCACTGCGCCACCAGGGAAGCCCTGGAGGCAGTTTTTTGAAGATGTTATGTTTGTATGCCAGTGGTGAAGTGAAGAAAAATGATCATGGAAAAGAGGGAGGAGGGATAGATGTTGGAGTGATGTCTTTGAGCAGGTAAGAGGAGATTGGCCCTAGAGACAAGAGGAGGGGTTGGAGAAGAGCATGGGTTGTTCATTTCTAGCATCAAGAAAAAGATGACGTAAAAGCAGATATGGTGATAAGAGCTTGAAAATTTTCTCCTGTGATACCATCATCTCTTGTGATGCTATTGGAGATTTGAGGACAGAGAGAAGGCATGGAATAATTATCTAAGTGTGTAGAAGAGCGCATGGAGCAGGAAGACAGATTGCTGGGCAAGGGTCCTCTTTAGGTTAGCGATTATGAAATAGAAGGGAGAAGGATAAGCATGGTTGTGTCTTTTTCTTCAGCTCCATTCAGATGTCCAGGTGCAAGGGTGAGGAGGGTGGGGCTTAATAAGCACTAGGATTTAGCTAGGTGAGTATCATGGAAAGGGTGGGGTAGGGAGTTGGGAGTGAAAGGGAGTGATTTTAATTATAAACAACTTTATTTAAATTGTGTAGGTAGTGTATTATATGTCCATGCCACTCTCACTTTGTCACAGCTTACCCTTCCCCCTCCGCATATCCTCAAGTCCATGCTCTAGTAGGTCTGTGTCTTTATTCCCATCTTACCCCTAGGTTCTTCATGACTTTTTTTTTTCTTAGATTCCATATATATGTGTTAGCATACAGTATTTGTTTTTCTCTTTCTGACTTACTTCACTCTGTACGACAGACTCTAGGTCCATCCACCTCACTACAAATAACTCAATTTCGTTTCTTTTTATGGCTGAGTAATATTCCATTGTGTATATGTGCCACATCTTCTTTATCCATTCATCTGTTGTTGGACACGTCAAATAGCTAGCTAGTGGGAAGCAGCCGCATAGCACAGGGAGATCAGCTCGGTGCTTTGTGACCACCTAGAGGGATTGGATAGGGAGGGTGGGAGGGAGGGAGACGCAAGAGGGAAGAGATATGGGAACATATGTATATGTATAACTGATTCACTTTGTTATAAAGCGGAAACTAACACACCATTGTAAAGCAATTATACTCCAATAAAGATGTTAAAAAAAAAGAAATGTAAAAAAAAAATTGTGTAGGTAGGGAAGCGAGAACATCATGGAGATGAGGGACAACGAAAAGGCTTATTGGGATCAACAGATTATAAGCAAAGGATTGATGGAATGTTTACTTGACAGCAGGAGAATAAAAGATCAGAGGTTTTGGTTGAAGTGTTTATGGAAGGAAAGCAGATCTAAGTGCAGGTCCGTTTCATCTAATTCACTTTGAATTTTGTGTGTTGGTCTTTTTACATACATTACCCAATCTGGGTACTCACTTGCCTCATGTTCGAATTTTTTTTATCGCCTTCTCTGTTCTGTAAACTAACCTACTTACAGGAAGAAACATCTTTCTAAGAGTCATTTTGATCTTGCTGTTCAAATCCTTAGAAGTCTATAATAACTCCAGGCCATTTTAAAATCAAAAGTTGATGTTCTTAAAGGTAATATCCCCATAACATCTTACTGTGGCCCTTTCTACTCCATTATTATTATTTTTTTTTCATTTTACCCATATGAACACAGCATATTTCCCAGCAGTTCTTTAAGTAAAAAAGGAAGTTTTCTCCCTTTATCTCCCACTGATTTCATTGTCTCATGAAAAAGGAGGAGCTTAGGTCTAAAGTTTCTCTTTTGGTGTTCTATGGCTCTTTATAGTACCTTTTCACCACCTCTCCAGAGTAATTGCACCACAATCCCAGACCTTGATCTCTAAATTTTGTTTTATTTCCTCCTGTGATATAGGCTCAAAGCATAGAGAGTTGGGTTGTTTTTTATCCAAATGTATGGTAAGATTCAAAAACAGTCTTAAAACACAGAGTGGGCCTTGTCCTTTCTGGTCCCTCTGGCAGTCCATGCCTATGTGATTCTTTTTGATGTGTTATCAAGGAATTCCAGATGGAAACCTAACACTG
Source organism: Monodon monoceros (assembly GCF_005190385.1). Lineage (NCBI taxonomy): Eukaryota > Metazoa > Chordata > Mammalia > Artiodactyla > Monodontidae > Monodon > Monodon monoceros. The sequence goes on along the minus strand of NW_021703777.1, from coordinate 23,054,937 downwards.
TTTTTTTTTTGTTGTTGTTGCTTTCACCACTGTACCTTGCTCCAGGCTCAGTTTTCTAATTGAGTTTCTTTCCTTTTAAAGGGATATGTATTAGGGCCTTAGGCTATTATTTTTTCTCTACTGATTGGTTATTCTGAGTGATTAGTTCTCATTCTCATTTGACTGACCTCTATCTGTAGAACTTTGGGACTAATGGCGCTTGGGTAATTTTTTATGTAATAGATCTTAAAGTGCTTTTTTTTTTTTTTAACATCTTTATTGGGGTATAATTGCTTTACAATGGTGTGTTAGTTTCTGCTTTATAACAAAGTGAATCAGTTATACATATACATATGTTCCCATATCTCTTCCCTCTTGCGTCTCCCTCCCCCCCACCCTCCCTATCCCACCCCTCCAGGCAGTCACAAAGCACCGAGCTGATCTCTCTGTGCTATGCGGCTGCTTCACACTAGCTATCTACCTTACGTTTGGTAGGGTATATATGTCCATGCCTCTCTCTCGCTTTGTCACAGCTCACCCTTCCCCCTCCCCATATCCTCAAGTCCGTTCTGTAGTAGGTCTGTGTCTTTATTCCTGTCTTACCCCTAGGTTCTTCATGACTTTTTTTTCTTAAATTCCATATATATGTGTTAGCATACGGTATTTGTCTTTCTCTTTCTGACTTACTTCACTCTGTATGACAGACTCTAGGTCGATCCACCTCATTACAAATAGCTCAATTTCATTTCTTTTTATGGCTGAGTAATATTCCATTGTATATATGTGCCACATCTTCTTTATCCATTCATCTGAAGATGGGCACTTAGGTTGTTTCCATCTCCGGGCTATTGTAAATAGAGCTGCAATGAACATTTTGGTACATGACTCTTTTTGAATTATGGTTTTCTCAGGGTATATGCCCAGTAGTGGGATTGCTGGGTCATATGGTAGTTCTATTTGTAGTTTTTTAAGGAACCTCCATACTGTTTTCCATAGTGGCTGAACCAATTCACATTCCCACCAGCAGTGCAAGAGCATTCCCTTTTCTCCACACCCTCTCCAGCATTTATTGTTTCTAGATTCTTAAAGTGCTTTTTTCTCATGTCTGTTCCCCATCGTATTTTCAGGGCTTTCAGATAAACCGTACTCTGTTTACAATGACAATTTAAGAACTGATATTTTTTTCTTGATGTTTCTGGAGAGAGATTCAGGCTCAACAAAGCTAAGTTCTGGTAGAAAATGGTACTTTTGATTTTTACATGATCCTTACGAGGTCTAATAGAGGAAGTACCTATTAGTCATGGGACTTAGCTCCTTATTTCTTTTTGGTGGGTATTATTAGTTTTCTAGGACTGCCATAAAAAAGCACCACAAACTAGGTGGCCTAAAACAACAGAAATTTAATCCCCCATGGTTCTGTAGGCTGGAAGTTCAAAATCAAGGTGTTAGCAGGGCCTGCTTCCTCTGAAGCCCATAAGGGATGATTCTTTCTTGTTTCCCCCAGCTTCTGAGAGCCCCAGACATTCCTTGGCTTGAGGCAGCATAACTCCAAACTCTGCCTCTGTCTTCATATGTCTTCCTTCTGTGTCTGTGTCTGTGTCCAAATTTCCCTCTTTTTAGGGGGCACAAGTCATATTGATTAGGGTCCACCCTAATCCGTTTCACAACCTAGCTTAACTAAGTACATCTGCAAAGACCTTATTTCCAAACAAGGTCACATTCTGAGGTTTGGGTGGACATGAAGTTTTGGCAGACATCATTCATGCCAGTACAGTGGATGTAGAATAAATCTGTGAAAATTGCATTATGATCATTCCTTTGGAAGGTGAGTGTTTCAGAATGGTGCTGTGCAATTTGGTATCCCTTCTGCCACTACCAGCATTTATTCCTTTTATAAGCAGAGTTGATACTAAGAAGTGGAAATGACTCATTTCAGTCATTCAAGATGCTTTTCACCAAATGTTAGAAGAATGAATGCTTTGAGGAGAAAAGTGGATTTGATAAAATATTATTAAGGTGGAAACAGTAATAAATAATGCCTTTTACTGGATAAATTCACTTTACCTGTGAAAGAAAAAATAAACTGTGAAATCTTTAATTTTACCCATTTCACTGCCCCTCAGTATTTGATTTAACCTACTGCTTTACTAAAAAGCCAGCTTAAAGGAGCCCTGTCACAGGCAGTGTTGCCTCAATGTCTTCATTTCTTCACCATCCCACCCGCCTTTTTTCTCACTTCCCTCCATGAGGAAAGTGCATCTCTCTTCCTGGCAGAGCCTCATCCTTGCACCTGGGCTCTTGATCTAACCTCTTTTGCTTCCTCTGAGATTTCATTCCTTCGATTTTTCTTTCTCCTTTGTCAATTTAATCTTTCTCTCTACCGGTTCTTTCCCACTTGTTGATAAACACGTTTCAGTCTCCATCTGCTGATAAGCTCCCTTTTTTTTTTTTTTTTTGCTCTGACACTCAAATCAATACTGTTTTTCTCAGATGGCAATTCTTTTTTTTCTTCCTTTTTTTTTTTTTTTTTTTTTTTTGCAGTACGCGGGCCTCTCACTGTTGTGGCCTCTCCCGTTGCGGAGCACAGGCTCTGGACGCGCAGGCTCAGCAGCCGTGGCTCACGGGCCCAGCCGCTCCGCGGCATGTGGGATCTTCCCGGACAGGGGCACGAACCCGCGTCCCCTGCATCGGCAGGCGGACTCTCAACCACTGCGCCACCAGGGAAGCCCCTAAATTCTTTTTTGTCCTCTAAGAAGCCTTTGACATGTTGACCATCCTCTCTTAGAGTTTTCTTTTTCCCCACCTATCATTTCTTCTTACCTCACTGTTATTTCCTCCTCTGTCTCCTTCACTGGCCCCCTTCTCTCCTACAGTGTCTTAGAATGGAGGTATTTCCCAAGGTTCTCCCATTAAAACCTTTTCTTTTTTTTTTTTTGGTTGATGATTTCATCAGCTCTTACATCTTCCATATATATACATATATATATGTATATATATATATCATGCACACACACACACACACACACAGAAGCCTTTCAAACCTATACCCTTTGCTCTCAGTTTTTCATAATGTCAGGAGAAAAAGCAGCAACAATAGCAACAAGAATATTAGCTACCATTTAGTGAGTGCCTACTGTGTGCTATCTACAGTGCTATGGTGCCAGGTGCTATTTCTTTCCTTTCTAAAAAAAAAATTATCTTATTTAATTCTCCAAACAAGTCTATGAGGGATGTTTTTATTCCTATTTTTCAGACAAAAAATTTGGAGACATTAAACTATTTTCTTGAAAAGGCACATAGTAAGTTATGGAACAGAGAAAGCAAACGTTCTCTGCACAAACTCTATCAACATCTCAATAAGCCCAGGGAACATCCTTGCCTCCTTTTCCTTGTTGTTGTTAATAACAATACCTAACTCCTTATTTTGCTAATTTCAGGGCTGAGATTCTAAACCTGAGCGTTATTCCCCCATTCCCTTTTTCATAGGACTCTTCACATCACATAATTTCTTGCCAAGTTCTTCATAGTGTCTTGAGTCCAGCCCCTCTTTTCCAGGTTCAGTGTTGCCACACTAATTCAAGCCTTCATCTCTTGCCTCGTCTTTACAAATATATATATATTACACGTATATTCTCACAGCTCCCCTTGGCATCCTGTGCTCCACACTGCTACATGGTGAGTAGCCCTCCTGAAGCCCAGCTAGAGAGTGTCATCCACCTTCTCATAGTTCTTCAAAATTTCCATTGCTTGCTGAATTAGGTACAAACTCCTCACACTAGAAGTGCTATATAAAAGATTAGAGTTTGTTTTGATGATCAGCTGAGAAAGTACACAAAGCCCTTATAGAGCAATGTTTGTGTATGGAAAGAGCCATAAAAATACCTATTTTATAATAATTCAGTGCTCTTCACAATGTGGTTCTAAACTTACTCTTGTAGCTTACGTGTTCCGAAGCCCCTCAACCTTACCCTCCATTCTAATAGGACGCGTGAACATGTATCCAGTTTTCTGCTGTAGTGCTTTTATTCATACTGTTTTTCTTTCTTAACATTATTTATCTCTGCTTTGGAGATCCTTTCAATTTTAGGTCCTCTCAAAGGCCATTTTCCTGAGGATTTTCCTGACTTGAGATTTCCTGGTGCAAGTTGATAGAATTGTTTCTTCCTATAACCCCATGACACCTTGTTTATAACTCTCAGGTGACAAGCAACATAGACTGTGTGGTAATGTAATTGTCTGGGTACTTGGCTCATCTTTTCTGGATTATAAAGTCTCCGAGGGCAGAACTTGCATCTAATTAATTCTGCATCTTTATAAAGCCTGACATAGTAATTTGTCCAACACTTGCCCTCAGTATAGGTTTGAATTTAATTTATATTATCTTTCTCTAAATTTATTAAGATAATACTAGGCTGCTACAACAAAAAGACTCCCAAGTGCTCTAGCTCGAATGAGATAGAAGTTAATTGCCTCGAGGAGAGGCATGGGCTCCACGAGAGGTAGGGCACCCTGCTCCCTCCATGAGTTGACCTAGGGACCCAGTTTCCTCTGTCTTTTTGTTCCATTTCCTTGGTTGCCACCTCATCTGCATGGTAGAAGCTAGCTTACCTGCCTCATGTTCTCAATACAGCTTGTGGGGTGCGGAGGAGGAAGTGGAAGGCAAGCAGTTTTCCTATAAGGAAGCACCACATAAGTGATACAATAGATTCCATTGACATTCCAGTGAGAAGAGGTTAGTCACATGCTCACACCGAGCTGCAAGGGACATGAGGACATGTAGCCTCTAGATGAGTGGAGAGTCACGTCCCCACATACTCAGGACGTTTCTATGTCCAAAAGAGAACTCGGAGAAGGAAAGTTTCGGGGATAATTAGCTGTCTTTGCCACACCTCCTCATGAAATCATTTGCTACGTTATATTTTGATTTTATTCTCTCTGTATCTTCTTATAACAAGATCACTTAGATTAAATCATTCTGAGTAACCAAGTATTTTTGCTAGCTGAGTAAGTATCTATTATGGCACTAAAATATTTTATTTGACTTTTTTTGAGCAGAAATCTTTTGTATTACAGCTTCAAGGAAATTACTGAGCCTATTGTAATCATTTCTTAGATACTCAGGGTTATCTTTATAAACATTAACTATTTTACTGAGCTGAAATAGAGGTCCTCGGACATGATGGTTCAGGCTGCTCTTCATAAACACTCACTGCTCTATTGTGATGTGCTGCCCTTGGATACTCACCAGGCTTTTACTCCCATACTCAATGTCCCAATTCTTACGTCTGTTTTTAAGCAATAACCCCACCCCTTCCCTTTGCTACTAGACTTTAAGTTGATAATGCTTGATGGTGTCAGTGCAAATGCCCTCAGAAGCCCTTGTCTCTCTTCTTTCTGGCTGTTTATAATAGTTTATGGGCTTAGACATCAAACAAAAACTATGCCTGGCACAGTTCTAGGTGTTTTATATATTTTAATTAATTTCATCCTGTAACAACTCTGTAAAAAATAACTGTTTTCCTCATCTTATCGGTGATCCAACAGAGCACTGAGTTGAAGTAACTTAAGGTCATAGAGTTAATAAACAGCAGAACTAGGATTCAGCTCAGACTGTCTGACTCCAGCGTCTGTGCTCTTAATAATTACACAGTGCTGCCTTCAGGCTTCTTCACATTCTATTCAAACTAAGAAGAAATAGATTCTGAAAGCGGGTGAGAGGTACTCCTGTAAAAATAGCATTTTTGGTCATTAGGACATTCTCTCCTTGCTCTATTACATGCAGATGGAATTGAAAGGTAGACAAGTTCCAAAAAGGTGAGGTAATATGCCAGCTGTAGTTTGGGCAGTTGTGTCAGAAAGCAGTGAGAGAGCTTATTCCATACCGTGCAAAGTAAGTCAGTTATAAAGCAGGGATTCAGAGGTGAAATCAAGTGTTTCTTCCCTTCTACATTGACATCACTGTAGTTAGAAGCCCATTGACTCTCTTTTTCAAATTGACCAAATAGTTTGCTGGCTCTTGATCTGTAATCCATGTGAGACTGCTATTTCACATACTGACCCTTCATGGCACCAGGATGTCAGAGGGAAAGTTTCAAAGGAAGGAAAAAAAAGTCTAGAGAATGTCACCAGTGTTTTCCTTTGGTGCTTTAATATAAAAGTTAGTTTCCAAACATGACCGACTTAAAGAAAAAAAGATCCTCTCTTGGTCAAGGAAAAAAGTGTTTATCTTATGCGGAAAATTGGTACTTTGGAAGGAAATGTACATTTGACAAATACAATGTAAAGTATCTGGACAGTGTTTTTAACGTAAAGTGTCAGAGAGCATCTTAGAGTGAGGAGATACTAGCTGGGAACAATGCCAATAACCAAGAATATTAGTGAAGTGAAAAAATGTTCTATAAATACTGATGGTAGAGTAGGCACTATTTAAGATTGTTATAACCTCTACAAGATTTGATATTTTCTAATGACTTTGAGGCTTTTCTAATTTATTTTGATGACTAACAGTTTTTGGAGTGTTCCATGGTTGTTTACTCATTTTTCTGCTTCAAAAACCACTGAGAGCATTTTCTTTTATAGCAGAGGTGACTTGACTGTCACTGATTGAAAAGTAAGAAGTCTCTTCTCTTAGATACAGCTGTGAATGGTTTTATTATGACAGCAGCGTGTTTCAGAGGCCTGCAATTTGGTTTATTACAAAACAAGTATGATAGTAGAATTTTCTACCATTTTGCACTCCTGGACCTCATTAGCCTGTCAAAATGAGTACATTCATTTTTTATATAACAATACATATATTTACAAGTTATAAAGCTCAGACTGCAGCGTATAAAGAAAATAAATTAGCCTATACAGCACCAAAACGAGTATGAAGGGTGTAGTGGTCCCATAGTAAGAAATTTTATATATTTTAACCTGATATTGGCAGACATAAATATTTCTACCTCAAACCATCAGACATCCCCATTTGCTTCTTCTACTCCCCATCTCACTCAGCTATAAGAACACAGGAATAGACTGATAAACACTGAACCCCTTGAAAAGTAAAAAAAAAGAAAAAAAAAAAAGGAGTATATTGACAATGTTGGCCTACTGCCCAAGTGCCTGTTAGTTTATACAGATTTCCTTCAATTCAAGCAATAGGGGCCAGTGCCTATTTTCAAGGCTGTGCTAGCTTCAGGTATTTAAACCTCTTTAGGGATTATACCACTATGCTAGATGGGTATAGGAAGAATTAGTTGCCCAAGATCAAAGGTGAATTTCTTGAGTTCCTATTAGGATTTTAACCTGGTTTATTTAGCCTTGTCTCTGAATTTGGAATAGAGCAATGTCCTGTACTATCTTGAGCATTTAGTTTTATAACTTTGGTTTGATCTTTTGGATAGAATCATTTTCCATGTGATCTGATTCTTCGTATCAGATTCCCTGGAAGAGGCTGAGGTCACACTCCGGCTGCCACTTTCCTTTATGGCGAGTCGAATTACTTTCACTGTAACGTGTGACTGTGAATGTAACCCCAGATCCGCTTGTTGCCCTGTCCTCTTGTTGCAGGAAGGGAAACCCCTTCCAGAGTGGGCTCTTGTCTAACACTTGGAAATGAAGTGTCCGAGGAGACACATGTGCAGACAAAGCAAAAGACTTAATTGGAAAGGGGTTCCCAGGGCGGAGAGCAGTGGGGTAAGGGCAACCAGGAGAACTGCTCTGCCACGTGACTCACAGTCTCAGGTTTTATGGTGATGGGGTGAGTTTCTGGGTTGTCTCTGGTCAGTCATCTCACTTGGCCCGTGTTTGGTCTGACTCAGGGTCCTTCCTGGTGGTGCATGCATCTCTCGGCCAAGATGGATTCAGCGTGAAGGATTCTGGGAGGTTGGTAGGACGTATTATGGGCTGGCATCTCCTCCCTTATTTTGGCTCCTCCTGAATTCTCCCAGTTAGTTTTCAGTGGCAGCACCATGTTCCTTATCCAGACCTCATGTTGTGAGACAGTTCATGCAAGTGGTTATCATCCCGCCTGGCCAAGGTGGGCAGTTTTGGTCAACAGTTCCCTAACGCTCTGGCTTTTGTGTCCATGAGTTTTGTCTCATTTTTATCCCATGTAAACGTAGATTCTAAATTCCATCATTTCACTGCATTGCAAGAATGAAAATATCCACTCACGCCAAGATTTTAATGCATCTCCTAGAACTGATCGAAGATTTGAAAGTCATGGTGGTGAGTGCACTGTCCTGGTTCTGTTTGTCTCATTTTTTCTCTCTGTGTCTCACTCTTATTTTGCCTTGGAATTCTCCAGACTCTGTCTTTTTTTATTATGTAGAGTATTCCATATTCCCTCCAAGCTTTCATTGATTGATAAGTAGGCCCTGAGGGGCTTAACTTTTACTCCAAAAACCTTTCATAAGTCTTTCCAGCATGAAAGAGCTGTCTGCCACAAAAGAATTACAGCCTCAGCTGTCAGCTGTTATAAACTTTATCCTATTATGAGTAATAGCTCAGTCATTTTATTAATTGCTTTCCTCCTTACATCTCTCTCTTCTCCTTTCATTTTCCTTTCATTATTCCTTTCTTCTCTTTCTCCCTCCTTTCCTTTCTTCTCTCCTTTTTTCTTTCTTACCTTGTACACCTGATATGTACTCGCTAGTCTTCTAGGCACTGAGATAAGGAGGATGAATACAACAGGTCCTTACTTTCAAGAAGCATCACTTAGAAAGGGGAGACAAAAAACAAAACAAAACAAAACAAACAAACTCACAATGTGAGTGGGAGGTTGAGAGGGAGGCGGAGGAACTTAAGGTCATTTCATTGTTGCTAATTTAGAGGATTGGTTTGATAAGAATGTCATTAATAGAAAATACAAGAAAGGGAGGTTTTAGGCAGAAATGGTAAGTTTGGTTTTCAACATGATGAAGTTTTATGAACCCGCAAGATACCTGAGGAGAGGAAAATTCAGTGGAATTTAGGAAAGAGCTTAAAGTTGGAATATAATTTTAAGAGTCACCAGCATGTGTGGGTGAGATTATGCAGGAAGGAGAAAGAGAATAAAAAGAAAAAGGGGTCAAAAAAGATGTAGTTTTAAATAACATCCACATTTTAGAGCCGTCAGAAGCAGAGCCACAAAAAGGAAAAGCAAAAGAACACAGTAAAAGTAAAAAATTATGTGAAGACTAACGCTATCCATTTCCAAACTCTTGCCTTCTTTTTATGACCTTGAAACCTTGGAGACCATGGATACCAAAAGTGACTATCAAGGTAAGAGAAGAATAAAGTTGTACTTTAGGAAGGAGAGGAGACTCTTCATAAGGGAGGGAGCAACTGACAGTGGACAATGTCTCAGAAGAATAAGTTCACTAAAGACTGAAGACAGGCCACTGAGTGAGTCCTTTATCATCTTTAACCTATCGCTGTGGATCATTCCATCTTATTCTGTTTCAATGAAGCTGGAGGGCAGATGGTCACCATCTTTCTCACTTTTCTTGTCTACTGTTTTTTTTCACTGTTTTCCATTAAGTTCCATTCTTTTAAGTATTATTTTGTGAGCCTTCTCAGAAGTGTATTCTAGTCTTTTTAATTTCTCTAAAGTCCTTATTGAATCTTTACCTTGAGTCACACTAAATTGAGTTAGTGCTTCATTTGATTATGCTTTTATTAATTCACTCCTAGACAGCACTTGTTTACTTAGAAGTATGTTGAATTCCTGATCACATTCAACCTGTATTGCCTGGTAATTTCTGGATTTCTTTTGTTTACGTTTTTGCATAGACAAAAGTTAGTAGACATTAGTATGCCATAATAGCAGCTGGTTTCAAAGGATGTGGTTATAGGAAGCCTGAGTACTTTGTTTGTTTGTTTTGTTCTTTTGACTGGTGTGGATGGATACAGTCTGAGTAAACATAATGGAAAAGACAAGACAGAGACTATTATTAAAAAGGTTTTTCAGTTAACAGAATTCACACTGAAGATTCCTATAAGCATGGACAATGGTCAGTAGAGTTTTTTCAAACTGACAGTAATAAATGCCTTCCCAGGCCTGTAGGGACACAAGAAGCTGAACACATTAGATGCTTAAAGACAGCAGAAAGTTGTCTTAAGTCATACATTTCTTTGGATTGGACATCTCACAAAAAAAGTGATTTTATTCTGCTATTTCCTATAAATATATGATTGGTTTTATGATCATTTTATGTTACTTTATTACTTTTATAAGGTCCTTGCAGTAAATTTCAGTGTATTTTTTACAAGGAGAACAAAAAGGTAAAATTGCAGTGGGGCTGAAATCATTGTTTCTTTTTATACCTAAACATTTGTAAATATGAGTTAAAACTTTGTGATCACAAGGGCAGCGAGTCTAAAGATCTATTTAGAAAGTATATTTCCAGTCAAAGTTGGATGCTAGGGTTCCTATGACCGAGACTTGAGTTCAACTCTTAAACAAGTCATCAGAGATGGGAAAGAAGCTGCTGGAGGTCCTGGCCAGGAAGTCTGTCTTCAGGCTCATCCATCCTAACAAGATTCATTAATCACAAGGTTCACTGATCCAGAGGGGTTTCTCTAATCAGACTTGGTGGGAGCTGAGATTCTCCTGGATGTTGCTAGTTAAAAATGAAATATATCAAAGAAAAGCAGTGTAACAAACACCTACCTTTTTGTAGCAATAGCTACAATCTATGTTAATCATTTATTCATTCAACAAGTATTTACTGATGGCGTACAATGTGCCAGGCAGTGTTTTTGGGGTTAGTGGTACATCAGTGAACAAAACAGAAAACAAGCTCCCACATAAAGTTTACATTTTGATGGGTGGAAACAAAAAATAAATCAACAATTATTTAATATGTTATGAGGTGATAAGTGCTATGGAGAAAAATAATGTATGTGGTGGGTGAAATATTAAAGGGATGGCCTCATTATGAAGAGAGCATTTGAGCAAGCATTTGAAAAACATAAGGGAATAGTAAACCATGTGGAAATCTGAAGTAAAATTGTCACAGGCAGAGAGACATGTGCTTATAGGAACAACTTGGAGACCAATGAGGCTGAAGTGAGGTGAACGGAATACAGATAGTAGATGAGAGCAGAAAGGCAGTGGAGGTCCAGGTCCTACAGGTGTCTTGTCCGCTGTTATAAGGATTTTGGAGTTTATCCTCAGTGAGCTATTTATTCTGTCAGAGGAGTGACATGATTGGACATGTCCAAATGGATCACTCTGTCTCTTGGTTGGGAATAAATTGAAGGGGGGCAAGCATGTAAGTGGGGATATAATTTGAGCATGAGTAGAACCTTCTCTGTGACTGGAAGGTACAAGAATTTTGAGTGTAGTACAAATAGAGTGGGCCAATAGGGAAACTACAATTGAAAAGATAACTGAGCATTTCTTTGTGAAAGGCTATGGTGTGTTTGTGTCTGCCTTGGTTGTTGGTGGTGTTGGCTGAGTCCGTAAGCTTTTTGTATGCTTATGGTGACTAAATCTGCAACTGCGAATTATCTTTGCCCCTGAAATTCTGTTCTTTGCAGTTCTGTCTGTACTTCAAAAGTACTTCTTGCATCAGTTATACATGGTGGCTTATCTCAGTGAATATTTGCCCAACTGTCTCTGAAAAATATTATAACTCTACACAAGGACAAAAGCTTCCCCAAAACAAATAATAATGAACCTGGGAAGGTATTATGTCAGGGGCTCCTCCAGGAGTAATGGACTGGACAATCTCAGGAGTGTAATATTTAGAAGAGTCTGAGGCAATACAAATTAACTATGTGTTTAAAATAGTAAATATTTTATGTCTAAGACAAATTGGATTTTAAAAGTCATCAAGACTGTGGAATTGAAGCAAATAATAAGGTAGTTCATTCTTTGCTACGAGATTCTAAGAAGAATATAAAATTTCAGGAAAAATGAAATAGTAGACAGAAAAATTACTCATCAGAGTTAGCTATTCCTGAATAGTGGTGTATGAATAATTGAAATGATCAAATCAATAGGAACGAAAGCTTAAAGTAATTATATATGTATTAATTTAATTTCCCACAAGTTTAGGAGTTCCAAAATAGAATTTTATTTTTCTACAGCTGAAATTAATTTCCATCCTATCCCATTCTGCCTAGTGGCACAAATTTAACCATTGTCACTTTAGTCAATTCAGTAATTTCTCAATCCATTCAAGATTTTCACCTTTCAATTATCCCTGAGAGAGTATATGTATATTCTGAGGGGCTTTCTCCAGCACCCAGCACCAGAGGGGCAGGACATCCATTCCTCAGCCATTGATTGTCCTTGTCGGCATCCGTTACCACCTTCCAGTGGCTGTTGGCTGGCGGCCACCCTCAGGTCACAGAGGCCACTTGTAGTTCCTGGAGGCTGCCTGCAAGTTCATTGTCTTGTGGGCTTCTTCACGTGGCTGCTGACTTCATCAGGCCCCCAAGGACAGTCCCTCTATTAAAGGATTTCACCTGATTAAGTCAAATCCATATAGGATAATCCCTCTTTTGATAATAACTTTAAATCAAATTATTTGAGACTTTAATCACATTGGAATACCTTGCACTTTGGCCATATTCTATCAGTTAGAAGCAACTCACAGGTCCCATCCACCCTCAAAGGGGATGACATGGGAGCTACCCTAGGGTCTGTCCAACAGTCTGGAAGACTTTCTTAATGTTATCTTCTAGAAGTTTTACTATTTTACATTTCATATTTAATTTCACATTCTACTTGGAATTGAATTTTATGTGAGGTAAGTGTTAAGATTTATTATTATTTTATGTGGATAAACAAATGACCCAGTATAATTTATTTGTCATACATCAAATGAATATGTTTGCTTATTTTTCTAGACTCTTTGTTTCTGTTCATTGACCTATTTATCACTACTGCGCCCAAACCATACTTTTTATTAATATTTCAGTTTATAATGTCTTGATATCTGAGTAAGTGTAAATCCTCCAAATTTGTTCCTTATTTGTCTTAGCTATTCTTTGTTTTTTGTATTCCCATATAAATCATAGAATCAGCTTGTCAGTTTTTACCAAAATCTCTAGTGGGATTTTTATTGGTATGTCATTAAATTTATGAATCAATCTGGAAGGAATTAATAAATTTAAAAATTGAGCCTTTCAATTAATGGAATCTCTGTCTCTCTGTCTTTTAAAAATTATCTTAGTACCGTTTTATAGATTTCTGTATAGAGTATTGCACGTCTTTCATTAGGTTTATTTCTCTAGGAAGGGAACCAGTAGTTCTCTATATGGTTCGAGCTTTTCATTAACAGCAGAAGAGCAAGCATTTTTTAAAAAAAATATTTATTTATTTATTTTGGCTGCACTGGGTCTTAGTTACAGCCTGCAGGATCTTTTAGTTGCAGTGGCATGTGGGCTGTAGTTCCCTGGACCAGGGGTCGAACCCGGGCCCCCTGCATTGGGAACACGGAGTCTTACCCACTGGACCATCAGGGAAGTCCCAGATCAAGCATTTTTGAACCAAGAGACAGGACTGAGAAAAGACATAGCTTCCCTAAATTCCTCAATCAGAGATTTAAAATATAATTTCATTAATAAAAATTCTGAATGATCAGAGAAGTAGAGACCCCAATATTCAAATATATGGAGAAACTCAATTCCAAAACCAAATCTAACAGCAATTCCACTGACAACAAGAGAATTAACGTGTTTTTTAAAAGTCTATACCAGGGGTTGACAAACTTTTTTTTTTGTAAAGGGCTAGATAGTAAATATTTTAGGCTTTATTGGCCATAAAGGACATTTTCTTAAAAGTACTCAACTCTGCCTTCATGGCATGAAAACGGTCATAGACATGGCTATGTTCCAATAAAACTTTACTTACAAAACAGGTGTTGGCTGGATTTTGCCCAAGGGCTATATTTTGCTAGCCTCCTGTTATAGGGCATTGGTTAGAAATTATTGAAATATACATGTAGCTCATTTAATTATGGATATGGAATGGTTAAATGGCAAGCCTCTGAGTCATTGCAACAAGGAAGGATGTTTAATGTAATTTAAGAAGTATGAAAACATCTATATCTCTGCCCAAAGGGGCAAGCTGCTTCCTGACCTCATGGCGTTTGCAGACGAGTCTAAAGGAGAAAGAAATCCCAGAAAGAACAGAGGATAATTTCTTGACCATATTGCACTAAGGATTTTAAATGACTCCTTAATGAGGAAGGAAAGGAAAATCAGATCCCTAATGTATATTCATATTCATATGTAAATGTATGTATATGCGTATATTTGTACTTGCATTAATATACAAGAAATTATCTTACATATTACACATACTTTTATTTCATTTATGTAAACACATGGGGAGCTAATTCTTCTCTTTGAATGTAACTCTAGAATACGTTTATTATATTTAATTTGACTTATTTGTGAGTATAAGCATTGTTCATCAGCATAAATAATTTGAATTATGGGAATTTTGCTGCACATTTTTTTGGTGTGCAGTGTTTTAGTATAATTACATCCAGAAGATACAGAGTTCTGAACTTGAAAGTTATTGATCTGAAGCTTTTAAACATAAGGAGGACAACTTTATTAATCATTTAAAACATTATAGATGTTTTAATAACCGATCATAAAAGAGGATTAACAGGAATGGGGGAAGGACTCCCCAAGCCCAGATACAGCTGAGGTAAATAAAATGTGAATCCAAATATCTGGAGAACAGGTTAGGATGAATAGGTAGGCTATTTTTCCCCAAGAGTTTATAAAAATCTTCTGCTGCCATTTAGTCTAAGGAAACACATGGTGCAATCTATCTATGGTCTAGATTTATTTGGTTAACTAAGGAATCCGGGGTACAATTTATAATTTCTATTTTTGGAACTAAGTATTTTAAATTTAGCAACATCCTTGACATGTTGATAAGCATTTTGCACAACATGAGCTGTTAACAGCTATCATGGAAAAAAGGGATTTGGGAACAAATCAATGTGAGATGCACTGGATAATCTCTCTCTATGTTACAGATTCACCACCTGCATGAACATATGTTAAGGGCTTCAAGAAGTCTGGAAGTTACAAAACATGTTTGTGCTTAGCCTAGATTTCTCCCAAACTTTTTGGATGATGAAGCAGTTTGTTTCCCCTATAAAACACTTAAATTCTGAAGTACAGGTATTTTAAGGCAAAAACTTTGGGAAACAACTATTTTAATCCATAATTTATTTCCCCATTGTTTTTTGGAACCACTTCTCATTGTTTCTGACATTTCTAATCGAAATAGTTGTATTTATTTCTGTCATTTCGTATAGACTTCTAGAGTTGGCTAACTTGAGGATAACTTAGGGAGAGAATTTAATTTTCCTCTGCATGTTGATTCTTGCTTAGTTTGAGATATTAGAAGCAACATTATATTCTGTCTTTTTATGAGAAGTTTTCTTTTTCATCTTTATTGGAGTATAATTGCTTTACAATGGTGTGTTAGTTTCTGCTTTATAACAAAGTGAATCAGTTATACATATACATATGTTCCCATATCTCTTCCCTCTTGTGTCTCGCTCCCTCCCACCCTCCCTATCCCACCCCTCTAGGTGGTCACAAAGCACCAAGCTGATCTATGAGAAGGTTTAAGAAGCATGTTGACAGAGAAATTTACCAATCCAGTAAAAATACATTGATTATTAGTGGCTTAGTTAAGTACTATGCAGTACTTTTCACTTTTGTTTAAAATTTACACAAATAATCCATGAAACTATACTTATTATTTAAAAAATGAAACAATGCAGGAATTTTAGAGTAAACATAAAAAAACATAAAAATTTCAAACTCATAAAGATTATTTTTGTAAACATTTTGGGTTCTTTGGGGGCCTTTTAAAAATGCATTTTATTTATTTATTTTTTAACATCTTTATTGGAGTATAATTGCTCTACAATGGTGTGTTAGTTTCTCCTTTATAACAAAGTGAATCAGCCATACATATACATATATCCCCATATCTTCTCCCTCTTGCGTCTCCCTCCCACCCTCCCTATCCCTTCTCTCTAGGTGGTCACAAAGCACCGAGCTAATCTCCCTGAGCTACGTGGCTGCTTCCCACTAGCTATCTGTTTTACATTTGGTAGTGTATATATGTCAGTGCTACTCTCTCACTTCGTCCCAGCTTACCCTTCCCCTCCTGTGTCCTCAGGTCCATTCTCTACATCTGCGTCTTTATTCTTATCCTGCCCCTAGGTTCTTCAGAACCATTTTTTTTTTTTTAAGATTCCATATATATGTGTTGGCGTGTGGTATTTGTTTTTCTCTTTCTAACTTACTTCACTCTATGACAGTCTCTAGGTCCATCTTCCTTACTACAAATAACTCAGTTTCATTTCTTTTTATGGCTGAGTAATAATCCATTGTATATATGTGCCACATCTTTTTTATCTATTCATCTGTCAGTAGACACTTAGGTTGCTTCCATGTCCTGGCTATTGTAAGCAGAGCTGCAATGAACATTGTGGTACACGACTCTTTTTGAATTATGATTTTCTCAGGGTATATGCCCAGTAGTGGGATCACTGGGTCGTATGGTAGTTCTATTTTTAGTTTTTTAAGGAACCTCCATACTGTTCTGCATAGTGGCTGTATCAATTTACATTCCCACCAGCAGTGCAAGAGGGTTCCCTTTTCTCCACACCCTCTCCAGCATTTATTGTTTGTAGATTTTTTGATGATGGCTATTCTGAACAGTGTGAGGTGATATTTCAATGTAGTTTTGACTTGCATTTCTCTAATGATTAGTGATGTTGAACATCCTTTCATGTGTTTTTTGGCAATCTGTATATCTTCTTTGCAGAAATGTCTATTTAAGTCTTCTGCCCATATTTGGATTGAGTTGTTTGTTTTTTTTTGATATTGAGCTGCATGAACTGATTGTAAATTTTGGAGATTAATCCTTTGTCAGTTGCTTCGTTTGCAAATATTTCCTCACAATCTGAGGGTTGTCTTTCCGTCCTCTTTATGGTTTCCTTTGCTGTGTAAAAGCTTTGAAGTTTCATTAGGTCCCATTTGTTTATTTTTGTTTTTATTTCCATTTCTCTAGGAGGTGGGTCAAAAAGGATCTTGCTGTGATTTATGTCATAGAGTGTTCTGCCTATGTTTTCCTCTAAGACTTTTACAGTGTCTGGCCTTACATTTAGGTCTTTAATCCATTTTGAGCTTATTTTTGTGTATGGTGTTAGGGAGTGTTCTAATTTCATGCTTTTACATGTAGCTGTCCAGTTTTCCCAGCACCACTTATTGAAAAGGCTGTCTTTTTTCCAATGTTTATTCTTGCCTCCTTTATCAAAAATAAGGTGACCATATGTGCATGAGTTTATCTGTGGGCTTTCTATCCTGTTCCATTGATCTATATTTCTGTTTTTGTGCCAGTACCATATTGTCTTGATTACTGTAGCTTTGTAGTATAGTCCGAAGTGCAGCAGCCTGATTCCTCCAGCTCCATTTTTCTTTCTCAAGATTGCTTTAGCTATTCGGGGTCTTTTGTGTTTCCATACAAATTGTGAAATTTTTTGTTCTAGTTCTGTGAAAAATGCCATTGATAGTTTGATAGGGATTGCATTTAATCTGTTGATTGTTTTGGGTAGTATAATCATTTTCACAATGTTGATTCTTCCAATCCAAGAACATGGTATATCTCTCCATCTGTTTGTATCATCTCTAATTTTTTTCATCAGTGTCTTATAGTTTTCAGCATACAGGTCTTTTGTCTCCTTAGGTAGGGTTATACCTAGGTATTTGATTCTTTTTGTTGCAGTGATAAGTGGGAGTGTTTCCTTAATTTCTCTTTCAGATTATTCCTCATTAGTGTATAGGAATGCAAGAGATTTCTGTGCATTAATTTTGTATCCTGCTACTTTACCAAATTTATTGATTAGCTCTAGTAGTTTTCTGGTAGCATCTTTAGGATTCTCTATGTATAGTATCATGTCATCTGCCAACAGTGACAGCTTTACTTGTTCTCTTCTGATATGAATTGCTTTTATTTCTTTTTCTTCTGTGATGGCTCTGGCTAAAACTTCCAAAACTATGTTGAATAATAGTGGTGAGAGTGGGCAACCTTGTCTTGTTCCTGATCTTAGAGGAAATGGTTTCAGTTTTTCACCACTGAGACCGATATTGGCTGTGGGTTTGTCATATATGGCCTTTATTATGTTGAGATAAGTTCCCTCTATGCCTATTTTCTGGAGGCTTTTTATAATAAATGGGTGTTGAATTTTGTCGAAAGCTTTTTCTGCATCTATTGAGATGATCATGTGGTTTATATCCTTCAGTTTGTTAATATGGTGTATCACGTTGATTGATTTGCATATATTGAGGAATCCTTGCATTCCTGGGATAAACCCCACTTGATCATGGTGTATGATCCTTTTAATGTGCTGTTGGATTCTGTTTGCTAGTATTTTGTTGAGGATTTTTGCATCTATGTTCATCAGGGATATTGGCCTGTAGTTTTCTTTCTTTGTGACATCTTTGTCTGGTTTTGGTATCAGGGTGATGGTGCCTTCAGAGAATGAGTTTGGGAGTGTTCCTCCCTCTGCTATATTTTGGAAGAGTTTGAGAAGGATAGGTGTTAGCTCTTCTCTAAATGTTTGATAGAATTCACCTGTGAAGCCATCTGGTCCTGGGCTTTTGTTTGTTGGAAAATTTTTAATCACAGTCTCAATTTCAGTGCTTGTGATTGCTCTGTTCATATTATCTATTTCTTCCTGGTTCAGTCCCAGAAGGTTGTGCTTTTCTAAGAATTTGTCCATTTCTTCCAGGTTGTCCATTTTATTGCCAGGTTGTCCATTTTATTGCCATTTTATTGCTTATAGTAATCTCTCATGATCCTTTGTATTTCTTCAGGGTCAGTTGTTACTTCTCCTTCTTCATTTCCAATTCTATTGATTTGAGTCTTCTTTTTTTTCTTGATGTGTCAGGCTAATGGTTTATCAATTTTGTTTTCTGCACAAAGAAGCAGCCTTTAGTTTTATTGATCTTTGCTATTGTTTCCTTAATTTCTTTTTCTTTTATTTCTGATCTGATCTTTATGATTTCTTTCCTTCAGCTAACTTTGGGGGTTTTTTGTTCTTCTTTCTCTACTTGCTTTAGGTGTAAGGTAGGTTGTTTATTTGAGATGTTTCTTGTTTCTTGAGGTAGGATTGTATTGCTGTTAACTTTCCTCTTAGAACTGCTTTTGCTGCATCCCATAGGTTTTGGGTTGTTGTGTTTTCATTGTCATTTGTTTCTAGGTATTTTTTGATTTCCTCAATCATCTCTTGGTTATTTAGTAGTGTATTGATTAGCCTCCAAGTGTTTGTATTTTTTACAGATTTTTTCCTGTAATTGATATCTAGTCTCATAGTGTTGTGTTTGGAAAAGATACCTGATATGATTTCAGTTTTCTTAAATTTACCAAGGCTTGATTTGTGACCCAAGATATGGTCTATCCTGGAGAATGTTCCATGAGCGCTTGAGAAGAAAGTGTATTCTGTTGTTATTGGATGGAATGTCCTATAAATATCAATTAAGTCCATCTTTTAAAATATATCATTTAAAGCTTGTGTTTCCTTATTTATTTTCATTTTGGATGATCTGTCCATTGGTGAAATTGAGGTGTTAAAGCCCCCACTATGATTGTGTTACTGTCGATGTCCCCTTTTATGGCTGTTAGCATTTGCCTTATGTATTGAGGTGCTCCTATGTTGGGTGCATAAATATTTACAATTGTTATATCTTCTTCTTGGATTTATCCCTTGATCATTATGTAGTGTCCTTCTTAGTGTCTTGTAATAGTCTTTATTTTAAAGTCTATTTTGTCTGATATAAGAATCACTACTCTGGCTTTCTTTTGATTTTCATTTGCATGGAATCTTTCTCCATCCCCTCACTTTCAATCTGTGTGTGTTCCTAGGTCTGAAGTGGGTCTTTTTTAGGCAGCATATATACAGGTCTTGGTTTTGTATCCATTCAGACAGTCTATGTTTTGGTTGGAGCATTTAATCCATTTACATTTAAGGTAATTATTGATATGTATGTTCCTATTACCATTTTCTTAATTGTTTTGGGTTTGTTATTGTAGGTCTTTTCCTTCTCTTGTGTTTCCTCCCTAGAAGAATTCCTTTAGCATTTGTTGTAAAGCTGGTTTGGTGGTGTTGAATTCTCATAACTTTTGCTTGTCTGTAAAGGTTTTAATTTCTCCGTCGAATCTAAATGAGATCCTTGTTGGGTAGGGTAATCTTTGTTGTAAGTTTTTCCCTTTCATCACTTTAGGTATGTTCTGCCACACCCTTCTGTCTTGCTGAGTTTCTGCTGAAAGATCAGCTGTTAACCTTATGGGGATTCCCTTGTATGTTATTTGTTGTTTTTCCCTTGCTGCTTTTAATATTTTTTCTTTGTATTTAATTTTTGATAGTCTGATTATTACGTGTCTTGGCATATTTCTACTGGGATTTATCCTGAATGGGACTCTCTGTGCTTCCTGGACTTGATTGACTATTTCCTTTTCCATATTAGGGAAGTTTTCAACTATAATCTCTTCAAATATTTTCTCAGACACTTTCTTTTTCTCTTCCTCTTCCGGGTCCCTTATAATTCGAATGTTGGTGCATTTAATGTTGTCCCATAGCTCTCTGAGACTGTCCTCAATTCTTTTCATTCTTTTTTCTTTATTCTCCTCTGCAGTAGTTATTTCCACTATTTTATCTTCCAGGTCACTTATCCATTCTTCTGGCTCAGTTATTCTGCTATTGATTCCTTCTAGAGAATTTTTAATTTCATTTATTGTATTGTTCATCATTGTTAGTTTTCTCTTTAGTTCTTCTAGGTCCTTATTAAATGTTTCTTGTATTTTCTCCATTCTATTTCCAAGATTTTGGATCATTTTTGCTATCTTTCCTCTGAGTTCTTTTTCAGGTAGACTGCCTGTTTCCTCTGCATTTGTTTGGTCTGGTGGGTTTTTACCTTGCTCCTTCATCTGCTGTGTGTTTCTCTGTCTTTTCATTTTGCTTTACTTACTGTGTTTGGGGGTCTCCTTTTCGCAGGTTGCAGGTTCATAGTTCCTGTTGGTTTTGGTGCCTGCCCCCAGTGGGTAAGGTTGGTTCTACTTACTCCTGTCTCCAAGATCTCATCCACCTTCACGTCTTCAACTTTCATCTCTTAGTGGGTGACTCACAAACCTTTATCTTCCACCTTAAGATCGGCATACATAAATCCCATCTGAACTGTCCCATAAAGGGTATTAGAACAACTCACGATTCATTTGGGAAAAAATTAAAAAATAAATGGAGATCCTATCTTCACAACATACAAAATGCAATTCTAGTTGAGTTAAAGAGACAAACATTAAAAAAAAATATTTTTAAGTATAGAGTAGTCATAAAGTTTGGATATATATATAATATATACTTATTTATAATGTAATATAAATATATACTTACAAATTGAACTTCTTTGATGATGTCTTCCGAGATATGCTAAAGGTACAGACTTATTCAGTGAAAATCAGAGACGCAAATCAATGCATCACAGATGCATGTGCAGTGACTTATGGAAATTTCATGTTAATGTATCAAATTTGCCAACACTAATAAGGAACAACATGTTGAACAGTTCATCATGAATATTGCTGAACATATTTACTGCAACACAATATCAATAAGGCATTTATTATGCATATTTACTTAGGCTTCCAGAACCTCTGGTCATCCTGTTTAAGGAGAAACTTTATGATTATTTTGTTTAAAATTATGGGTTAAGGGAGGCCTTTCTACACATGCAATAAACCTCAAAAGCCAAAAAGGAAATATTTTAAAATGCGTTTTTAGAGACCTTCAAGATGCTGGAGGAGTAAGATGTGGAGATCATCTTCCTCCCCACAGATACATCAGAAATACATCTACATGTGGAACTACTCCTACAGGACACCTACTGAAAGCTGGCAGAAGACCTCAGACTTCCCAAAAGGCAAGAAACTCCCCACGTACCTGGGTATGGCAAAAGAAAAAGAAAAAAACAGAGCCAAAAGAATAGGGATGGGACCTGCACCAGTGGGAGGGAGCTGTGAAGGCGGCAAGGTTTCCACACACTAGGAAGGCCCTTTGCGGGTGGAGACTGCGGGGGGCGGAGGTGGGAAGCTTTGGAGCCACGGAGGAGAGCGCAGCCACGGGTGCGGGGAGCAAAGCAGAGAGATTCCCGCACAGAGGATCGGTGCCGACCAGCACTCACCGGCTCGAGAGGCTTGTCTGCTCCCCAGCCGGGGTGGGTGGGGGGCTGGGAGCTGAGGCTCGGGCTTCCCTCGGAGCGCAGGGAGAGGACTGGGGTTGGCGGCGTGAACACAGCCTGCAGGGGCTAGTGCACCACGGCTAGCCAGGAGGGAGTCCGGGAAAAAGTCTGGACCTGCCTAAGAAGCAAGAGACCATTGTTTTGGGGTGCGCGAGGAGAGGGGATTCAGAGCGCCGCTTAAAGGAGCTCCAGAGACTGGCGCGAGCCGCGGCGATCAATGCGGACCCCAGAGACAGGCATGAGACGCTAAGGCTGCTGCTGCCGCCACCAAGAAGCCTGTGTGCGAGCACAGGTCACTATCCACACCCCGCTTCCGGGGAGCCTGTGCAGCCCGCCACTGCCAGGGTCCCGGGATCCAGGGTCAACTCCTCCGGGAGAACGCACGGCGCGCCGGCCTCTGCCGCCGCAGGCTCGCCCCGCATCCCTAACCCTCCCTCCCCCTGGCCTGAGTGAGCCAGAGCCCCCGAATCAGCTGCTCTTTTAACCCCGTCCCGTCTGAGCGAAGAACAGATGCCCTCAGGCGGCTTACACGCAGAGGCGGGACCAAATCCAAAGCTGAACCCCGGGAGCTGTGAGAACAAAGAAGAGAAAGGGAAATCTCCCCCAGCAGCCTCAGGAGCAGTGGATTAAAGCTCCACAATCAACTTGATGTACCCTGCATCTGTGGAATACATGAATAGACAACGAATCATCCCAAATTAAGGAGGTGGACTTTGGGAGCAACTGTAGACTTGGGGTTTGCTTTCTGCAAATAATTTGTTTCTGGTTTTGTGTTTATCTTAGTTTAGTATTTAGAGTTTATTATCATTGGTAGATTTGTTTATTGATTTGGTTGCTCTCTTCCTTTTATATCTATCTATCTATATATTTTTTCCTTTTTATCTTTTTGTGAGTATGTGTATGCTTCTTTGTATGAGTATCTCTGTATAGCTTTCCTTTTAACATCCCGAACTTTAGGACACGTGCTTCTTTAGAGAGAGGAAGCAAAGGAGTTAACCAAGAGGTAGTGGAAGGACCCAGAGTGGTGCCATGGAAGTTAGGGATTAGGGAAGTTTCAAGATAAGGAGAGGGCGGTACTAACCAGTGGGGAAGCAAGAGTCTGTTGTGAATTGGGTGGAACAGAACATTTGATACATTTGTGTAGTTAATTGAGTTCTGTGGTACAACTGGCTTTTGGATTATTTTGGATTATCTACAGTTTATTCCATTGTTTCCATCCATGGACATGGATGATTGTGAGTTAACTGTAAACATGGTCTGTTTGGGGGTAGTAAAGTGAAGTTTTCTAAACATATATATATATATATATATATATATTTTTTTTTTTTTTTTTTTTTTTTGTGGTACGCGGGCCTCTCACTGTTGTGGCCTCTCCCGTTGCGGAGCACAGGCTCCGGACGCGCAGTCTCAGCGGCCATGGCTCACAGGCCTAGCCGCTTCGCGGCATGTGGGATCTTCCCGGACCGGGGCATGAACCCGTGTCCCCTGCATTGGCAGGTGGACTCAACCACTGCGCCACCAGGGAAGCCCTCTAAACATTTTAAAATATCGTTTTATGAAAATTTTATTTGTATGGTACATTTGAAAGATATTTACAATGAAAACTCAGAACATACAATGATATAATGTATGCAAAAGAACTTTTGACCTAAACAAACCATGAAAATAAAAGATGTGGTTTATATGTGTAGCATGTGGTGGCTATCCCTCATCCATTTGGTGAAAATATGGAGTGTACTGGGCCAAGCCTCTTTGCATCCCCATGTTTGTCTGTAGCCACAGTAATGCTGTAGAAGACAATTTAGGCCTCCTAATTCTTTGTTTTTGTAAGCTAGTCATTTCTAATGCCTATGTGTGGCTCACTTTTCCCCGTTTCCTTCTTCAAAAAGAGGTGGAGAGAGGTAGAGAATTTGTTCCATTTAGTTTGGATATACTGTTTGATCAGCCTGTGACCGTGCCATAAGGATGATAATCGCTATGTAAATGCATAGCAACACAGTGTCCCACTAGCCTTTCCCAGCTGCCCTGGAAAGCAGCCAGTCTGCAAGCCCAGAAGCCGTGTGCATTGCTCTGCTCGGCTGCGCCCTGGCTGAGGATGGATGGTGGCCGGATCTGGAGCAGTTGCTCTACAGCAAGACTCATGGGAAGGAACCTTCATCCAGGCACTCACTGAGAAGACCATCGGACTTGTTGGTGTGACACCAAGGGAGCTGCCATCAGCGATGAATGAGGGGTACAGACATGGCACACGGCAGTGTGACAGAGGGGGATCATTTTGATTCAAGGTATTGATCATTTTGATTCAAGGTAGGAATATCCGCAAACAGCGACAGGCCCTACATTGGTGCCTGGAGTCAGAAGGCAGGGCTTGACCAGCTAAGCTTCTCTGTTTAGAGCAATTTGCAGGGTATTTTTTTTAAAGCTATATCCATAAATATGGAAAGCAACATTGCCAGCATCATTATCATCATATATGAAGGAAGAAGATACACATCCATAAATCATACTAATGAACGCCAGCTAGTGGTGATGTGCTGAACACTGTATTCCATAAAAGCCTCAAAGTCATTTTCTATCTGCTTATCCTGATTTATTTTCTTCACAGCCTTATTTTTTGCCAGATATTTTATTATATATTTATTTATTTATAGATCATTTCCATCTTAGCCTCTACTATATAGAAGTTACAGGGGGGTATGGCCTTTGAATGGTCTTGTTTCCTGCTGTCTCCCCAGAGTCACGAACAGTGCCTGTACATAGTGAACCCTCAAGATATATGTTTGCTGTAAAAAATGTAAAAATTCAGTCTAGTATATTTCTAGTGATTTCCCATAATATTGACAAGGCTCAAAACATCAATTTAGAATAAGAAATGTGCTCCTTAAGTGAACAGTAATTTTCTTCAAACTGATTCCTAAATAGCTGAGTTTTCCAGTATTCAAAATGTGTAATGCCATATTTCTGATGGGTTTATCAGTTAACATGAACAATTTAGCTAGTAAACTCATTGTTCTGTGCTCATGCTGCAAAATAACAGGTTTTGACTAAGTTTCTCTCCTCCCCTTTCCATCCCTCCCATCTTGCCCTGGAGAGGATGTTGTCACTGCACAAATGTTACCTGCAACTCACTGTCAATACATTGATAAGAGGAATCAAATGATCTACTTCCTTTTATAGACTGGGTGTGTCTGTGTGCAAAAGGAGGTGGAAAAATATGAGTTTCCTAGGTAGAGAAAACAGAATGTTTGCAGTTACTTTAGGTGGAAATTGTTTGGGCTGTTGGTTTGGAGTTGTTCCTAAACCAGCCTGGGCAGCAGCCTCATCTGAGAGCATTAATAAATAACAAACAACTCAAAAACAAATAAACAAACACCGAGAGCAAACAAACAGGCTGCAAGTCCCCATTCTGGAGGTACATCTGTGGAAATACTGAATTCCATATTGAAAACAAGACAACTCGTCAGGTGATTCTCATGTACATAAAGTATTAGGAACCATGTAAGGCTGGGATTCAAATTTCAGATAGAAAGTTGGAGCAGATCAGCCTTTCTCAAGTATCGCCCGAGCATTATTTGGTCAAGGCTTTTTTCACTGGGAATTCTATTTCAGTTGTGCAGGGTTGGGACCTATACTCTTTTTCCAGTTTTTAATTTAAATTTTAATAAGATTCCGGGTGGTTCTTGTATCATATGGTAGCTCTACTTTTAATTTTTTGAGGAAACTTCATACTGTTTTCTGTAGAGGCTGTACCAGTTTATATTCCCAGTCCTAGGTTTCCCTTTTCGCCACATCCTCGACATCACTTATTATTTGTTGTCTTTTTGACGATAGCCATTTTAACATGTGTGAAGTGATATTTCATGGTTTTGATTTGCATTTCACTGATGCTTAGTGATGTTGAGCATCTTTCCATATGCCTGTTGGCCATCAGTGTGTCTTACCTGGAAAAGTGCCAAAGGGTACTCGGCTCATTTTATAATCAGGTATATATCCAAAGAAAATGAAAACACTAATTTGAAAAGATATATTCACCCCAATGTTTATAGCGGCATTATTTACAGTAGCCAAGATATAGAAACCACCTGAATATATTCAGGAGAATATACATCAACAGATGTATGAAGATGTATGTGTCCATCAACAGATGGACACATTCATCAACAGATGAATGAAGATGTGTGTATATTTATATACATCTCTCTATATAATATAATATTACTCAGACATAAAAAAGAATGGAATTTTGCCATTTACAACAACATGGATGGACCTGGAGGGTATCATGCTAAGTGAAATAAGTCAGACAGAGAAAGACATATACTGTATGTTTTCACTTATATGTTGAATCTAAAAAATAAAACAAATGAACGAATATAACAAAACAGAAACAGACTCAGAGATACAGAGAACAAGCTAGCGGTTACCAGTGGGGAGAGGGGTGAAGGGAGAGGCAAGATAGGTAAAAGGGATTAGAGGAACAAACTACTAGATATAAAATAAATAAGATACAGGATGTAATATATAGCACAGGGAATATAGCCAATATTTTACTACTTTATGTGAAGTATAATCTATAAAAATATCAAATCACTGTTGTACACCTGAAACTAATATTGTAAGTCAACTATACATCAATTTAAAAAAGATCCCAGCTGATTTTTATTTTCAGCCACATTTGGGAATCATTATCTAGAAGACATTGAGGCATGGTCCAGTCCTCAGATTCTATGGTTATTCAAATAATTTAATTCTCTTCTTATCTGATGTAGATTCATTCTTTAAATGATTTTTTTGGGGGAGTTTAGGAGCCCTATAACTGAAATCATAGACAGTGGTTTATAAATTGGACGGTTTATGCCTGGCTTAAGAACGCATGAACAAATAAAGAGGCCTCATTTCATGCAAATTTCCCCTTGGAATGACATGCCCTCTGGATCACTGGGCCCAGTAACGCTTTTCATTTGTTTGTGAGCACGCTTGATGGGCCTGCAAAGGTTAAACTCAACAGCTAGAAAAATGATGACAGTAACAAAGTTTAAATAACAAAAAAGCGTGGTGCATGAAAACCAATCTTCAAACCCTATAAAACTCCCAGTGCCAATTCCTCATTATAGTTTTAACTACATAATGATTATACAACTTGAACTCTTCTGCAAGTTGAAAAACAAATAGGCAGGACTTAGGGTGGTATTACCCAACAATGGTTCTGCTTTGAATTTTCTTTTTGTTTATTTCTTTTATTACTATATATTTCAAGTGGATTAAATAGAGAATTTTAATTAAGAAAACAATGTTGGGGGCCCTATTTGCTTCTCAGATGCTGTACTCTATGATCTAGTAACTACTTTAATGAGTTGTAATGCTGCAAGATGTTTCTAGTTCCTTTACATCCTTAACTCCATCATCATATATTTCTGCCAGACTTACACAATGAATTCTATTTTCCCCAAATGCATAGTTTTTAACAAAGAGCTTAGTGAAAGAATTTCTTCCTATTCTACTTTTTAAAAGTGACTAATTTAAGGTATAAGCTATTCTTAACCCCAAGTAGGATTGAACTAATTTTTTCCCTAGCGATCTTACGCAGCTATTCACACGGCAGAAGTCTTTGGATAATTATTTTATCTTAATTTTAGGTCTCCAGTTACTGCAGAGAATAATTACAGAAATTTAGAATTTTATCATTTGAAAGAACATTCAAGATAGTTTATGCTAACACTCTCAATTTCCAGATGTGAGGACGGAGACTCGAAAGGACTAAATGACTTGCTCACAGCCACTTAATTCAAAGAAAGCCAGCGCCTGCACCTGGGCATTCAGAAGCCAGATTCTACGTTCTTTCCAACCCATACATTGACTTCAAGTGCCCTCACCCTAACAAGACCAGTCAAATAGCTTAAAAGAATAATGCAGACCATGCTTGATAGCAAGAGTGAGAAGCTCCATTAGACTCCTAGCAGAACTTTAGCCACTGATTACGGCTCAGCATTGCTCAGGGTGGACCCTCAATGTTCATCCCAGTCTGGAAGGGGCAGTGCTCAACACGGAAAGACCTAAGGTTCTTCTTAGGAACTCATGAAATGGAAACATCCCCTGTTTGGTCTTGGCTATAAAGAAACAGCCGTTTCCTCAGAGGGTTTGGAAAACTCCATGGGGACTATTGAGATAAGTCACTGTGACCTCTCGAGTAGATCAAGGTGGACGAGTCCCTGGAAAAAGGTTGAAGGTGTCAGCGTGGACCAGGTGATTGTGGAAGGGAAGGGGAAGGGCTAGCTGTGCCCGTGCTTCCTAAACAAGGTTTGACAGAGGATGCCACTCTCCACATCCTGGTCCCAAACCAAGGCCAGAACAAGGTCAGTGAAGAATGTCCCCAGAGAGACACAAGGACTGAGAGACTTCTGTCTGCCTAGATCCGTATGCATTCTGCATGCGGTGTCAGGAAGAAATGCTCCCCTATACACTTTGGGCTGCTTTGCCTGTGATATACCATTCTGGGGGGCCCTGCCCTGAGTGCACATGAGCTTTGGATAGAAGACTAGGTTCCTATATTCTAGGAAAAGTCTACTGGAGAAGGACAGCCATCTTTGCGAGGGACTGCAGAGATTTTACTGGGAAGGTGAACCATGGAGTAGAGGGCGGGTATGATCCTTCCTAATTCTGGGACTGCGAAGGTTGGGCCTGGATTCCGCAGCCTGGACACACGAGGTGTCCCTGCTACATGCAGACAGTGAGAAATCCTGAAAGAGATTCTATAAACAAGATGGTTTTGAGGACCCTAGGCGGAACCACATCAGGAAGTAAGTTATACATTAATTTTTGGATTGGGCTCTTGGTCATCTCCATACTCTCTGTGGAGCCTTGTGAAAACTTACAGCTTGACTGAGCTGTGCTGTGGAGAAGGAGTGGAAATTCTCATCCCCTAAGTGTAAGAGGTTGGTTGTGACAACAGCCGACTGCAGTGGTGGCTTGTGGGGCCCAGCAGAGTGGCCTCCGAGGAGGCTCACTGACCAGGTGCCACAGAACCCGCTCCTAAGTGAGCACAGATGTTTGAGGGATAACAGGGGCGGAAGTCACGTGCATTAGTACTATTGCTATTAGCACCTGCTGACCTGCTCTGCTGGTACATCCTAGGCCAAGCACCACCCACTATGCTAATCTATGCTAATTGCACAACAACTGTCACCACAGCACAGGCCAACAGAGCTTCTCTCTTAGCCACCCATGCGTGTCGGGCATGCAGGCCCACGCCCTGCCCACTCTGTCTTTTAAACACCATAAGGATCCTTCTCACTCATCCCACAAGATGTCCTTGTCCCTGTTTCCTTGGCCATTTTCATTTCCTTATGGCACCATTTTCTCTTGGTGCTCCCCATAAAGCTCTGAATACTTCTCATCAGTCTGTTTCATGGACTCCCTGCCTCCCTCCAGTTCCAGTCTTTCAAATGTTGGTGGCTCAGGGTTCTGTCCTCCTTCTAGCTCTCTTGTCCTGTCAGGTGATCTCAGTCAGTTACTGCCAGGATGCCCACACATCCCAGTTTTCTCTCTCCTCCCAGATCTTCTTCTTGCTCTGAGATGTATTGAGAGTTTTCTAAAAAAGATATCTGAGATGTGGTCTTTTTCCTTACAGATAGTTTAACTTACTTGCTATAAATGGCATATTTTATTTTATTTTATTTTATTTTTTTTGCGGTACGCGGGCCTCTCACTGTTGTGGCCTCTCCCGTTGT
Source organism: Monodon monoceros (assembly GCF_005190385.1). Taxonomy (NCBI): domain Eukaryota; kingdom Metazoa; phylum Chordata; class Mammalia; order Artiodactyla; family Monodontidae; genus Monodon; species Monodon monoceros. The sequence goes on along the minus strand of NW_021703777.1, from coordinate 23,024,974 downwards.
GGAGCACAGGCTCCGGACGTGCAGGCTCAGCGGCCATGGCTCACGGTCCCAGCCACTCCACGGCATGTGGGATCTTCGCGGACCGGGGCACGAACCCGTGTCCCCTGCATCGGCAGACGGACTCTCAACCACTGCGCCACCAGGGAAGCCCAAATGGCATATTTTAAAAGGAAACAAATATTGTCCTTAGGTCTGTGTTTAACTATTCAAACTATTTTATAGATTTTTAGTTGAATTTAGAACATGCTAATAAAAATTTTGTAGTCTATTTAGGTCATAATTATATGTTAGATATTTAATATATACATTTAATTTTTATTGGTAATAAAAATCATACTGAAGTAAGGATTAATATAGAAATATTCATAGCATCTTAGTACTTATAGTTAATAGAATTATTCTTTGAAATTACCTTGTCTCAAAAATTAAAGCATAAAATGAATTTATAGATACTCTGTTTTTAAAGCACTTTTTTTTTTTTTAATTACTGGGCTGCTGTTTTTTTTTTTTTTTAATTTATTTATTTTATTTTTGACTGCGTTGCGTTTTTGTTGCTCCTTGCGGGCTTTCTCTAGTTGCGGTGAGCGGGGGCTACTTTTCATTGCCGTGTGTGGGCTTCTCATTGTGGTGGCTTCTATTGTTGCAGAGCACAGGGTCTAGGTGTGCGGGCTTCAGTAGTTGTGGCACGAGGGCTCCAGAGCGCAGGCTCAGTAGTTGTGGTGCACGGGCTCAGTTGCTCCGCGGCATGTGGGATCTTCCCAGACCAGGGCTCGAACCCGTGTCCCCTGTATTGGCAGGCGGATTCTTAACCACTGCACCACCAGGGAAGCCCTAAAGCACTTTTATACTAGAAAAAAGTTAGCCTTTTACATGGGCACAAACGTTGCTTATGAAGAAAATGAATACTTCCTACATAGATAGCTGTTAAATATAGTCACCAATGGAAAATGGAGAACTGCATTTTCCTTAGTTTCTAGATACATCCAGAGAAATTTTTTTTAATATAGAAATGAGTTTATACCCCTCAGAATTTTCTGACAATAGTTAACTCCTCTGAAGCTAGACCTCAGAGAAAAGTTAACTCTGGAATTACTTAGATAATTCAGGAAAATCTTTCATTTCCATACTAAGTATTTAGTTTAAACCATCTAAGTTTGGGTTCCACTTTTTTTCAAAGGTTATGATCTTAAATTTTTTTTTTTTTAAGTTACCTGTGGATGACGTGGACATAGAAAATAAGTCCAGGGCAGGGCCCAGGACATAAGACAACCATTCTGGCTGTCTCCTGAAACTGTGAATGAAACATTCAAATCACAAGCTATAGTGTCTCTATAAGTTACGATAAATAACTAAATTTATAAATAACTAAATTAAACAAATACGATAAATAAATAAATACGATAAAAAAAAACACTAAGCATAGTGCATGTATGCAGAACACACTGTTCTGGGTTCTCAGAATCAGTGAGGCAAGTCTGTTTTGGCTCCTGGTGTCCACTTAAACACATTGATGGCCTTGTAAACAGATTGTGACGTGGCCAGAGCCATCTGCGATACTCTGCAGACCTGCCTGGAGTCCACCGCAAGTGAGGAACCAGAGCAGGTCCCTCGAGCCATCCACACATCCACAGCTGAGCTGTGTGCCTGCAGTTCAGGTTCAAGGGATATCTGTCTGCACATGTGGATCCATTTTTCAGTTACCCCCATGGGAAAAAGAGTTCAGAGATACTTGGCTGGCTCAGCTGCTTGGGGCAGCTGTGAGCTCAGCGAGAACTGCAGTCTCAGAGCACGTGCATTTATTGCTGAGAAGAACCAGGACTTACAATGAAAGTAAGTGGAATTTGATTGGTTGGTTTGTTCACGGAAGCCACGTCCTCATTGGCTGGCAGGGCTGCTGGTTTGCCAAGGCTAGAAAGGAAAGGTAAAGGAAGAAGCAACCCTAGAAGAGGCAGGGCATGCTCCATAGACTCGAGCTAAGATGCCACGGAGCAGAGAGAAGAAATATTTCCCAAGCAGAGTTGTGAAGTGGTTATGAGCTGGGTATATTAAGCTATACTGCCTGGTTTCAAATTCCAGCTCTCATGACCTTAGGGAAGTTATTTACTCTCTCTTTGCCTAAATTTCCCCAACTATGAAATGGAAATAACAGTCTTCATCTCGGATGGTGGTTGTGAGATTATATGAGTTAATATAGATGAGGCACTTAGAACAGCATGAAACACTCAGTTAAAGCGCTCAGTGAGTTTGAGCCTTTATTAGTCACTGTGATGAATGTTCTTACATAGCGCCTGAATAGGTATGTATCAGTGCCTTCCCCTGACCCCCAGCTACGTAGCACACAAGCCATGGGCGCAGAGTTTGGGGACCTGCAATAGTCCTTGAGTGCATCTCTTTATTTGAGGAACTGCCAGACTAAGAGCGGATCACCTTCTAGAGAATGTGAAACTATTGGAGCCTTTAGTGCAAAGCTGTATAAATCTTGCACACTTTGGTAACATTTTAGGGCATTTTTGTGGGAAATGCGTGCCTACGTGTGCACACACACAGTGAGCTCTTACTACGTGACACATGTTCCGTTAAGCTCTTTACGTATATAGTTTCACCTACCCCTCACAACAGTTCTGTGAGGCAAGCCTAATTATTATTTTTATTTCAAAGATGAAAAATCTGAGGTTTGGGTCAGTTACAGTTACCTAGGATCCAACAGCTGATAAATAGTATAGCCAGAGTCTGGACCCATGTATTCCTGACTCCAAAACCAACACTTCTTTTTTTTTTTCAATTAATTTTTGTTGGAGTATATTTGCCTTACAATGTTGTGTTAGTTTCTACTGTATAGCAAAGTGAATCAGCCATGCGTATACATATATCCCCTCTTTTTTAGATTTCCTTCCCTTTAGGTCACCACAGAGCACTGAGTAGATCTCCCTGTGTTATATAGTAGCTTCTCATTAGTTATCTGTTTTAAACATTGTAGTGTATATATGTCAATCCCAATCTCCCAATTCATCCCACCCCCCTTCCTCCCTTGGTATCCATAAGTTTGTTCTCTATATCTGTGACTCTCTCTCTGCTTTGCAAATAAATTCATCTCTACCATTTTTATGGATTCCACATATAAGTGATATTATACGATATTTGTTTTTCTCTTTCTGACTTACTTCACTCTGTATGACAATCTCTAGGTCCTTCCACGTCTCTGCAAGTGACCCTATTTTGTTCCTTTTTATGGCTGAGTAATATTCCATTGTCTATATGTACCACATCTTCTTTATCCATTCCTCTGTAGATGGACATTTAGGTTGCTTCCATGTCCTGGCTATTGTAAATAGTGCTGCAATGAACATCAGGGTGCATGCATCCTTTCGAATTATGTTCTCCATAGTGGCTCTACCAATTTACATTCCCACCAACAGTGTAGGGGGGTCCCCTTTTCTCCACATCCTTTCCAGCATTTATTGTTTGTAGAGTTTTTGATGATGGCCATTCTGACTGGTGTGAGGTGATACCTGATTGCAGTTTTGATTTGCATTTCTCTAATAATTAGTGATGTTGAGCATCTTTTTATGTGTTTGCAATACCAACATGTTTTAACCGTTCTATGGGAAGGTGTACAGGACAGTGGTCAAAGGAAGGCCAGGGTGGTGAGCACACTGCCTGTCATGCTCTGGGGAGATTACCACATTTTCTGGAATATGTGAGCTGAAAAATTTTAAGCTATATTCTTCATGTTACAGGGACAAAATTTAGCAGTCACAACAAATTAGCGTGTACAAACAATAGGGCTTTCTTTCCTGTATCTGAGATCAACTGCTCCTTGGCCCTCATTGCTGCTCATGGTAGGGAAAGGCACACTCCTTGCATCTGCCATGTGAATCCCACCCGATACCTTCTGTTTTATACCAGTGAATATTCACTTGATTCAAAGTTCATTTCAGTATTCACTTGATTCAGAGATCAAACTTCCTCAAAAGGTTGCTTCCATCTTGTCAAAAGTATTCTCCCCCTTCTGCTTCCCAAGATGGGAAGCTTAGGTATCCTTGGGGCAGGGAGACAGCAGACTGATTCCTCTGATGAATGTGTCCGATAGGGTACTGAGGGGCTCTTCCTCTTAGCATCATCAGGGTCATTACTCTTTTCTTGCTGTCTGAGACGCCTCCTTTGTCCTCTTGATGTGACCCACCCTCTGAGGCATGGTCAGGGGTGCTCCTTAACCCCATGACATTTGCCCTGGACATCTGCTCTCAGGTTGATTTATTTTTCAGAGGGACCACCCTCCACCCACTCCCCCTGCAGCAGCTGTGCCAGTCAGCATCCGCGAGTGATTTTCCGTCTTCCTCAGGGGTGTAGAAAGTCATCCTCTACTCATCACTAGGAATATGGAGGCTTTGCAGGAAATTTCCCTCAGCCATTTCTACGCTTTGGCTTTTGAGTCATGTTGGGAGTATACCTCGAAGAAACTGGTTTCTCTGAGAGGCTTGCACAGCAGGGGAAGCAAAGATGACTCCTGCTCTGAGATGCCCCACAACTTGTCTGCTTGTTTCAGTCCCCCTCCCTTCATCTGAGGGCTTCCTCTGCAGAGGTAGGTTTGGTGCCACTGGTAGGGGAAGGCAGGAAGCCCCTTTGGATTTATTTACTCTGCATTCCTCTCTCTTCTCTTCCTTTTCCTCAAAGAGAGGTTTAGCAGTTGAGTGGGAATTTTCTTTAGTACGTATCTTGACTGTTCTGTGTGATGATCTGCTATGTAGAAAATCTTCCACATTTCGTTTGCTCAAGTTTGAAGAGGTTTTGGAAATTAAGGGGTATGCGTGTATGGAGGGGGCGGTTCTCTTGCTCAAGGAAACCAGGCTTTCAAGACTATTTCTCACTATGGTCTTTTCAAATCTGATTTAACACTCAAATCTGAGCAATTCCTTTTCCGTAGGTATTATGGGCTCTTCCCCTCAGGCAATGAAAGGCCTTGGTTCAATGCCTGAGAGAGCCATAGGGAATTAAAAATTACATTATTTTCAAAATATTATAGCGATTACATATATATGTAGTTTAATGTTACTTTTTGTGTGGATATCCCTTTTGTGATCCACAAGTTTCATACAATTTTTATTTAACTGTGCCAGTGTGATTTCAGTTATAGTTAATTTTTTTTCTTTAACATCTTTATTGGAGTATAATTGCTTTACAATGTTGTGTTAATTTCTGCTGTATAAGAAGTGAGTCAGCTATACGTATACATATATCCCCATATCACCTCCCTCTCGCATCTCCCTCCCACCCTCCCTATCCCATCCCATTACGAGGTCACAGAGCACCGAGCTGATCTCCTTGTGCCATTCGGCTGCTTCCTACTAGCTATCTATTTTACATTTGGTAGTGTGTATATGTCCATGCCACTCTCTCACTTCGTACCAGCTTACCCTTCCCCCTCCCTGTGTCCTCAGGTCCATTCTCTACATTTGCGTCTTTACTGCTGTCCTGCCCCTAGGTTCTTCAGAACCTTTTTTTTTAAAAGATTCCATATATATGTTAGCATATGGTTTTTGCTTTTCTCTTTCCGACTTACCTCACTCTGTATGACAGACTCTAGGTCCATCCACCTCACTACAAGTAACTCAATTTCATTTCTTTTTATGGCTGAGTAACATTGCATTGTATATACGTGTCACATCTTCTTTATCCATTCATCTGTCAATGAACACTTAGGTTGCTTCCATGTCCTGGCTATTGTAAATAGTGCTGCAATGAACATTGTGGTACATGACTCTTTTGGGGGTTTTTTTGTTTTTTGTTTTTGCATCTTTATTGGAGTACAATTGCTTTACAATGGTGTGTTAGTTTCTGCTTTATAACAAAGTGAGTCAGTTATACATATACATATGTTCCCATATCTCTTCCCTCTTGCGTCTCCCTCCCTCCCACCCTCCCTATCTCACCCCTCTAGGTGGTCACAAAGCACTGAGCTGATCTCCCTGTGCTATGCGGCTGCTTCCCACTAGCTATCTATTTTATGTTTGGTAGTGTATATATGTCCATGCCACTCTCTCACTTTGTCACAGCTTACCCTTCCCCCTCCCATATCCTCAAGTCCATGCTCTAGTAGGTCTGTGTCTTTATTCCCATCTTACCCCTAGGTTCTTCATGAATTTTTTTTTCTTAGATTCCATATATATGTGTTAGCATACGGTATTTGTTTTTCTCTTTCTGACTTACTTCACTCTGTAAGACAGACTCTAGGTCCCTCCACCTCACTACAAATAACTCAATTTCATTTCTTTTTATGGCTGAGTAATATTCCATTGTATATATGTGCCACATCTTCTTCATCCATTCATCAGATGGTGGACACTAAGGTTGCTTCCATCTCCTGGCTATTGTAAATAGAGCTGCAATGAACATTTTGGTACATGACTCTTTTTGAATTATGGTTTTCTCAGGGTATATGCCCAGTAGTGGGACTGCTGGGTCATATGGTAGTTCTATTTGTAGTTTTTTAAGGAACCTCCATACTGTTCTCCACAGTGGCTGTACCAGTTCACATTGCCACCAGCAGTGCAAGAGGGTTCCCTTTTCTCCACACCCTCTCCAGCATTAATTGTTTCTAGATTTTTTGATGATGGCCATTCTGACTGGTGTGAGATGATATCTCATTGTAGTTTTGGTTTGCATTTCTCTAATGATTAATGATATAGAGCATTCTTTCATGTGTTTGTTGGCAATCTGTATATCTTCTTTGGAGAAATGTCTATTTAGGTGTTCTGCCCAGTTTTGGATTGGGTTGTTTGTTTTTTTGTTATTGAGCTGCATGAGCTGATTGTAAATTTTGGAGATTAATCCTTAGTCAATTGCTTCATTTGCAAATATTTTCTCCCATTCTGAAGGTTGTATTTTGGTCTTGTTTATGGTTTCCTTTGCTGTGCAAAAGCTTTTAAGTTTCGTTAGGTCCCATTTGTTTATTTTTGTTTTTATTTCCATTTCTCTAGGAGGTGGGTCAAAAAGGATCTTGCTATGATTTATGTCATAGAGTGTTCTGTCTGTGTTTTCCTCTAAGAGTTTTATAGTGTCTGACCTTACATTTAGGTCTTTAATCCATTTTGAGCTTATTTTTGTGTATGGTGTTAGGGAGTGTTCTAATCTCATACTTTTACATGTAGCAGTCCAGTTTTCCCATCACCACTTATTGAAGAGGCTGTCCTTTCTCCACTCTACATTCCTGCCTCCTTTATCAAAGATAAGGTGACCATATGTGCGTGGGTTTATCTGTGGGCTTTCTATCCTGTTCCATTGATCTATATTTCTGTTTTCGTGCCAGTACCATACTGTCTTGATTACTGTAGCTTTGTAGTATAGTCTGAAGTCAGGGAGCCTGATTCCTCCAGCTCCGTTTTTCGTTCTCAAGATTGCTTTGGCTATTCGGGGTCTTTTGTGTTTCCATACAAATTGTGAAATGTTTTGTTCTAGCTCTGTGAAAAATGCCATTGGTAATTTGATAGGGATTGTATTGAATCTGTAGATTCCTTTGGGTAGTAGAGTCATTTTCACAATGTTGATTCTTCCAATCCTAGAACATGGTATGTCTCTCCATCTATTTGTATCATCTTTAATTTCTTTCATCAGTGTCTTATAATTTTCTGCATACAGGTCGTTTGTCTCTTTAGGTAGGTTTATTCCTAGATATTTTATTCTTTTTGTTGCAATGGTAAATGGGGGTGTTTTCTTAATTTCACTCTCAGATTTTTCATCATTAGTGTATAGGAATGCCAGAGATTTCTGGAACTTGAATTCTCTTGGAATTCGTAGGTAATATTGCATCTAATCTTTGTGAAATGGATGGCAGTAAACATGATTTTTCCTTTGAAATCACCTGTAGATCATTTGATAATTCACAGAGGCATTTTGAAGAACACACTTTGAGAAACTTTGGATTAGAACAGTGGTTTCCATACCCTTTTAACCATACACCTTTTACAGTAAAATCGTGACTATAAATGTTTACCTATTAATGATAAATTATATATGTTTCCTTCTAAAATTTTAGGTACATTTAAAACACATACAAAATTCCAAAATAACAAAAGATAAAATAAAAACAAAGTAAATTATGTTTTAAAAATACTTTATATTAATGACACAGAAATGTACTTTGAAATATTTATCCTTAGGTATAGTATTTTACTAGACTCTGTCTTGTTAAATATACTTTGTTATTTTTGAAAACCATGGTCAGCACTTTGTGATACAGTGATTCAAAGGATTGGCTCTAATTTCAGTTTATTTTGATACTTGGTTTTAATGGATTGTTCTAACTTTATAGAAGTGATTCCTCATGAAGATATACAGATCCTAAAGGAGGAAGCACATCTTTGGCTATATTTTAAATTTTTGATAAAATTTTTTCCACATCTACTGGGCAATTACACAAATGTTGTATAAGAAAAACTGCTTTCTTAAATCACAGCAAGATCCTTTTTGACCCACCTCTTAGGGAAATGGAAATAAAAACAAAAATAAACAAATGGGACCTAATGAAAGTTAAAAATTTTTGTGCAGCAAGGGAAATGATAAGGACAAAAAGACAGCCCTCAGAATGGGAGAAAATATTTGCAAATGAAGCAACTGACAAAGGTTTAATTTCCAAAATATACAAGCATCTCATGCAGCTCAATATGAAAAAAACGAACAACCTAATCTAAAAACGGGCAGAAGATCTAAACAGACGTTTCTCCAAAGAAGATATATAGATTGCCAACAAACACATGAAAAGATGATCAACATCACTAATCATTAGAGAAATGCAAATCATAACTACAATGAGATACCACCTCACACTGGTCAGAGTGGCCATCATCAAAAAATCTACAAACAGTACATGTTGGAGAGGGTGTGGATAAAAGGGAACCCTCTTGCACTGTTGGTGGGAATGTAAATTGATACAGCCACTGTGGAGAACAGTATGGAGGTTCCTTAAGAAACTAAAAAGAGAACTACCATACGACCCAGCAATCCCACTACTGGGCATATACCCTGAGAAAACCATAATTCAAAAAGAGTCATGTACCACAATGTTCATTGCAGTACTATTTACAATAGTCAGGACATGGAATCAACCTAAGTTTCCATCGACAGATGAATGGATAAAGAAGATGTGGCCCATATATACACTGGAATGTTACTCAGCCATAAAAAGAAATGGAATTGAGTTACTTGTAGTGAGGTGGATGGACCTAGAGTCTGTCATACAGAGTGAAGTAAGTCAGAAAGAGAAAAACAAGTACCGTATGCTAACACATATATATGGAATCTAAAAAAAAAAAAAGGTTTTGATGAACATAGGGGAAGGACAGGAGTAAAGATGTAGATGTAAAGAATGGACTTGAGGACACGGGGAGGGGTAAGGGTAAGCTGGGATGAAGTGAGAGAGTAACACTGACATATATACGCTATCAAATGTGAAATAGATAGCTAGTGGGAAGCAGCTGCATAGCACAGGGAGATCAGCTGGGTGCTTTGTGACCACCTAGAGGGATGGGATAGGGAGGATGGGAGGGAGATGCAAGAGGTAGGAGATATGGGGATATATGTATACATGTAGCTGATTAATTTTGTTATACAGCAGAAACTAACACAACATTGTAAAGCAATTATACTCCAATAAAGATGTTAAAAAAGAAACCTGCTTTCTTGATATTTATTTGTACTTTCTATAATAGTCTTACCTTTAATCTATAGCTTCTTTGCAGGAGTCTTTTTAAGACACGTTATTTTGTGAAATTAGCTTGTTAGAATTATATAATCTGTGAGTTCATTTAACTAGCCATTCATGAGTGGCAATGTATAGTGATACATCCGAATACATTGAAAGTATGAGTTAAAGCACCATGGACATTCCCTCAGTGCTTATCTGAGGAGCTCATGCAATACAGAATCTGTGTCAAGCCACATGTTAACTATCAGGGAAACTTAGTTTTTTTCCTTTTTCTTTTTAAAATAAACAGAGCAGTGATTCTAATATTTTCTTCCCACACTACGATGTATCATTTTGCACACTTCTTGGAATGTCTACGCACTCATTTTGGAGACCACTTCCTCTATCTGTATACTGCTGCATCGTGGGATCCATTTAGGCCTGGGAAGTAGCTGTTCTTAACAGCTAATTCATAAGCAAATTGTTGGAGAGAAAAGTTATTATCAATTGCTTATCTTCCCTTATTTTCATTAATAGAAACTAAAATGACTTTTTGCTGGACATGTGGTCCATCTGGCTAGAAACTGCATTTTCCACCCATCTTGCAACAATGTGTGGCCACAAGAATTTGGTCCGGCCATTGGTGTGTGAGTGGGAGTCCTGTGCAACATCCAGGTCATGGACTTATAAAGGAGGCCTCTTTGCACTACACTTCTTCGTTCCCCTTCCCACTGAATTACAAATGGCATCACCAGAGCATCCAATCTGGAGTCAGTGATGGAAATTACTTGTTGAAGATAGCAGAGCCATCCTGTCATGTAAAAGATAAATAGACTTCTGTTTTATTTGAGCCATCGTATTTTGTGTTTTCTTGTTAAAGCAGCTTGGCATGTTCCATCCATCATTTGTTTGGCTGGAAGAAGCATTTCCAAGGGACATTTGCTGGTAGATTTCTCACTAGCACCTAGAACCAAATACAGGTAAATTTTGACTCACGTGTTCTATCCTGACCTCAGATGACAGAATCAGAACAAACAGACAGACTATGTTTAGATGATTTCAAAGTAAGATAGTAATAGCTGCTAGCGTTTATCAAGCACTTAACTAGTGTTAGGAATTTTCAAAATATCCTCTTATTTTTGATCCTCAAACAACTTTATGAATTTGGAATTTTTATCCCCATTTACAGATAAAATATGTTTGTCCAGAGGGTTTGAAGGCTACACAATTACTAAGGGACAAGTTCTAAGAATCTGAAGTCCCTGGTGTCTCTCCATTGTGACTCTGTCTTTCTAGATCTATTTTTTTAATTATTAAAGTATAGTTGATTTACAATTGTGTTAATTCCAAGTGTACAGCAAAGTGATTCAGTTATACATATATATACATATTATTTTTCATATTCTTTTCCATTATGGTTTATTACATGATATTGAATATAGTTCCTTGTGTTGTACAGTAGGACCTTGTTGTTTATCTATTGTATATATAATAGTTTGAATCTGCTAATCCTAAACTCCTAATTTATCCCTCTTCCACTCCCCTCCCCCTTGGCAACCACAAGTCTGTTCTTTATGTCTGTGAGTCTGTTTCTGTTTCATAGATAAAGTTATTTGTGTCATAATTTAGATTCCACATATAAGTGACATCATATGGTATTTGTCTTTCTCTGTCTGACTTACTTCACTTAGTATGATAATCTCTAGGTTCATCCATGGTGTTACAAATGGCATTATTTCATTCTTTTCTATGGCTGAGTAGTTACATCTATTTTTAAAATAAAAAAAAGTATAGCCTGATGAGTGGAGGGACAAAGATTTGTCAAATTTTTTAACAAAGGAAATTTCTGACTTTTTAAGATACTGAAGCTATTTATGGTTGTAAATCTACCCCACAAAGAAACAGAAAGCCAGATTAGTTTGACATCCAGGCCATTTATTCCACCAAGATGCATCATGTTTGGCCTGAAAACTTGGTCAACATGATCTGCTATTGAGATCATCATCACAAATAAATATGTCAAGAGAAGTAACACACAAAAAACCTTTGATTTATGTCAACTGCATTAATTTTCACAGAGTTGGATAATTAAAAGGACCTACAAGATTTTCCATGGTATATTCACTTAAGCTTAAATCAAGGTGAAGGATATGGTATAGCAGGAGGACAAAAAAGCACAACTATCAGAGAGGTATAAGACTTTCTGGCCAGCTCCCAGGTTCCATTCTTAGTCACAAAAGACAAGTTGCCTTGATATCAGGGAAATCAGAGTCCCATGTGAGGAGATGTCTTTTATACCCTTCTGGCCATGTCCCTCAAACCAGGCTTTATGACAAGCCTCAGTAATGGAAACCAAGAGAACACACAGAAACCAAGTGCAAACCATCGATCTGTATGTTTCTTTTTCTTTTAACATATTTTTTTCCAAAGATTTATTTATTTTTTATTTATTTCTTTGGCTGTGTCAGATCTTAGCTGCAACACACAGGATCTTCGCTGAGGCACGTGGGATCTTTTCGTTGAGGCGTGCGGGCTGTTCGTTGCAGCGTGCAGGCTTCTCTCTAGTCGTGGCATGCGGGTTTTCACTTCTCTAGTTGTGGTTGTGGTGCACAGGCTCCAGGGCGCATGGGCTCTGTAGTTTGCGGCACACAGGCTCTAGTTGAGGCCCGCAAGCTCAGCACTTGGGGTGCAGGGGCTTAGTTGCCCCGTGGCACTGGGATCTTAGTTACCCAACCAGGGATGGAACTCGAATCCCCTGCATTGCAAGGCCGATTCTTTACCACTGCGCCACGAGGGACGTCCCCAGTTGCTCATTTTATTGACACATTGCGGGCAACGTCCCTACACAAACATAAATTTATTTTTTACCTTTTAAAATGTATAAAGAGGCCTTCATTCCAGAGGTATTTGATCAAACCAGAAATCCTTGACATACTATTAGTCACCCTTCAAATCTAGTCAGTCACTAAGAATTGCCAATTGTCTATTGTAATTATTCTCTTTTTTTTTAAAAAAACCTGTTGGTCATTTTATTTATTTATTTAACATCTTTATTGGAGTATAATTACTTTAAAATGTTGTGTTAGTTTCTGGTGTATAACAAAGTGAATCAGCTATATGTATACATATATCCCCGTATCTCCTCCCTCTTGCATCTCCCTCCCACCCTCCCTATCCCACCCCTCTAGGTGGTCACAAAGCACCTAGCTGATCTCCCTGTGCTATGCGCTGCTTCCCACTAGCTATCTGTTTTACATTTGGTAGTATATGTATGTCCATGCCACTCTCTCTTTCACTTCATCCCAGCTTACCGTTTCCCCTTTCATGTCTTCAAATCCATTCTCTAGCTCTGCGTCTTTATTCCTGTCCTGGCCCTAGGTTCATAAAAACCTTTGCTTTTTCTTTAGATTCCATATATATGTGTTGCGTATGTTTTTTGTTTTTCTCTTTCTCACTTACTTCATGCTGTATGACAGTCTCTAGGTCCATCCACCTCACTACAAGTAACTCAATTCCATTTCTTTTTATGGCTGAGTAATATTCAATTGTATATATGTGCCACATCTTTATCCATTCATCTGTCGATGGACACCTAGATTGCTTCCATGTACTGGCTATTATAAATAGAGCTGCAATGAACATTGTGATACATGACTCTTTTTGAATTATGGTTTTCTCAGGGTATATGCCCAGTAGTGGGATTGCTGGGTCATATGGTAGTTCTATTTTTAGTTTTTTAAGGAACCTCCAAACTGTTCTGCATAGTGGCTGTATCAGTTTTTTTTCATGTAATTGATATCTAGTCTCATAGTGTTGTGGTCGGAAAACATACTTGATACAATTTCAATTTTAAATTTACTAAGGCTTGATTTGTGACCCAAGATATGATCTATCCTGGAGAATATTCCATGAGCACTTGAGAAAAGTGTATTCTGTTGTTTTTGGATGGAATGTCCTATAAATATCAGTTAAGTCCATCTTGTTTAATGTGTCATTTAAAGCTTGTGTTTCCGTATTTATTTTCATTTTGGATGATCTGTCCATTGGTGAAAGTGAGGTGTTAAATTTCCCTACTATGATTGTGTTACTGTCGATGTCCCCTTTTATGGCTGTTAGCATTTGCCTTATGTATTGAAGTGCTCCTATGTTGGTTGCATAAATATTTACAATTGTTGTATCTTCTTCTTGGATCGATCCCTTGATCATTATGTAGTGTCCTTCTTTGTGTCTTGTAATAGTCTTTATTTTAAAGTCTATTTTGTCTGATATGAGAATTGCTACTCCAGCTTTCTTTTGATTTTCATTTGCATGGAATATCTTTTTCCATCCCCTCACTTTCAGTCTGTATGTGTCCCTCCATCTGTATTGGGTCTCTTGTAGACAGCATATATATGGGTCTTGTTTTTATTTCCATTCAGCCAGTCTATGTCTTTTGGTTGGAGCATTTAATCCATTTACATTTAAGGTAATTATCGATATGTATGTTCCTATTATCATTTTCTTAATTGTTTTGTGTTGTTATTGTAGGACTTTTCCTTCTCTTGTGTTTCCTGCCTAGAGAAATTCATTTAGCATTTGTTGTAAAACTGGTTTGCTGGTACCGAGTATCCTTAGCTTTTCTTTTCTGTAAAGGTTTTAATTTCTCCATTGAATCTGAATGAGATCCTTGCTGAGCAGAGTAATCTTGGTTGTAGGTTTTTCCCTTTCATCAGTTTAAATATGTCCTGCCACTCCCTTCTGGCTTGTAGAGTTCTGCTGTAAGGTCAGCTGTTAACCATATTGGGATTCCCTTGTATGTTATTTGTTGTTTTTCCCTTGCTGCTTTTAATATTTTTTCTTTGTATTTAATTTTTGATAGTTTGATTAATATGTGTCTTGGCCTGTTTCTCCTTGGATTTATCCTGTGTGGGACTCTCTGCGCTTCCTGGACTTGATTGACTATTTCCTATCCCACATTAGGGAAGTTTTCAGCTATAATCTCTTCAAATAGTTTCTCAGACCCTTTCTTTTTCTCTTCCTCTTCTGGGACCCCTATAATTGGAATGTTGGTGTGTTTAATGTTGTCCCATAGGTCTCTGAGACTGTCCTTAATTCTTTTCATTCTTTTTTCTTTATTCTGCTCTGTGATAGTTATTTCCACTATTTTATCTTCCAGGTCACTTATCCGTTCTTCTGGCTCAGTTATTCTGCTATTGATTCCTTCTAGAGAATTCTTAATTCATTTATTGTGTTGTTCTTCATTGTTTGTTTGCTCTTTAGTTCTTCTAGATCCTTGTTAAACATTTCTTGTATTTTCTCCATTCTATTTCCAAGAGTTTTAGTCATCTTTACTGTCATTACTTTGAATTCTTTTTCAGGTAGACTGCCTCTTTCCTCTTCATTTTTTTGGTCTGGTGGGTTTTTACCTTGCTCCTTCATCTGATGCATATTTCTCTTTCTTCCCATTTTGCTTAACTTACTGTGTTTTGGGTCTCCATCTCCCAGGCTGCAGGTTCATAGTTCCTGTCGTTTTTGGTGTCTGCCCCCAGTGTCTAAGGTTGGTCAGTGGATTTTGTAGGCTTCCTGGTAGAGGGGACTGTTGACTGTATTCTGGTGGCTGGGGCTAGATCTTGTCTTTCTGGTGGGCAGGGCTGCATCTGGTGTTGTGTTTTGGGGTGTCTGTGAACTTAGTATGATTTTAGGCAGCCTGTCTGCTACTGGGTGGGGTTGTGTTCCTGTCTTGCTAGTTGTTTAGCATGGGGTGTCCAGCACTGGAGCTTGCTGGCCGTTGGGTGGAGCTGGTCTTAGGGTTGCGATGGTTATATCTGGGAGATCTCAGGCCAAGTGATATTATGTGGGGCTGGGAGGTCTCTGGTGGTCCAGTGTCCTGAACTTGGCTCTCCCACCTCAGAGGCTCAGGCCTGACAGAAGGCTAGAGCACCAAGACCCTGTCAGCCACAGAGCTCAGAATTGGGAGAAAAAAAGAAAGAAAGAAAAAATTTTTTTAATAAATAAAATAATTAGAATAAAAAATTTTTTTAAGTTATTAAAATAAAAAAGGTAATAAAAAAAGAAGAGAGGAACCAAAACAATAAACAAATCCACCAGTTATAACAAGCGTTAAAAACTATACTAAGATAAACATAAAAGTCAGAGACAAGTCAGTGGCAGACAACAAACCCCAAGTCTACAGTGGCTCCCAAAGTCCGTCGCCTCAATTTTGGGTTGATTCGTTGTCTATTCAGGTATTCCACAAATGCAGGGTACATGAAGTTGATTGTGGGGATTTAATCTGCAGCTCCTGCGGCTGCTCGGAGTAATTTCCCTTTCTCTTCTTTGTTCGCACAGCTCCTCAGGTTCAGCTTTGCTTTTGGCCCTGCCTCTGCGTGTAGGTTGCCCACAGGCTTCCGTTCCCACCCAGAGGGTACGGGGTTAAAGCAGCGGGAGCTCTGGCTCACTCAGGCCGGGGGGTGGGGGTGGGGGGTAGGGAGGCGTACGGAGTGCAGGGAGAGCCTGCGGCGGCAGAGGCCAGCATGATGTTGCAACAGCCTGTGGCGCGCTGTGTCTTCTCCTGGGGAAATTGTCCCTGGATCATGGGACCCTGGCCGTGGCAGGCTGCAGAGGTTCCCGTGTGTGGGGGGGGGCTGTGGATAGTGACCTGACCTGTGCTCGCACACAGGCTTCTTGGTGGCGGCAGCAGCAGCCTTAGCGTCTCATGCCCGTCTCTGGGGTCCGTGCTGATAGCTGCTGCTCCTGCCTGTCTCTGGAGCTCATTTAGGTGGTGTCCTGCCTTCTGTGGGCAGACAGGGAAGGAATCCCCTCTTCTCACGCACCCCGAAACAATGGTCTCTTGCCTCTTCAGCAGATCCAGACTCCCTGCCGACCAGCTGTGGTGCACTAGCCACTTCAGGCTGTGTTCACGCCGCCAACCCCAGTCCTCTCTCTGCGATCCGACCTCTGAAGCCCGAGCCTCAGCTCCCAGCCTCCGCCCGCCCCGGCGGGTGAGCAGACAAGCCTCTCGGCCTGGCGAGTGCCGGTCGGCAACGATCCTCTGTGCGGGAATCTCTCCGCTTTGCCCTCTGCACCACTGTTGCTGCGCTGTCCTCCATGGCTCCGAAGCTTCCACCCCCACCACCCCCCGTCTCCACCAGTGAAGGGGCTTCCTAGTGTGTGGAAACCTTTCCTCCTTCACAGCTTCCTCCCACTGGTGCAGATTCCATCCCTATCCTTTTGCCTCTGGTTTTTCTTTTGCCCTTTGCAGGTCCATGGGGAGTTTCTTGCCTTTTGGGAAGTCTGATGTCTTCTGCCGGCATTCAGTAGGTGTTCTGTAGGAGTTGTTCCACATGTAGATGTATTTCTGATGTATTTGTGGGGAGGAAGGTGTTCTCCACGTCTTACTCTAACTTTTAAAAATAATTAATTAATTAATTTAATTATTTTTGGCTGTGTTTGGTCTTCGTTGCTGCATGTGGGCTTTCTCTAGTTGCCGCGAGCAGGGGCTACTCTTGGTTGCGGTGCGCAGGTTTCTCATTGTGGTGGCTTTTCTTGTTGTGGAGCGTGGGCTCTAGGCACACAGCCTTCAGTAGTTGTGGCACACGGGCTCAGTGGTTGTGGCTTGCAGGCTGTAGAGCACAGGCTCTATAGTTGTGGCGCAAGGGCTTAGTTGCTCCACGGCATGTGGGGTCTTCCCAGACCGGGGCTCGAACCCGGTTCCCCTGCATTGGCAGGCGGATTTTTAACCACTGCACCACCTGGGAAGTCCCTGTATGTTTTTTATAACCAGTGCTGATAAGCTGGCACTAGTTGCCCCTGGTCTGTCTTGGACCCTAGCTCAGTACTATATTCATCACTAACCAGTACATTTCATTCAAGTTTGACCATGACTCAGAGCGTGTCTGGAGGTAATAAATATAGGGTTGCAACAGATCGGCTGAGAGTAACCCTGTTCTTATACCATCCACACCTGACCCTTGGTTGAGCTTTCCTAACTACAAATTGGTCATCATCATTCTTCTTTCTGCCTTTTATGATATTTATAGAACAGAAAAAGCAGAAAGATAAACACCAAACTACTAATCATTTGTAACATTCAGTGAGGTGTAGGTATTGCTTTAAGAAAAACACGCCGGCTTTTCAAATACTCCAGCACAAAATTGTTCATAATCACATACCAGCTTGACAACTCTTTCTTTTTTCCACTACCAAAAAACGATCATGAGAAGAATATGGTGATTGGAGAAGCAGAAAGAAGGTCTGGGTTAGGGATGCACAGAAAAATTCACGTGTGACTATCCTAGTAGATGCGTGGAGCATGGTGTCATGAAGTCTGAAAGAAGCAGTAGGTGGGAAATCAAAATTTGTTTGGCGCAAGGGAGATGAGGACGCAGTTGGGGGAAGAACTCAACCATGGGACCATAGTTCAGGAGCATTGCTCATATTCCTGGGACCATTGCCAAGCAAGGCAAAACCTCAGAAATATCAGGCAATATCGATTCACTAATTTGAATTCAGTTACAAGAAGGGTGTGGTGCTTAGAGCTCAACAAGGACACCAGAGAAGCCACTAGTTCATTCATTTACTTGTTCTTTAATTTTCCCTCTTTCAGTACATATTTATAGGGCACACACTATGTGGCAAAAATTAGGGCAGAATACACACAGGGTTAAGCAAGACAGAAAAATTCCCTGTTTTCGAACTTTATATTCTAATGAATGGCTAAGGAAAGTTTACCTTGATTTTAGGCTAATGATCTAATATAGAAATGCTGTAGTAGTTCCCAAATAGGAATTATACTGATTCCAGAGACTAGGGTAGGAAGACATTGAAAGGAAAGGGCTTAGCATCCTTAGATTTGGGCTTTAGAGAGATGTGCCAGCAGAAAATCAAGCATATTATTTCACTGCCTACATCTTCACAATGGAAGGCTAAGAAATTACATAGTTTGTGTTGAAAATCTAAATCCATGCAGAAAATTAAATCTCCCAAGTCTTCTTTTATTGTCATGATAGAATTGTATCTTGATGTTCAACATTCCACTTGACTTTATTATAGATCTAGAGTAAAATGAAGCACAGACAGAAAATGTATCATATTTTGCTCCATCGATGGTTGTTTTTAACAGATGTTTAACAAAGGCTCTGCTCAAGCATTGAAGATCTGTTATGACAGTCAAACCTTCATATCGTCCTTTTGCCTCATCACTCACTATGGTAAGTACTTACTTTAAACTTAAAGATTAAAAGATTCAAACTGAAAGATAAATAGCTTCTATCAACTACTGAAATATAGCTTTCATGTTATCTCGCTTCCTGGAGCTTTGATAAGCTGACTTATTTATTCCACTTAATCTTATTTTTAATAATGAAATAGTGAGCAACCATAATTTGCCCATAATAGTGAGCAGATTATATAGCAGATGCCAAGGTTAATTATTGGACAGTTGACTCTACCAATGAATGGGGAATATTGTAATTAGATTACATAAAGAAAAACGTGAGTTTGCACTCTTCAGATGTGTAAAGTCATATCAGAAATGGCATATGGCTACAAATACACAATGAGGAATAGAAGACTCTACCTCCAGATTCCTTAGCTGGGCTTGGCATGCACCAGTTGTTTCTTAGGGAGAAAGGCTAGTTAGCATGTTTCAGTGCTGGATTGAGGCTACATTTAGGTGTGGACTCTCATTCCAAGGAGATTAGCATCCAGACAGTGAACAAGAGCCTACAATACAAAGCACAACTTTACTATAGAGAATACAAAGAAGTCTGGATTTGGAATCAAATGAAACTGGCTTACTTGTGTAGCCTTAGTTACACTGTACACATCTTCTGGACCTCAGTTTCTATAAAGTGGAAAAGTTGGATTCAATGATCTTTAAAATTTTCCCTAACTCTAAATTTTGCAACTTGTTTTTATGATTATTCTTTAATATTTTTTACCACTTTTATAAATTGTGATTATAATATAGTGTAATTGCAACGAAAATGGGAGATTAACAAATGTAAATGGTAAGAAGTAAATGCTGTGAAAACACATTAGAGAAAATAGCTATACCTTGTTAACTAAAAGTTAGCTGAGATGAATTGATCAGTTTTGTTCAGCCCAGACCTCAGAGCACATGTGCAGTGATGTTGAATCATGGCTCTGTAGCATTCATCTCTTACATTTCCAAATCATTGTTCAAAATCACAGTTCTGTGGCATTCATATCTTACATTTAAGCAAAATACATTTTTGCCTATTATATGTGCTGTTATATTTATCTCCATAATAACTAACTGCCTACTGGGCCTTCAGTAAACAACCTGGACCCCTACAAACCACATTTTGAGGACTTTTACTCCAAGGAACTTAGACACTTTTCTCTTTGAGACTAAGGAAACTAGATCCAGGTAATTAGCCAAGTTCCTGCCCCGAGATCACACAGCTAATTAATTGCAACTGGCAAGAGCTCCAGCCTCCTCAACCCTCCGACTGCTGTGGCACTGGCCTCTGACTGCACCGTGTATTCACAGCCCCTGCACTGATTACTGGCAATCTGCCTGGATGGCAGGCGGTTCTCAAACGTTGGTGAGCTTTAGCAGAAACCAGAAGGCCTGTTAACACACAGGTTCCTGGGCCCCACCCCAGAGTTCCTGATTCAGTACTTCTGTGGTAGGGCTAAGGATGTGCATTTCTAACAAGTTCCTAGATGATGTCACTGCTGGTAGAAGGCTATGGCCCTTGGAGAACCCCAAGTGTCTCACTCTTCTCTGATAGTTCTATAGGCATACAAATCACTTAGGGATCTTGTTAAAATGCAGATTCTGCCTTTCTAATGAATTCATATATAATGCCAGGGCTGCTTGGACCAGCCGTGCTTTGAGGAAAACTTCAAAACATGTTCAGCTACCAAGTAAACATCTGGGATGAAAAACAAGGAACATGCAGGTTGGGCCAGAAAAATATAGAGTTCTTCAAATATAGAATCACTTCCATGCAACTTGTTTTTATTACTTTTAACTTTTATTTAATTTAATCAATTTATTTATGGCTGCGTTGGGTCTTTGTTGCTGTGCACAGGCAAGCGGGGGCTGTCTTTGTTGCAGTGAACTGACTTCTCACTGCAGTGGCTTCTCTTGTTTTTGAGCACAGGCTCTAGGCGCGTGGGCTTCAGTAGTTGTGGCGCACAGGCTTAGTTGTTCTGCGGCATGTGGGATCTTCCTGGACCGGGGCTTGAACCCGTGTCCCCTGCATTGGCAAGTGGATTCTTAACCACTGAGCCAACCAGGGAAGCCCCAGTTCAGTATTTTAAAACAATACAATCTAACTATGTATAAATCACCTTCCTCATGCTGTGAGCCTCTTGAATAATGAGACAATGTGAACAGCGTCATCTCAGGAGTACTTCTTAAGGGATCACCACTCAGTCACGATTTAAATAATGGTTATCTTGGGTAACCAAAGAATCTGATTTTGAAAGTTATTGAGTGTATCTCTTTAGAAAACAAAAGAAAACAAACAGAACAAAAAAACACACAAAAAAACCCCCATTGAAACTATGTATTTGGTGGTCTAAGATATCCAAGTTAAATCATTTCCACCATCAATTTCAATTAAAAAATGATTGTTGAATAGAGAAATGTTTAAGAAATATTTTTCCTGGCAAATGAAAGTTTCAGATACTTTTTTTTGTTTGTTTGTTTTTGTTTTTTGCGGTACCCGGGCCTCTCACTGTTGTGGCCTCTCCTGTTGCGGAGCACAGGCTCCGGACGCACAGGCTCAGCGGCCATGGCTCACGGGCCCAGCCGCTCCGCGGCATGTGGGATCTTCCCGGACCGGGGCACGACCCCGTGTCCCCTGCATCGGCAGGCAGACTCTCAACCACTGCGCCACCAGGGAAGCCTCAAATACTTTTTTAAGAACATTTTAATAAATATATTTTTACTTGAGCTGTCACAGACAATACCATATAAAGTTCTAAGAAGACAAATCATATGATTATCTCCATAAATGATGAAAGCCTTTGACAAATCTCAACCCCCATTCTAGATAAAAACATAAAGCATAAAAAATAGGAATTAATGTATACTTACTTAACATGAATTTATGTATAATTATAAATTTATCTGATATATAAATTATGTACATATATAATTTTATATCTATCTACCTATCTCTATATTTCTTAGTCCTAAAGCCAGTATTTTACCTAATGGTGATACACTAGAGGCATTTCCACTAAAAATATGAAGAAAAGAATGTTATTATTTAACACCATACTGGACATATTAGCCAATGCAGTTAGACAAGAGAGATCTATTAATGGCATAAAAATTAGAACATAAGTAAAACTATTTTATTTCTATTTGCACATTATGTGGCAACACCTGAAAATTCTACAGAATCAATGATAAATTCAGCTTTTATAATGATGATCGATGATAACTCAATAAAATAATTTGTATATGAAGAAAGATATAAAATGAGCATACAGAAATCAATAATCTTCCCATACATAAATTATAGCCGGGATAAGATATAATGGTTGAGATACCCCAGTAACAATAAAAGAAGATAAAAATAGTTAAGATAAACCTTACAAGAATATGTAAAATTTATATGAAAAATACTCTAAAACATTTGAAAGACACAGCATTTGACTAGGATAAATGAAAGACATTTCTTGTTTTTGGGTAGGATTACTTAGCATCATAAACATGTTATTTCTCCTTAAGTTAATTTATTAATTTAATGAAATTCCAATAAAAACCCAACCAACCAGCTTTTTTTCTGAAATGAGACAAGTTAATACTAAAGTTCATGTGCAAAAACAAACAGAAGAGTTAAGAAAATACTGAAATAGAAAAGTTATGGAAGGTGTGGTACTAGCCCTCCAGATATTAAAATATGTAAAAAAAACCTTCTGTAATTAAAACAGAAAATTAATAAATAGCCCAGCAGAATCAAATGGAAAGTTCAGATAGACCCAAATACACAGGAAATATAGGAGATGACAAAAGTGTCATCTCATATCTGGAGATGACACTGGAAGAAAGATGGACTTTTTAATAAATGCTGATGGGACAATAGTATAGACTTTTTAATAAATGCTAATGGGACAATAGTATAGACAGCTGGGAGAAGATAAAGTTTGTTGCATGTGTCACACCAGGAACAGCTCCAAATGGATGGGAGATCTAAGTGTAAAAAATGAACCATATAAGTATGAGTGGGTGACTTCCTCTATATTCTGAGAACAGGTAAAGGCTTTCTGACTATGGCTCAAAATCTAGATGCAATAGAGAAAGGATTGATAAATTCAATTACATAAAAGTAGGTAACTTTGGCCTGGTAAAAAATACACCATTAAGTAAAAAAAAAAAGTGATAACTAGGAAGATAATAGTAAAACATTTAGAAAAAGAACTAATATCTCTAATACATAAAGAACTTTTAAAAATATAGAGAAATACTTTATGTTCACTAGGATGGCTATAATAAAAAAGACAGACAATAACAAGTGTTGGTGAGATTGTAGAGAAACTGGAATCTTACATTTTGGTGTGAATATAAAATGGCATAGTGCTTTGGAAAATAGTCTGGCAGTTCTTCAAAATGTTCAATGTAGACTTACCATATGATCCAGCAATTCTACTCCTAGTTATATATCCAAGAGCACTGAAAACATGTCCACCCCAAAACTTGCCACTAATGTTCATATTAGCATTATTCAAGATAGCCAAAAAAGTGGAAACAGCCCAAATTTTCATCAACTGACAAATGAAAAAAACAAAATGTGATCTATTCAAACAATGGAATATTATTTGACAATAAAAAGGAATGAACTTCTAATACATGCTACACCATTGGTATTTGGTGGTGGTGGTGAAATCCTCTTTGCTACTGCCTCTGCTGGCCATTTGGTATACCAGTTGGCTGTACATGTGCCATTGCCTCTAAGATACATGAAGAAGCTTTGGGAAGAGAAATTCTTTGTGCTGGTAGCTCAGGGCAAGGGTAGCGAATCTGCTGGGTGAATAGAGATCACTGGCTGCATCAGGCAGGGATTCCTAGAACTCAAAGGGAAGCCTGAATCCCCAGCTCTTTTGCATCATGATTTGATATTTGCTCTCCTTCAGCAGATCTGGGTCAGCAGCTACATTCCCGCCGCCTCCCCACTCCTTCCACACCTGCTTCCTGCAAAGGTGGCATGTCTGTCTGGCTCCTGGTTCAGCGGTGCCTCTTCTGCCATCCTGAGCTGTTGGATCAGGGTCAGGGATGCTCACCTAGTCTTCTCACATTCCAAGCTCCAAGCAAGGGTCATTGGCTTGCTTCCTCTTGGTTTGCCACTTACTTTTGGAGAGCTCCTTAGGGTGCCTGAGAACTGCATGGAAATATGTTCCCTTTTAGTATCCTTTCTTGGCTTGGTCTTAAATTTGGTGGCTATTTTCAATAGATTCTGGGTTGAGGCTGTGGTCTTTTCTAGTATCAATATCCTTTTTTCCTTCTTTCTGTTTTTAATCTTTGTTGTTGTCTCTAGGTATCAGTGAGTGGAACGGTGGGAGAAATACCTTTTATACTTCTTGCCCCCTCCTCCACCAAGTTGGTCTTTAGGTGACTGACTGTCCATTTTGTACAAAGTCTAGGGCAGCCTAGTACCTTTTCTTCTTCCGGATTCATCTTTTTCCTGTTTCTCTCTCTATCTCTTTCTGTCTTTAACATATATACATATGCTCAAACATATACACTCACTCCATTTAAGATCAGAATAGAAAATAAGTTTGTTATTTAGTATAAGGTAAGTAGTATGTACTTGTAGGTTAGCAATGAAGAACTCTGTGATTTGGTGGTGAAACAGAATTAGAGGAAATAAGTAGCACAAAAAATTTTTGCTGAGATTTGACTTAAGTAATGCTTTTTGAACTCTATCAGCTGAAGTAGGCTTTTTCCCTTTCTTTAAATCTCTGTTCCAGCTGATTACTTTGAAACTCTGATGTTGTCTAAATAAGGAAGAGATTCTGGGAGCCTA
Organism: Monodon monoceros; assembly: GCF_005190385.1. NCBI lineage: Eukaryota > Metazoa > Chordata > Mammalia > Artiodactyla > Monodontidae > Monodon > Monodon monoceros. The sequence goes on along the minus strand of NW_021703777.1, from coordinate 23,000,305 downwards.
TATAAATGGACTCACAGTATCCTTTGAAGGACAATGAACTGTGATTTTTAAAAGGTATTTCTAAAAGAGGATCAATCCATTTCCATTCGATTGCTCTGATACTGCCATTCAGAAAATATAGATAAAAAGAAGATATCATAGATCTTTGCTGAATAGTTTTGTCTTTTGGTCTTCTTTTTTATGTGAGATGAATTTTAGAAAAGTACTTTAAATACTGAAATCATAGGATGCTTTCCAGAATAGACCATATTTCATCCTAATCATTTGGAGGGTTATGGGCCATTGGAAAGGCTTGGGTGTTTAATCTGTGTGAAATAAGGAATACCTGTAGGGTTTTGAGGAGTGACATGATATGACCTAACAAGGTCACTGTGGTCGCTGGGTGGAGAAAAGATAACAAGTATAAAAACTGTAAGATCAATTAGAACGCTACTGAAATAATTCAGGTGTGAAATAATGCTGACTTGGACCAGGGTGGTGGATGTAAAAGCGGTAAGAAGTAGTACAATTGGGAATATATTTTGAGGTAAGATTTGCTGATGGACAAGATGTGAAGTGTAGGAAAAGATGGGAGGTAAGGATGAGAACAAAATTTTTGTCCTGAGCAACTGCAAGAGTGGATTTGCAATGATCTGAGATGGGGAGGCTTTAGGAGGAGCTGGTCAGGTGGAAAATAACAAGAACTCACTTCTGGACATATTTTGCTGAGATGTTTATCAGACATCCAAGTAGAAAGGTTGAAAAGCCAGTGGGACATAAGGATCTAGATTTCAATGGAGAGGTTTGAACTGAAAATATATTTCTGGTGCCTTCAGCTTATAGATGTCATTTAAAGCCATGAGTTTGAATGAGATCACAGCCAGGGAGTGATTGTGTAAGGAAAGAGAAGAAATCCTTGGGCACACCCTCTTTCAGAGTTTGAGAGGTAGGGAGGAACCATTTAATGAGATGGATCAAGGCAAAAGGAAAACTAGGGGAATGTGAGATCCTGCTTCAAGAAGGAGAGAGGGATCAACTGTGTCAAATCCTACTGATGGGTCAAGTTAAGACCGGCACTGGATATTGAGCATTAGAGTTAGCAATGTAGAGGTCCTTGGAGATCTTGAGAAGAGCTCTTTATAATGAATGTGTATGTTTTCATTCAGTTAGCATCTTTTCTTCCATAAGTATCCAAGTATCACCAAAACACTGTGTCTTATTTGGTCACCAGAATACCTATCATTTAGCATAATAAGCTCTTGTAAATATTTGTTGAATGAGTGATTTCACTAAAGATGGCCACATTTTAATCTTTTTCTGCGACCTACTTCTGAGCTCCTATGTCATATATTAAACAATTGGGGGGAGGGGGACTTTCCTGGTGGCGCAGTGGTTAAGAATCTGCCTGTCAATGCAGGGGACATGGGTTTGATCCCTGGTCCCGGAAGATCCCACATGACTCAGAGTAACTAAGCCCGTGCACCACAGCTACTGAGCCCACATGCTGCAACTACTGAAGCCTGCGTGCCTAGAGTCCGTACTCCTCAACAAGAGAAGCCACGGCAATGAGAAGCCCGTGCACTGCAAAGAAGAGTAGGCCCCGCTCACCGCAACTAGAGAAAGCCCGCACACAGCAACGAAGACCCAACGCAGCCAAAAATAAATAAATAAAACAAATAAATTTATTTAAAAAACAAACAAAACAAAACGAAAAACATTCAGGGGGAATTCTTTCCTTGGATTTACCACAGATTTACCCTAGACTTATGTGAATATGGACCAAACTCTGAGCTTGGCCTTGGAACTGCAAAAATAAATTAGATGCAATCAGTCTCCTAAAGTCCGTCAGAGCTGGGGAGGCAGACAAATGAATGGACAATGAAAATGCCCTTGGTTTACTATAGTGATAACAGTGAAGGAACTCTGTGAAGAGGCAGAAGGTGTGCCAGGCGAGCGGGGGGTGAGGGCAGCGGGAGTGTCGGGAGGTGATGATGTCTCAGAGGCCACATCTTTCAGCCTGGTTAGTGGGCATCATGCAGGTGAGGACGTGTAGGAAAGACAAACCCCAGAGCAGTTCGCGCTAGGTGTGTGGGTGAGAGGAGCCATATTCTGTAAATAAACACATGTTCCTTTCTTTGGTTTGAACGCATCCTCCCACTCCTGTATTTCCCATTCCCTCCAGCTGTAGTCTAGGTTTTTTATTCTTGGTTTGTTTTGCTTCGTTTCCTCTGTTCTCTCTGTTTTGCCTCCGTATTCGTGGCTGACCTCTCTTCCCAGCATGGAGCTTTCTTCGATTTCCTCCACAGAAACTCATTTCTTTGATTTAACCTTGAGTTGAATCTAATTAACTTCCTCCTTGTGCAGCCCTGACGACCACTGCCCAGACTTTCATGCCTTCTCTTCCTTTCAGAGGAGCCCAAGACTTGTACCATTCCTCTTTCCTCCTCCACAACTTCGTCACAGCCTTATTCTCCAGCAGAGTCCAACTACCTGAAGTTTCCTAAATCTGCCATCCTGTTTAAAGCCTCTGAACATCCCTTATGCCCACCTTGAGTCTCCTTCCCAGCACACCCTCCCCTCCTCTGGTGACTTGAACTTACACTTATTTTGCAAGATAATTTATACATTGCTTTGACTGTAATGTATAATCAAGATAGGCCAAGGTAGGCTACAGTAACAAACATCATCAAAATCTGTGTGACTTATGACAAAAGTTTATTTCTTATGCTTGCAAGATTCTGCATGCGTCTGGGAGATGATCTTGGGATGATGTCTTTTTTGTGGAGGTTCAGCTTCCCCCGGGTCTTTCCATCTTGTAGCAACTCCACATCAACAAGTGCTTCTGTGACCACTGGGAAAGGTAAAGACAGGATGGAGAATTGTGAACTGCCTCTTAAATGCTCCTGGGAGTGACACATGTCATTTCTGATCACATTTCAATTACATGGGTCCATGCATATATTCAAAGAGAAAAGTGCCCTAAGGGAAGGAGAACCAGAAATCTTAGTGATTATCGGTAACGTTTACCTGTGGGACATATTAGTAAATGGTATTTGTGGAGACACTAGAGGAAAGTTTGCTACTCTCACTATATCATTAAGTTATTTACTGAGAAAATTACATAATTTACCCCTGCCTTTGTTTCCTCAGCTATAAGGATAATCAGATCACCTATCATAAAAAGGTCATGATGAGAGTAAAAGTGCTTAGAACAGTACCTAGAACTTGGCACAAGTTATCAAAAATTATTATTGATTTGTACTACGAACTCTTCCTTGAGCTGTCTGCCTCATCCCATCTTGCAGAGTGAAACATTTTCTCCTTTGCGTTTTTACTCTTCCTTGTGTGCAATCATAGATGGTTGCCTTCATCTCATAATTTATTATTTTTAGATGAGGCTGTGAGTTCCTTAAAACTAGGATTTTTGTCTGCTCAACACTGTGCTCTAGGATCTAGCACCATAGAGGAGGTTCTCAATATGTTTCACATGCTTGAATGAGTAAGTGAACAAAGGACTCAGTTTGTGGTTTCAAAGCTCTGCGCTGGGGATTGATAATGTTTGGGCTTACAAGTACCTCCTACCTTTTTTTTTCTAAAGTCCTACTCTGTGATGATATTCTTGCTCCTAAACTGCTTGTACATAATCTATTGACAGAATGGAAGCATTCTTGACCTGGATATTGCCATGCTTACAGAGTTGTTTTCTTCCTCAAGTACTCAACTACTTTGCCCCCTGGTGTGGTTCACAGACTAGCAGCCTCCGTGTCACCTGGGAGCTTGTTAAATATAGAATGCCAGACCCCACCCCCGGACTACCAAATCAGAATTTGCATTTTAACAAGATTCCAGGTGATTTGTATGCACATTAACATTTGAGAAGCACTGTTTTAAAGCACTTACTCAAGGTATCAGAACAAGCTTCTGGGCCCCCCATGCATATGGTTGAGAAAGGGGACTGAGAGAATGCACCTACCCTAAAGTTGTTTTGGCTCGACTTTGTTCATTCTGACTTATTACTGAAGAAAAGAACTTGTTTCTAAATGATCCAATATTAGCAGACTGTGTTTAGTACTGGGGAAATGATAGATTTAGAAATGCTTTGTGGCTGAGTAGTATTTCATTGTATATATATATATATATATACCACATCTTCTTTATGAGTTCATCTGTTTATGGACACTTAGGTTGCTTCCATACTCTGGCAACTGGAAATAATACTGCTATGAACACTGGGGTGCGTGTATCTTATCAAATTAGTGTTTTTGTTTTTTATGGATATATACAAAATAAAGTTAAATTAAAAAAAAGAAATGCTCTGTTCAGGAAGTTGAGGCGTTTGTCAGTCAATTATTATTTAGTGTCAATTGATTTATTATTTGTCACTGAACATACAAAGCATATCTGAGAGATTTCTGGATTTTTGAAGTTATGGAAGAAACAGGTGCTTTTGCCAGATGGTTTCATGACATGTAAAGTTGAGCTATTTCTTTGTAAATTAGCTGATCTCAACAGTGTAGAAGACTTTCTATAGGTTCTGTGCTAGTTGAGAAAGAGATCAGGCAGGTGGGCTCCCTATATGTCCATAAACTGGGCAGTCATTGCTTTCCTAGTTGAAGACCTTAAAAACATTTTTAAAAAGTAATCAAAAGTGTATTTCCTGATGTAAGCATGTGAGCAGTTTGGAGTGATGCTTGATGTATGCCATGATTCAAGGCAGACAAAGGGCATGCCACACTTGGTTCACACGTGAGGAACAATTGGGAAGCTGATAGAATCTAGTCAAGGAGTGATTGGTGCTGCTTAAAAGTTTTTATTTCAGGAACCATCCAATGACGAATTTTACTATTTTGTGACCTGTTGAATCTCCATGTAGAAGGAAATCTTCTATCATCACTCATAATGAGTAATATCATTCAGCACAGTCAACATTAGTGCAGGGTTATATGGGGAAAATTTTCTTGCTATGTGAAAAATAGCCAGAGTATTTCCCACAACTTCAGGATGCATTTGATTAAAGGAGCTAGTGCAGGATACTGATATGATTGCATATAAATGTGGTCCATAGTTTTTTTTTTTTTTTTTTCCCGAAGATGTCCACACTCTCATCTCTGGAACCTGTGAATATGTTATGTAAATGGCAAGAGGTACTTTGTAGGTTACAGACTTTACTTATTTATTTTTTGCAGTAGGTCTCAACAGTGGGCTTAAAGTATTCAGTAAATCATGATGTAAACAGATATGCTGTCATCCAGGCTTTATTGTTCCATTAATAAAGCACAGGCAGAGTAGATTTAGCATAGCTCTTAAGGGCCCTAGGATTTTGAAAATGGTCAACGAGCATTGGCTTCAACTTAAAGTCACCAGCTGCATTAGCCTCTAACAAGAGAGTCAGCTTGTCCTTTGAAGTTCTGAAGCCAGGCATTGACTTCTCCTCTCTAGCTATGAAAGTCCTAGATGGTATCTTCTTCCAATAGAAGGCTGTTTTGTCTACATTGAAAATCTGTTGTTTAGTGTAGCCACCCTTACTAATTATCTTAGCTAGATCTTCCGGATAACTTGCTGCAGCTTCTAGATCAGCATTTGCTGCTTCAGTTTGCACTTTTATGTTATGGAGATGGCTTCTTTCTTTAAACCTCATGAACCAGCTTCTGCCAGCTTCAGTCTTTTCTTCTGCATCTTCCTCACCTCTCTCAGCCTTCACAGAATTAAAAAGAGTTAGGGTTTTGCTCTGAATGAGGCTTTGGCTTAAGGGAATGTTGTGGATGGTTTGATCTTCTATCCAGACCACTGAAACTTTCTCCATATCAGCAATAAGGCTGTTTCACTTTCTTATCATTCATGTGTCCATTGGAGGAGCACTTTTACTTTCCTTCAAGAACTTTTCCTTTGCATTCACAACTTGGCTAACTGTTTGACACAAGAGGCCTAGCTTTCAGCCTATCTCAACTTTTTTTTTTTTTTTTGCGGTACGCGGGCCTCTCACTGTTGTGGCCTCTCCCGTTGTGGAGCACAGGCTCCGGACGCACAGGCTCAGTGGCCATGGCTCACGGGCCCAGCCGCTCCGCGGCATGTGGGATCGTCCTGGACCGGGGCACGAACCCTCGTCCCCTGCATCGGCAGGCGGACTCTCAACAACTGCGCCACCAGGGAAGCCCCTATCTCAACTTTTGACATGCCTTCCTCACTAAGCTTAATCATTTCTACCTTTTGTTTTGAAGTGAGAAATTTGTGACTCTTCTTTTCAATTGAACCGTTGGGGCCATTTGGTTAATGGCCTAACTTCAGTGTTATTGTGTCTCAGGGAATAGGGAGGCCCAAGGAGAGAGAGAGAGAGAGAGATGGGGAAATGGTCCTTCAGTGGAGCAGTCAGAACACATACAACACTTATTAAGTTCGCCATCTTACATGGGCATGGTTTGTGGTGCTCCAAAACAATGACAGTAGAGGCAGACCTCGGAGATATTGTGGGTTTGGTTCCAGATCATGGCAATAAAGTGAATGTTACAATAAAATGAGTCACACAAAGTTTTGGGGTTCACAGTGCATATAAAAGTTATATTTATGCTATAGTGTAGTATATTAACTGTGTGATAGCATTATGCCTAAAAAATGTACCTTCCTTAATTAAAAAATACAAAAAAAATAATTATAATGGTAATATCAAAGGTCATTGATCACAGATCACTGCAACAAATATAATAATAATGAAAAAGTTTTAAAATATTGCAAGAATTGCCATAATGTGACACAGAAACACGAAGTGAGCAAATACTGTTGGAAAAATGGCAACCAATAGACTTGTTTGATGCAGATCTCCACAAACCTTCAATTTGTCAAAAAAAAAAACAACAACCCCACAATATCTGTGAAGAGCAATAAAGCAAAGTGCAATAAAATGATGTATGCCCGTCTTTTGTAATGTTATCATCTACAATATATGGAAAACATCTTTATGCTATGAGAAAGATTAGGAAGCAACAAGAAAATGAATGAATTGAGATTACTTCTGCCGTAGCATTTCATATCCGTGTGTTTACCAGAAGTATTTTTTCACTGTTTTCTCAATGACATGGTACTAAATATATACGATTTTACAAAATAAAATATATCATGCTCACATATGGTCCTTCATGTACATTGCCATAACCCTATAGTTGCCAGTCTATCACTGTGCCTCAAAAATAAAGTTTGCTTTTTCTCATCTTTGCTGTTATGTGAACAACACAGCACTCTGGTGACTTAAAAAACTGACAGATAAATGAAACTTTAAAAGCACTTATCTGTTTAATAACTAAATGTCAATGATTAGTAAGTGAAAAGATCCTGAATAGCCAAACAATTAAAAAAATTAAATTGAAGGAAGTTTATTCCTAATTTGAAAATTTACTATAAAGATACAGATATCAAGATAATGTGGTACTGGCATAAGAACAGACTGTAGAAAAATGGACCAGAATTAAGAGTCTCAAAATAAACCCTTCTGTTTGTGGTTAAACTGATATTCCACAGAGGTGCTAAGGCAATTCATTGGGGAAAAGGATAATCTTTTCAACACATTATGCTGGCACAATTGGATATACATGAAAAAGATGGAATTAGACCCTTACCTCACACCATACACAAAAATTTACTCAAAATGGATCAGGGTCATAAATGTAAGAGCTGAAAAAAATCTTTTAGAAGAAAATATAGGAGAAAATCTTGATAACTTGGGTTAGGCAAAGGTTTCTTGGGTATGATACCAAAAGCATGATCCATGAAAGTAAAGAATAATAAATTGGACCTCATCAAGTTCCAAAACTTTTGTATTTCGAAAGACATCATTATTATAATGAAAAGACAAGCCAGAGGTGGGGAGAAAATGTTTATAAATCAATATATCTGATAAAGGATGTGTATTCAGAAAATACAAATAATTCTTATACTTCAATAATAATTTTACAAAACAGCCCAACTAAAAATAGACAAAATATTTGGATAGACATTCCACCAAAGAAGATATCTGAATGGCCAACAGCACATGAAAAGATTCTTAACATCATTAATCAGTAGAGAAATGCAAATTAAAACCATAGTGAGTACCATTTCATACCCACTAGAATGGCTATAATCAAAAAGCCAAAAAAAAAAAAAAAGACAACAAGTGTTGTCAAGGATGTGGGGAGTTAGAAAACCTACATTCCTGGTGAAAATGTAAAATGATATGACTAATTTGAAAACAGTTTGGCAGGTTTTTTTCAATAAAGTTAAACATAAATTTACCATACATTTCAGCAATTTCATGCCTAGATATCTATCCTGGGTGAATGAAAGCATATATCCATGTTTAAAAAAGTGCATGTAAATGTTCATAGCATCATTATTCACAACAGCCAAAAAGTGGAAACAGTGCAGATGTTCCTCAACTGGTGAATAAAGAAAATGTGGTATATTCATACAATGGAGTACTCTTTAGCAATAAAAAGAAATGAAGCACTGTTATGTGATACGACATGAATGAATCTCATAAACATTATTCTAAGTGAAAGAAGTTATACTCCTAAATGTGTGATGATACAAAATAATAAGCACACACATATTACTGGTGTGATGAAAATATTCTAAAATTAGATTATAATGATGGTTGCACAACTTGGTAGATCTATTAAAAAATTATTGAATTGCACACTTAAAATGGGTGAATTATATGGTATGTATATCATACCCTCAGAAATTTTTGGAAAATGATGTGAATGATTAAAACAATTAAAATCTAGGTGTATCTGTCATCTTGATATCCATGTGGCTTTATTATTGTTAGAACTTTCATGTAATCTTAATATTCCTACAGGTCCTGATGGTACCCCACCCTCCATCAGAATGCATCTCTCCTCACCAACAAACTAGCTCTTTATTTACAGGATACAGCTGTGGGCCCAGGGCAGGTTATACCCTCTGCAGCCAAAAGCTGTATAGATCTTTTCTAAAACATAACTAATTATCATGTTCCAACTGTTGGTGGGCCTGAAATGCTCTATTCTCCTTATTCTGTCCTATTCATATTTCAGATCTCACCTCAAACCATACATTCTCAAGGAGTTCTACCTTCTTGATTATTCACCCTGGCCTGCCTTCACATTCATAAACTAATCCTTTTGTTTCACTGACCATCTGTTGTTTAGATTTTTGCTTTGTTCTGGCCAGTGATGCCATTTGTTACATTACTTTTAGCACAGTAATTCTCTGATATAGTGTGATTAAGAATTTATTAAATACTAATTATATGGGACCTTGCTAAAAATGTAGATTTCTGTGTCTTACCTATAGAACTTCTAGTGGGTGACTTAGAAATAAGTAATTTTAATGAGCTCCAATGATGCTTCTGTGTATGTAATATGTAGACCATGCACTGTTTTTGAGACACAGAGATACATTGCTGAGGATGGAATCAATTAGAATATTTTTCAATGTAACTTTACTGAGGCATATATTACATATCATATAATTCACCTGTTTAAAGCATACAATCCTATGATTTTTTAATTGAAATAGAGTTGATTTACAACATTGTGTTAGTTTCATCTCATCAATTTCTGCCAAAAAAAAAAAAAAGACCTACTGGAATTTTAATAGATATTATCTTGAATCTATAGGGCAATTTGGGGACAATTGTCATCTTATGACTAATGAGTATTTCAATTAATGTAGATGGAACATCTTTCCAATCATTTAGAAATTCCCTCAGCAACATTTATAATTTTTAGTGTACAAGTCTTCCACTACTGTTGTTAAATTTATTTCTATGTATTCTATAAGTTTTTAAATCTCACTGGAGTATTTGGGATCTATCATGAGCAGAGATGGTTTTTGACTGTATACCCAGATATTAACAGTGGTTATGACTGATAATGTAATAACAAGTATAGTTTTATTTTTAAATTTTTGTCCATATTTTCCAAAATTTCCAGAAGTTTCATGAATCTTTTTTTAAAGTTAGTGATGCCCTCAAACATAATAAATCAATATATAAAAGGAAACATGAAAGGGAAAACTTTAACAATAAAAAAGCTATTATATATTACACTTTTACTATATATGAGGAATTTTTCCTAAAATTTTTAGGTGTATTACCTCATTTAATTGTCTCAATGACTTCATGAATTATCTCTATTATGCCCATTTTATTGATATGGAAACTGAGTCAAAAAGCAGTTAAGGTACTTGCCCAAAGTCTCAAGGCTTATAAATGCCAGAGTAGTAATTTGAACTGGCTCTAGATTCCATGCTCTTAACCACTGAATATTGCAATCAAATCCACCAAAATATTAATACTAAATATCTATGAGTAGATATTTTTAATTAAAGTGCTTTTTGGAATTTTCTAGATGAGTGTTAATACTTCTGTAAATAGAAATATCTGAAAGTACCATAAAAAAATTCAGTGGTGGACTCTATCCTGCAGAATACTTTTCCTTACCTGTTATATCATCCTGAAATTCACAGTCACCAGCGGTAACCCCATGAGTTTAAAAACATTTTATCTTTCTTTCTCTGTGAAATACCCAATCTATAACTGTAATCAGAATTTCACGCTTAAATCTTGTATTACTTTACCCAAACCACAGGCCATTCCGGTAGCAATTTCTGTAAGTGTAACCAAAAGAAGTGCACATTCATGTATTTAAACAAATAAAACACAAATAAGGAAAGCAAACAAAATTAAGGTATTAAATTTTTCTGAAAAAGACATACAACTCATTTTCTTTCATTTATGTACTGTTAAATGAATTCCTATGTAACATTTAAATTGACATTTTCACTCATGTCTCTCCTGTTTTTGTGTCTTGTTAGTGAACTGGCTTTTTAATGTCCCAAAGTCATAATAAGGTCTTTAGAAAAGCCTTGTATCCTATAATTAAAAATTGCTATTCCTTTAGCTGTTTTGCTTAGCAAAGGCATAGGGCACAGTGTCTTTTAGAGACATTGCTCCTGAGATGGGAATAAAAGATTACCTTTTATTGCAGCATTCATGAGTCGGAAGCACTTCATTTATTTTAGGTAAAGAGCAAATGGAGCATTGCTTATTTTCAGTAATTCAAGAGCAGCTGAAGTCACCTGCAACTTGCCAATCAATTGTCTTTTGTAATGTTTTCCTTTTAGAAAACTATTGTACTTGTCTTTAAAACATCAGTGGCTGTTCCTTAGCGATTTGAACACACACACACACACACACATACACACACACACACATACACACACACACACCCCTATATGACAACAGTCCAGTCACTGGTGAGCTATAGTTATAAAGGACACTACCCTCGTGTGAAAATTTTCCTCCTCTTCCAGTTGAAAAGACTTATTCTTCAAAACCGAGAAATCACTCAAAAATTGACTCTTAAACGTGAGCTAATTAGAGCCTGGAGGCTCCATCTAGTTCAATGTTTTAATGTGAAAAAAAAAAAAGGCTTGGGCTTCCCTGGTGGCGCAGTGGTTGAGAGTCCGCCTGCCAATGTAGGGGACACAGGTTCGTGCCCCGGTCCGGGAAGATCCCACATGCCGCGGAGCGGCTGGGCCCGTGAGCCATGGCCGCTGAGCCTGCGCGTCCGGAGCCTGTGCTGCGCAACGGGAGAGGCCACAACAGTGTGAGGCCCGCGTACCGCAAAAAAAAAAAAAAAAAAAGGCTTAAGGTCTGTTTGATATTCAATCAACTCTATAAGCACAACGATATCGACTGACCCAGCTTGCTCATATATAAAATTAACGGCATGGATAATCTCTGCACTTACTTTTATTTTAAGAGGAAAAATTAGGATAATAATTGAAAAGTGGTAAGAAAAGTTTTGGTCACTTCCACCTTAGTCTATAAGTCCCACTTTAAAGCTATAAGCGCTAAGAAAGCTAAGTTCCCTATCTGGTTTGTTGAAACCACATGCAATTGTGGACACCTAAAAAATATGAAAGTTCACAGGGTGTATCTTTAGTCTGTACAGCCCGAGAAGAAGAAAATCTTAGTACGTCGAGTTTGGTTACTAGGATTCACCACTGCCGCTCTAAACAATCGATATAAATTGCTACATAATTAGCCCAGCTGCAATAATCCATGGATCACAGAGACAAGCTGCAGAGAACTGAAGCCATCGATTGTGCCCTCTGTGGCACACCTCAGTAACCACGTGCGTGCGGACCTGGTTGGAAACATATTTGTCACGTGGTTTGCTTTTGCCTTGAAAGAGTGCAGCAACAACTTAAAAAAGAATTCAGAACAAATAGAAATGTCTGTTTTTAAAGGTTTGAAAGTACATGGGGTGGGCTTGGGCGTCTATTATTCCTGGTCAGAAAGACAGTCAATTAACGTGTCCCTTAAAAGAAAAAAGAATGACTTAGGGGTGGTGGTGATAGTGGGGGAGACAACGTGTTGATTTCTCAAACAGCATGGAAAGAGAAATTCTGAGTGATAATAATAACTTGTGAAAATTATGTAATTTCTGAAGGCTACCCTGGGAGCAATCCACAATTTATTTTTAGAATCAGACGTGTCAGACACACTTACACAAAACCAATTTCCTAACTCATCAAAGATAGAAACCTTGGAACTACACGCTGGATATGTAATCTCCAAGAAATAGATAATGACTGTTTTAGAACCAAATGTCTATTTTATTGGTGGTACAAGTAATAATTCAACAAAAATTTCGAATAGAAATAAAACAGAGCTCTCTCCTCAAACTATATTCAACGTGATATAAACTATAAACAAGATCAAGATTCTGTAATGGGCCAGTAATTAGGAAGATTCAACACAGTTGGACAAAGGTACCATTTCAATGAGCTCCTTTTAAATTCTGTTGTGACCAGTATAGAAAGGTCATTGGGTAGTGACGGTAAAGGTGATCTTTGTGTGATTCAGTGATAGAAAAAAACTTTATGAAATCTAACCATGTGCAGAAAGAAGCTACATAATTCATTTTGTACTAGATTCTTCACAAAAACTATAAGTTCAAACATAAAGCCTCCAGAGTCAAGGGGTTTAGAAGAAATGAGATGAATTCATTAAGGTAAATCTGGTTACCAGCAGATGACGGATCAGCATAATTAATGTTCTTTTGGGAATAAGAGGAAATATTTGAATCAGAAAAAGTACACTGTCTTGTACATGTACCTGATTTAAAAGGAAGATGTAAGATATTATTTGGTTTCTAGATATGAACTTGATAAATGTTAATATTGCTGTTAGGCTATTCCTAAGAGATGATATGGACCTCTTTGAGAATTTGGAATAGTAATCCAGAGTGATGCCATTAAAAAGCCTTTATCAATATATCATGAGATTGGCTGCAACGTGTCCAAGTTGCCTGCATTGGGTATGTTAGAGTCTTGGGTCCTTCTGTTCGGTGGGTGTAATGAAGAAGGAAGCAATAAGGGAAGGAAAGGTCAACCCGGTAAGCAAAATACTGCGTGGAAAGAGTATGACAAGGAGAAGCAGATAATAATAGTCCAGGAAAGTAGTTCATATAGAGGAGGAGTTTTAATAGTAAATAGTTGGGGGGAGGGTATCTGTCTAATAGATGGACGTGAACAATCTAGGAGCAGTCAATATACGGAATGTAGAGAGACAGGCAGGTGGGCATCAGGAGATCCCTTCGGCAGGTAGCAGAGCTCCAATCACGGGACACCCCCCCCCACACACACACAACACACACACACCCGCCCCCGCCAGAAAAGTATTGCGATGGATATTGCAGACTGGCTTGTTCAAAACCAATTCCCACCTCTTTCTAGTGTGGCTTCCTATACTGCAGAGGCTGGTGAGCTAAAATCCACATTTCCCACATTTCTGGATGTGATTTATGTTCTGCCAACCAGATGCCTTTACATAAGACCAGAATCCAGAACTGAAATAAGAGTGGAGGGAATGTGGCATGAGGCTCCTATTTTTGCCGGTGCAGATTGAAGTGGAAGTGATTTGATCTTGAGCTAGCAGCTGTCATCATGACTTCTTGCTTCATCAGGCAGCTTCCTGATTATGGCCAGGGCAACAGCAGTTCTGCATTATGACTTAAAAGAGTTTTTTATCTGGAAGATCAGACTAAATTCTCTTCAGTTTATAAACAGTTTTATAAGCCATGTAATATCCTGTAAAACAGATTCCTTTCTGCTGACACAATCTGGAGTAGGTTTTGTTCTCCATAATTGAACCCTCGCAGGGTATTTACTGGCTACTGTGATCGTAAGCAACAGACTCTCAAAGAAATGAGACTTTAAGATTGGTTAGCTCACCAGTTTGAAATAAAGGCAGCTAAGATTCCACTAGTATCATAAGATAGACATGGGCGCACACTGGTGATGTATTAACTTAAATCATCACCTGGGGTTGTATAGAACAGGAGACCTATCAATGACAAGGTTTTGGTGGCTTCAGTGATGCTGGTCATTACGGGAGGAAAAAGGATGTAAGGACCGTTGTGGGGATGTGGGGTGGATTTTTCTATCTGTTCCATAGAATGTAAAGGAAAAATGATAAAATGAGATTTAAAGTGTTCTGATTAAGGTATGGTCAGAGAATCAGAGAACTTCCATGGCTGCCTGTAGGATTCTCCTCTGTCTTGTAGCTGTTGAACTGACAGAGCCAGAAGATAGAAACAGAGGCAGATCCTTTGAGTTTCTGAACCACAATGTAGGGGGAATTCATAAACTTTGCATCTCTCATGTGGACAAGAGGGTATTTTGGGGAAAGAATGGGACCAGAAAACAAATAGGGAATTTGGTAGATTCTTATGTCTCCGAGTACCTTAAAAGCCCACATTCCACCCAGTATTCCTTGAAAGCAGAAGCAAACTTGCTTCCTGTTTCATGAGGCTGCTCCTTTCTTGCCAGAAGGCTCTGTGATGTCTTCACCTGAGGGAGTTCAGTCAGCAGGAATGCCAGCCCTCCCCGAGCCCTACACCCCAGCATTACCTTCAGATCCATAGCCAGAATCAAAGCCCAGCCTGCTGGTGTGGTGGCAAACACAGTCAAAGCTGGAGGGAAAGGTTTATACAACAGAAAGAACCACAAGATTTTGCTCATTTGCGATGGCAAAAACCTGCAATATGTGTGGGAATGGATTCTAAGGGTGTCAGACCAAGAAGCTTAATTTTAGATCCGGTTGATTATTTTGCATTGGGTGCACTTGCCAGATATTCTAAGTTTAATATGCTCACTTGAGCAGCTCAGAATGTTTGGTAGAAATGTGGGTATGGTAGCCAATAGCTATCATACCCATAGCCATACCAACAGCCATAGCCAATGCTTAAGCTATGATGCCAGAAATTTCGTGGGATAATGTAGAGAAATGGATGTAAAGATAAGGAAATACTGGGGTTTCTTTACGATGTGAAAAATCACTCATCTACACCTAGTCATGTCTCCTAAGAGAGACTAAAGGACCTTCCTTCAGTGAGGTACTACCTTCATCAAGAAATACCTTACAGGGAGATCAGCTAGGTGGTTGGTGACCACCTAGAGGGGTGGGATAGGGAGGATGGGAGGGAGGGAGACGCAAGAGGGAAGAGATATGGGAACATACGTATATGTATAACTGATTCACTTTGTTATAAAGCAGAAACTAACACACCATTATAAAGCAATTATACTCCAATAAAGATATTGAAAAAAAAATACCTTGATACTGTATAGAATAGTTCGACTCTGCTAATCCCAAACTCCCATTCCTTCCCTTCCCTCCCCCTCCCCCTTGGCAACCACAAGTCTGTTCTCTATATCTGTGAGTCTGTTTTTGTTTTGTAGATATGTTGATTTATATCGTATTTTAGATTCCACAAATAAGTGATAGCATATGGTATTTGTCTTTCTCTTTCTGACATACTTTGCTTCATATGATAATCTCTAGCTCCATCCACGTTGCTGCAAATGATGGATAAACGACAAGGTCCTGCTGTAGAGCACAGGGAACTATATTCAATATCTCGTGACAAGCCATAATGGAAAAGAATATGAAAAAGAATATATATATGTATAACTGAGTCACTTTGCTGTACAGAAGAAATTAACACAACATTGTAAATCAACTATACCTCAATAAAATAAAAAAAAATACCTTGAAAAGAGTCAGAGTGGCTGTCCTCTGATGGTAGGAGCTACTGTCAAAGAAAAGGGCTCCCTGATTTCTCTGGGGGTGATGGGGGTCCCAGGTGGCAAAGTTCAAGGGACAGCACAATGATAGGACCCAAGACAGAGGTGAAATGGGTGTGGTTACCATAACAGGCAGCAGGGCTGGACCAGTGATCACAGGTTTTGAATGTTAGGGATGTTTGACAGTGGTTAACTGTACAAGAGGTGCCTAGGGCTGAAAGAAATACGCAGATCTATTATCATCCTCCTTGATCTGCATAAACTGACACCAAAACAAAAGCTCTAGGTGACCTGAGTAACTATGAGTGACAGCCCTTTACTGGTTCATAGACCCACAGCCCATAAGTGAATGTACCCTGTGATAGAGCCACAAGCACTGTTCATCTTCCTTGCATTCTCCTGAAAAGGACCTGCATTCATCCGTCAGGAAAATGGCTATGGCCAGGGGAGAGGAACCACCAAGATCTTTGTGGGATTATCGACATGAGCTGTAGCTAATATGCATTCCAGAGGACCCAGAAATGCCGGTGTGGTTCCCTACTCAGAGGGGACTTATTGAGGTTAGGGAGTATAAATGGAAATTTGGTTTGCGTTTACCTCTCAGTGGGTCAACGTGGGTCTCCTGCTGATTCGTTCTGTGATTACTTTCCCAGTTTCCATATGTACATGGTAGTTGCCATAATAGTTAACTTAAGCCATGCCACATACCTAGAGGGGTTGTAGAGATGAGTGTTAATATCAAACCCTTGAGAAAGGCAGGGATAATAATTCCTATTACATTCCCAAATCCCCCCCCCATCCTCATTAAGATCTCCTGTTTGACCAGTGAGAAGATTAATGGGTCTTGGGAACAATATCAATGGATTATCAGAAACTTAATGAGATGGTGATTCCAACAGAAGCTGTTCCATACGTAATTTATTTTCTGAAGCCAGGGCACACAGATCCTGACGCCTGATGTGGAATTGTCAAGTTGGCAAATTTTTGTTTGAAATTAAATACACCAAGAGACCACAGATGCACTTTCCTTTTAAGTAGCAGGGGGCAGCAGAGGACAACTGGCTATATCAACTCTCTGGCTCTGTGTGGTAATTTAGTTCAGGGATTGGCTAACTTTTCCTGTAAAGGGCCAAAGAGTAAACTTTTTAGGCTTTGTGGGCCACATATAATCTCTGTTGCATGTGCTTCTTCTTCCTTTCTTTTTTTTTTTTTTTAACAACTCGACAAAGTAAAAACCACTCTTAGCGTGCAAGCTTTACGAAAACAGGCTGCAGGGGCGGATTTGACCTGCAGGCCATAGTTTGCTGGCTCCTGATTTGGCTCATGGGCGGCGCCTTAGCCATCTCACCAGTCCACAGGATATCACGCTGCTCCATTACATTGATCGTGCTGTAATTACGAACCCAGGAAGCAGAAAGGAGTCCTGGATGTCCTGGGAAGACATACTGATGTCAAAAGTGGAAGAGAAATCCTTTGAAAGTTCAGTGACCTGTTTCCAAGTCACAGAGCTAATTTCCAGAAAGTTGTTTTTAATTCTAGGTTTCAGAAACCAGGAAAACCCATCAGGAGCACTGTGCCCAAACTCTGAGATGGATGAACAGTGAGTGTGTCTTGAAGCCGGCCCCTCCAGTGTGGTGTGGCTGTCCTCAAACTCTTCCCACCAAGGGCCTTTGGAACTGAGAAATGGCTGAGTCTACGCAAGGGTGTAAAACGGCTCCAAGTGCAAGGAGAGGAGAAGTGCCGTGGCCGGGAACCAGGGGCTTGATGAAATAGGTCCCTGCAATATTGATTGTGAGCCTCTCTCACCAGTAAGCCATTTTTATTGAGGGTATTGTCTGACGTTGGGATGGAAAGAAGTCAAAACTTGACTTTAATTTTATTCCTTAGATTCCCAGGGAAAAACAAAATCTACCTATCCATAATATAAAAATAGCTATGTTCCAAGGGAATTTGAAAGAAAGAAACATTCAGAGATTGCTGAAAACCATATAGTTGTGTAGTTGTGCAAGCAGAGATGACTTTTCTTCTTTATTCATTTTAAGCACAGTTTAAATTGGTTTGTGCATAATAAAAATTTAGCCTTTCATCAATATTTGGATAAATAAACTGCGGCCTCCCTGGAATATAGGTTATCAAGGGACAATCATACTGTGGTTTACTATTTCACGCAGTATGCTTTCTCTTTCAGAAGTAATAAAAGCCACAACTGCATGCTTTATTATAAAAAGCAGAAGAAAAACTGGGCAGTGTGTTCCTTATTTCAGAAAGACAAAGCTCATCAATGAATCACATATTAGGAATTTGACCTGAACAGTAAGAGATTTGACTTTCTGGCTGCCATGTTGGCTTAATCTCATCTGTAAGCGTGGTCGGTAGTGGTGACAGGTATTTGAACCTCTTTCTTTGATTTCATGACCTTTAGCAGAAACATATTTCACTGCATATGTGTATGTTTTCACCAAAGCCATTTTCTTAGGTATTTGAATGTGCATTTGTTTCTTTAAGGATTTTACTAGCCTGGTGCCCAATATCCCTAATTCATGATTCCCTGCTCTTGGAAACGATGCTAGGTTGCCCTTTATACTCTCTGGAGAAGCGTGGACACCTGATAGAAGAATAGCCTAACCATACATCAGCAAGATATGACGTAGGCCGTTGCTCTCTCTTCTTAATAGGAGAGAGATTAATTGCCTCAATTTGATGCTATCCTTTGCAATTTGGACTGAGGAGAATGCAGAAGATCATTCAAGTAGCGGTAGGAGGATGAAGAGGAACCTCCAGAAAGAAGCATAGACAATGAAAGTTGCTGATAAGTATTAATGCTCAAAGGGAAGGATTCAGATCAGAAGAGAGCAAAGCTGTGGTTCTGAATGGCGGTATCCCCCAAGTTTTTTTCATCCCTCCACTCCTAGCTGTTCAGTATAAGGTGACCAGGATCCCAGTAGCAGTGATACCAGTGGCTTCTCTGGCAGAGAACAATGAGAGGTACAGAGAGGGGACCCATCAGGCCAACACCACGGATTCCTAGTATTTCATGTCTGCCCAGTGTACCTCTGTTCCTTGTAACTATCACCCAAATGTGTGGCTTCTCCAACCTCTGGGGAATCACACCTCTCTGAAATTAAGATATGTAGAATCTAAAAAATACAAAAAACAAGTGGATATGACAACAAAGAAACAGACTCACAGATTTAGAGAACACACTAGTTGTTACTAGTGGGGAGAGGGAAGGGGGAGGGGCAATATAGAGATAAGGGATTGAGAGGTACAAACCATTATGTATAAAATAAGCTACAAGGATATATTGTACAACACAGGGAATATAGTCAATATTTTATAATAACTATAACTGGAATATAACCTTTAAAAATTTTGAATTACTGTAATGTCTACCTGTAACATATAATATTATACATCAATTATACTTTGATAAAAAATTTAAAAGAAAAAAGAATAGTTTTAGCAATAAGAGTAGTACTATTAAAAAAAAAAAAGAATAGTCGGAGCTGGTATCCTATTTGATTTTTGGAAGTGCAGTCTTTTTTTGATCCAAAGAATGCTTCTACCAATTTATTCCAGTTTAGAGAGTCCCTTCAACCAGTCATCTTCTGGTTCTCCTCATGGTAACTCAAGTTCTTTCTCTGTATCTTCTGGCTTCTCCACACTGTTGCTGATTCACCCTGACAGGACAAAGCCACCAAGGCTCAGCTAAGACCCTGCTATTGTGTTTAACGACACTTCACAGACAAATGATGGGCACAGAAAGGAATGACAGCAGAGGAAGAACAAGCAAAGAACAGGCGACTTCTTAGGGCTTCTAAAGTGTAAGGCCCACGTCCTTCCATGAGGGCACCTGGGATGTGACAATAGGGACAGAATAGGGCGGAACGGGGATGTTACATGGTCTGCCAACATGGCGCAGGGAACACTTGGCGTCCTTGAACGAAAAGTGCCTTTGCTCTTGGGCTTCCTGCCTGGAGTTTAGTTGCCCCAAAGTTTTTTGAGTCCAGTGAGAGACAGATCTATTTTCTCTCTCATCCACCACTCCTAACCTCCAGTTCAAAGCCTGCCTTCGGGAAACATAATCGTCTTCAGAGATACAGTAGGGCCTAGAATGAGGACAGACTTTTACATTGTTATGTAGAGCTGTTTGCTTCCTCACTACTTTGAATATCCCATTGTAGAATAATATTCTTTTTGGTTTTACCATCACAGAAAACCCACCAAAGTCCTTTTATTCCCCCAAATCAAAAGCAATCTGACCACGTGGTTCAAGTTAATCTTCCATTTGGAGAACTTGATAGAACGTTCACAATATTAAAATAGTAGTATTTCCCTGCCCCCTGCTCCCAGTCACCTCTGAGTACCCGGTCTTTCAAGGTTTTTGTTTTTTTTTTTAAAGAAAACACTCAAGTTTACTCTCAGCTAAAGCTTTTGATTACAAAACCAGAAAAGGCTAACTCAGATAGGTTTTTACTTTCATATTATAGAAAGCATAAAATGAGTCAATCATTTGTTTTCATTATAACTTTCAGGAAACTGAAATTCAGTCCTATAAAATGTTACTTCATTTTAGACCAAATAAAACAGTTGTCTTTTCATACTGATGAATTTCCTCAACCTTTTCCTAAGGTTTGCCCACTTTGCCCACAAGTGCTATGTTTCAAAGGAAGAACACTTTTAAGCTATCTATAATGATTTCTCAATTTTTACCTTATAGAATATTGCAATGCGTTCTGCGTGAGAAGCTTATATTCTATTTACAAAGAAAAAGATCTGTAACTTTATGCTTTGCTTGAATGTTATAGAAAACAATACTCGAGTGTCCATGAAAATGTTACTCAGGAATTTCTAAAGCGTTCCAAAAGTGATCACACACACACACACACATGCATGTGCATGTACACACTCATTTGTGTAACATGGGATGAGGTTTTTGAAGTAACCCAGATGAATTTTCTCCTCATGATAATTCAGATTCTTTCTCTGTATCTTCTCTGGCAGTATTGCTACAAGAAAATAAGTACAGTTGCTGCCAGAAAAAGAGGAGGCTATGATGTAGCAGCCTTGGTAAACAGGGTAGGGAAGTAGAAAGTGTGGAGAGAAAGGACAGGAAATGAAAAATGGGCAGAAATATAGATGTGATTGTCCTTCCCCCTTAGCGGTTAATCTTCAAGGGTTGGAGAGCAGATATACTGAGATACTTTCTGAAGAACCCCAAACATGGCATGTCTCAGAGAAGTTCCACACGCAGCCTAGGGGAGCGTATTAGAGAGCCTTGACAGAAGAAGGGTCTAGATGGATGGGCCCTGGCTTCCCATGACCTTTATGTGCCATGTGGAGGTCTAAAGTTCCTGATGACCTTGTGAGGAATGCAGAAGTGTGGAGAGAACTGTGGGTCAGAGATGCCCTGGGACCAGGTAAACCCCCTTCCAAGCAGAAGATCCAAAAGAGGTGAAGCAGACCCTAAAAACTGATAGATTTTTCAGCAAGTGTGGTGAGAGGTTCAAGTTGGATATAAACTTGAAAAGTAAATGAATTTACTTTAAAAGTAAATGAATGTAAAATTTAAAAGAAATGAATGTAAAATTCCCTAGGTTCCAAGTTCTCAGCATTTTCTGGAACCTTCGCATCCATTACAAAACATGGCTTTTCCTCTCAGGAGGAGCTTGTGACCCAGTGAAGGAGATACATGGGTAAACAAATCCAATGCAGTAAGTGACACAACGGAGGCAGGTTCAAGGTGATGGGGAAGCATGGACGAGAACTAAATGGACGGTCCCCTCAGAGTGGGTGAGGAGACCTGCTCTGATGGGTGAGAGTTTTCAACATCCACCATGTACTAACAGGCCTCCCTGTGGAATTTGTGCCAGTTACGTTCCCTGAAATCTCTCGCATATCAAACATCATCTCCTTCATGAAGATTTTTCTGATCCTTCCAACTAGATTTGATTTCTCTTGTCTCTTGATTTTCATGGCATGTCCGCTTAATCTCTCTCCTTGTTTTATACCTGTTTGTATACTTACCTTGTCCTGTCAACTACATTTTATGTTCATCCCTGTGTTGCCACATTCCTGTACCCGTGTATTAGACACTCAGTAAATGTGACGTTCCAGTGAATTGAGTAGTCAATAAATAAATGGAGAGGCTAGGTTTAGAAAAAATCAAGTCTAAACCTACTAAATGATGTGCTCTCCGAAGACAAAGTTTATGCCTTCTTCACCTTTTTTCCCATAATTTAGCACAATTCCTGGCAAACAGCAGGTGCTCAGTGAATGCTTGTTAGGACTGAATAGGAAAGTTGTAAAGATAAACGGAGTTAGAAGTGGTTCTGCAGAAGGTTTCTATTTGAAGCTTTCTGGAAAATTCTCCTTTCAGATGCCATAGACTTTAGTCAGATTCTTTAGAACTGTTACTCTTCACAGGTGCTGACCAATATCTCTGTGACAAATGTCAGGTTGTAGGTAATAGTGAAATAGCAAGACTAGAACATATAAATTAGAAGGTTTAATGTTGAAACTCTGATTTTGCCCCTTCCCTGTCCATCTTCTTCAGTCTTGGCAAGGGGATATTGGATACATGCATCGTGCAAGACGGATGCCAGCTCATCTCGTGTACAGTAAGTGCCCTACCTACGAACCTTCAAGTTGTGAACTTTCAAAGATGCGTACGTGTGTTCTCATGTCCAAGCACGTAAGTTAGTTCACGTGTCTGGTGTACGTTGTCACGTGCGTGCATCCTCTACAAGTGGTTGTGCCTTTGTGTACTTTACAGTACGGTATAGAGTACAGTATCTTTATTTTAAGCCCAGAAGCTGTGCCATCAACGTCAGGCGTGAGTGAAATTGCAGCTTGCCCTCCGTCTCCTATTACTGACGATCCTTCAGCTCTACCATCTCCCACCTCCTCTCCCTCCTCCAGAATATAACTCTTCTTGCCTGTTCACTCGATGCCAGACCCTGGATGCCAGCTGTGGTACTGCACTGCTGTACTTTTCAAGGTACTGTACTGTAAGATTAAAAATGTTTATTTTTTGTGTTTGTTTTTCATATATTATTTGTGTGAAAGTATTATAAACCTATTACAGTACATTACTATATAGCCGATTGTGTTAGTTGGGTACGTAGGCTAATTTTGTGCTCTCAGAACAGAACTTGTTCGTATGTAGGGGACTTACTGTACTTGTAGTGTCACAGGGGGTTCTCACAATCTGTCTATGAGGTAGGTGCTATTGTCCCCATTTTTCAGATAAAGAAAGAGACCCAGAAATTTTAAGGCACACATCAAAGGTCACACAGCTGGTGAATGGGAGCACCATGATTGAGCCCTAATTTGTCTGATACCAAAGCACACATCTTGTCTTGATGAACAAATTAAGTCTTGATGGAGACAGGTCTCTGGAGATACAGGTTTAATTGGGAGATACAGTTGGGTCCAATTCTTCTGACTTACTCTGGTGATCAAAATTGGTCTATTCCAGCCTAAATCAGGTCAGAAGGAGATGATAGAGCTTGATTGTACCAAGGGAGAAGGGACCCAGGATGGTAAATTGACGGGAATATTGGATGTAGCGAAATCTTTGAAAATAGGGTGAGAAGGATCTATTTGCATGTTTAAGAGTGGAATGCAAGAGAGAGACACTGATGAACAAGATATAAGAAAAGATTCAGGAATATCGCTACAGTCAATGGCCCTCATTAACACAAACATTCCCTACAAATATGTCTGATGTGTAAGTTTCTCCTTCATTTTATGCCACTAGTGACATAATTAGGTAATAAAGAAGTATTTGCTTGAAAATAGGGAGAAAGAAAAACAATTAACTTAGATGTTTTCATTTTAAAGAAGTCTGTTAAAATAAAAAGCTTTATATTTCTCAAAGTAAAGCAGCATAATACTGTCACCTCTACTTGAATATAGCTATCTTTACCCAGTGATTGTCTATAATTTCTCCATTTACGATTCTATCCTTTCTCTGGCATTTACTAAACACAATCATGTGAGCTATTGTCTGTAACTTACAGATACTACTCTTAAAGAAAACAGAATTTCAAATAATATATTAGTGGAAAATTATATATATTAGCAGGTTTTTTTTTTCAGTTAAAAAGATTCTTCATACAATCAATCAGATTAAAAAAACCAAGATACAGACGTAGAGAATGTACTTGAGGACACAGTGGGGGGAAGGGGAGGCTGGGACGTAGTGAGAGGGCAGCCTTGCCACATATACACAACCAAATGTAAAATAGATAGCTAGTGGGAAGCAGCCGCATAGCACAGGGAGATCAGCTTGGTGCTTTGTGACAACCTAGAGGGGTGGGATAGGGAGGGTGGGAGGGAGGCTCAAGAGGGAGGGGATATGGGGACATCTGTATGCATATGGCTGATTCACTTTGTTGTACAGCAGAAACTGATACAACATTGTAAAGCAATTATACTCCAATAAAGATGTATTAAAAACAAACAGATACCCTAGGGCAAATATTCTGAATCTGGATTCATAAATGCTATTCCAAGAGATCTACGTACTTTGTGAAAATGCATTAAAAATGTGAAGTGTAAAGAATGTATTTTTAAAAGTCAATAGAGCGACTTCCCTGGTGGTGCAGTGGTTAAGAATCCTCCTGCCAATGGAGGGGACATGGGTTTGATCCCTGGTCCGGGAAGATCCCACATGCTGCGGAGCAACTAAGCCCGTGCGCCACAACTACTGAGCCTGAGCTCTAGAGCCCACAAGCCACAACTACTGAGCCCTCGTGCCACAACTACTGAAGCCTGCATGCCTAGAGCCCATGCTCCGCGATGAGAGAAGCTACTGCAATGAGAAGCCTGCACACTGAAATGAATAGTAGCCCCCGCTTGCCGCAACTAGAGAAAGCCGGCACGCAACAACGAAGACCCAACACAGCCAAAAAATAAATAAATTTATATATTAAAAAAGTCAATAGAGTCTTTAAATCTCAGGTACAAAAAGTGGAACATAATTTTCCTACGGTAAAATTAACTTAGAAGCACCCATTTGTACTCAGAAACAGAAAACTTCAGTTAGTTTTCTTAGTCCTATCCAGTCACCTAAACCAAGTCTATCCTGGTTTAAAACTTACCCCGTTTAAGATACTGCTGCTCCCTCTCTTCCTTCTCTCTCACCTCTGGGGCAGCTTGTTAGTCCAGGGGAGACTTATGAAGCATCATGATATTGGGAGACATGTCTGGGTGTTGATGATCTCTCCTCTCATTTTCTGCAGAGATGACTTGGCCTCTGTTCCCCAGGTGTGAGTGACACATGACATTGCTCTAGGGCACAGCCACTGACTATTCTGAGGTCATTGCTTTGGCCCCATGCCTGCTCTGTGCAATGCCACAGAATGGTAGCCATGTCTGTGCATACCAGTCAACAGGACACTCTTAGTCCTGTGTCTGTTTACCCTCCTCGGTGGCCTTTTCCATGTCCCGTTGGCTCTCTTTCCCACTAACTTCCAGGCCTCCTGCAGCTCACAGGCACCCATTCGTCACCACTCAGTCACCATGAGAAAGTCCAGGGGGCTGGAAAGGCTGTAACCCTCAGCCCTTAAGGATCTAGGTAAGGCAGACTACCATTTACACTCCCACTTTACATCCTTGTGTTCTGGGTTCTTCTCAAGACTGAGATTTTCCAAATACGTCAATGGGAAAACTGGATACAAATTTCTTTACTCTTCGGCTCTCTTAACATAAAGGGGAAATCTCTATCTCACCTCTACCCTGAGACCCTTTCTGGAGTTTGATGCAGTGCATGTCTGTTAGGGGGTGTATGGTGTCCCCCGTCCCCTGCAAATTCATATGTTGAAGCCCTAACCCCAGTACCTCAGAATGTGACAGTCTATTTGGAGATAGGGTCTTTACAAATGTGATCAACTTAAAAGGAAGCTGTTAGGATGGGCTCTAACCCAGTCTGGAGGTGTCCTTCTAAGAGGAGGAAATTTAGACACAAAAAGAGACACCAGAAGTGCTGGCACACAGAGAAAAGGCCATGTGAGGACACAGAGGTAGGTGGTCATCACCAAATTAAGGAGAGAGGCCTCAGGAGAAACCAGCTCCGCTAGCATCTTGATCTTGGGCCTCCAATCTCCAGAACTGTGAGAAATAAATTTCTGTTGTTTATGTCAGCTAGTCTGTAGTATTTTGTTGTGATAGTCCTAGCAAATGAATACAACATCCTTCTCCACATTGCAGCTTCTAACAGCTCTGTCTTCTTTCCTTACCTCTACCTCATTTGTATCTCACTCAGGGCAGGAGTGGGGGGGAGGGGAACTCTTTCCCCAAGTTCCCATAGGCTTCGGCACTCCCCACCCCTAACCAATGTTTTGACTTAACTGGGCATTTTGAATCTTTTGTTGACGAATCTGGAGTCTTTGTTTCACTTGTTCAAATGGGGTTGATTGGAGGAAGCCAAAAGAAACATGTTTGAAGTTCCAGCTCTCAAATAAATACGTCATATATCATCCCACTACAAATATGTGCGCATCCAAACACGTATATATAGGATGGATAAACAACAGGGTCCTACTGTAGAGCACAGGGAACTGTATTCAATATCCTGTGACAAACCATAATGGAAAAGAACATAACTGAGTCACTTTGATGTACAGCTGAAATTAATACAACATTGTAAATCAACTATACGTCAATAAAATTAAAAAAAATATGTGTGCATCTGCTCAAGATTTTTTGGGGGAAAGTCCACAGCTCTCTTCAAATTCTCAAAGGCGTTTCTGACCAGAAAAATGTTAAGATTCCCCATCTGATTATATTTGAAATGTGATTCAATTTCAAGTACATGATTTATATACATTTTAGAAATAACTATTATGTAAATGAGAGAGCAGAATGTTTATCTTTGATAAATGTAAATGATATCACACTTATTTCCTTCAGTTAAAAAAATCTCTTATTTGCCATGAAAAAAGGAGCTAAAGTAAACTGTCTGTGAAATACTTGATTCCATCCTCCTGCTCATCTAGTCCCAGGTCAAGAGATCATAAAATCATCCTGTTACTTTTACTGGGACCAGCATCTTAGGGCACCACCATCAGCAAGAGGCATTCTCCATCACTCAGGATTTAAACACGCATATGCGTTCGCACACACAGATGTCATGGCACGTTATATTTCTCCTTCCCACCTCCTTCTGCCTTTTGTGCCATTATTCACAGAACAACAAGGATTCAGAGATGATAGCAGTCAGGGGAGAGGATCAGGAACTCCTTCCCATGTTCTGGGAAGTTTTCCTTCCCTTCCTGCCTCAGCCCACCACTATTATCCATCTGATTGCTACAGTAGCTGCTATGGGAATGCAACCTGACCGTGATCCCCTCGCCATGGTTGTCTGGACCGGAGTTTGACAGCCAATCGTGGTACTTCCTTGAGAATTTGGAACTGGTCCATAGGTCATGAAGTTCAAGATCTGTGAGTAACCACGTAACTCAGGGCACACCAGAGAAGCAGAGAAAGTCGTGTATGTGGAGAGAAAGGGAAGGAGGAGAGAGGGAAAGGATGGAGCAGGTAGGGTAGTGGGAGAAAAAGGAGAGATAAAGTCCTTAACGCATGTCCCTGTTTCCAAGTTGTCACTGATGCCCAGTTGCATTCCTGTCCTCGAGTTCCATGGATAGCCAGGTATCTTTATACTAGTTCCCCCCTTTAACTTAAGTTGGGTACAATTCCTATTTCTAATAACATCTCCCATGAGTTTCATTACACACACACACACACACACACACACACACACACATACACACATATGCACACACAAGAGATGATCTTAGCGTAGGAATATCAAAACTTAACTCTCCCGATGTCAGGGGATATGGGTTCAATCCCTGGTCCGGGAGGATCCCACATGCTGTGGAGCAACTAAGCCCGCGCGCCACAACTACTGAGCCTGCGCTCTAGAGCCCCCGAGCCACAACTACTGAAGCCCGCGTGCCTAGAGACTGTGCCCTGCAACAAGAGAAGCCACCGCAGTGAGAAGCACATGCACCGCAGCAAAGAGTAGCCCCCGCTCGCCACAGCTAGAGAAAGCCCGCACGCAGCAACGAAGACCCAACACAGCAAAAAACAGACAAACAAACAAACAAAATTATTTAAAAAAATTGGGAGGAAAACTGACTTGATCTACAAAGTTATCATTAATATAAATGAACAAATTTGGTAAACAAAAAACCACTATGCCATACTTGGTGCTATATTTTAGAAGAGATTTTTCATAGTGGAGGCTCACAAAAATGGAGAATCCTCCTTGTGCCATACCAATCTCACCTGAAATAAAAATCTCCAGGAATAATGAATCTATACAAAGAAAAAGTATAAGCCACTTCACTGAAAAAGGGGGGTGCAGTGCCAGCCTTGCAGGTTCTGGCTTGATTTTATTGCTTTAGACAGCAAGGTAACTACCGAGAATCACCTTTGGTCTCTGGCCCTATAAAGATATATCAAAAGGAAATGAAAAATATTTTGTCCTTCATTGGCAAATGGAGTTATGTTTTGGAGGCACAAGTGGCTAAAAGTTCAAGGTTTGTAAAAGTGGGTGCTGAATGAGTTTAATAAGCCATAGAAGAATCTGAACCTGCTAGGTTTATTCAAGGAAAACACCGCCAAATAACTAAAAAAGGTAAATATCAGGCTGATTGATGGGTTTTAAAAATGTCATGTGGTACATGTATTTGATTCATTCTCTCTCTCTCCAGAATTAAAACTTCCTAGATGATACGCATGGGTATGTCACAGGGCTGTCCCCAGCAGCCCTGTAAATGGTCTGTAAAAGGTCTTGGTCAGCATGAATGTCTGGGTTTTAATTATAAGAGGGTTTTCTGGGTATCTTACTTTAAGTGTTTTTTTCCACAAATACAGTTGCTGCATCTGTTTTACAACCCTGTCTTTTAGAAGGAATGGTTTAATGCTTCTGGCACTGTGGCAATCTTCATAAACACACACACACACACACACACACCCCAAATCTCCGTTTAAAGTTAGACGACGGATATATCAAACATCTTTTCACTTTAGTAGCAAAGCTCTGGCACCCTGATGTTCTGATATTCTTTCCCTCTTTCTGTATTTTAAGGAAAGGCTGAAACTCTTGCCCAGTGAGAAAGTTGTCTCATCTCGCCAGCAGATCTCTGCAAACAGGATTTATCCATTGCTTCAAGCCCCAAGTATGACACAGGTGTTTTGTTTTGTTTTGTTTCCAAAAAATGGGTGTGTTCAGCACTGCCCCATGGAGGAGAAATTTAATTGTGTAATGGGCTCCTCAGGTGTGATCCACATCGTCGCAGGGCCTGCATGGACTGCTTGTCCATTTTGTTCCTCCATCCAGCTCACCTGTGATGGTGGCTGAGTGTAGCAGAAAGAGCTTGAAGAGAAGGAAAGGGAAGGGCTGCAGGGAGAGAATGGGCCAAGCACAGTTTCTGGCCCATAGTGCTTATTAATTCATTCTGTAAACATTTATGGAAGCTACAGCATGTTAAGCGTTGTTCCAAGTTCTGAGGAAGAGTGATGGGAAAAACAAAAAACCCAAACACCGAAGTTTCTGCTCTCATCGATAAAGCTTATAACCTAGTGGCAGTTAAATGCTTGCAGAGTGAAGGGATGCCTAGATGCAGGGAGCGACAGCAGGGGTGAGAGCTGGGGGCAGCTCCAACTGCCCACTCTGTGTAACTGTAAGTCCTGACTTACCCAAATCGACTTCACCATCCCAACTTTGGGAGTCCCGTCTCCGCGGAGCAAACTGTAACCAGCGTGTACTAGCATTCTCACTCTTATTTAAACTGTAAATTTAAAGTGCCCGGAGGGAGGGGAAAGGCTGAGGGTGCCTGCCTGGACTGGCGCTCGCCCGGCCTTCCCAGCATCCCCATGACCTTTGAGCTGCTCAGTGG
This sequence comes from Monodon monoceros, assembly GCF_005190385.1. Classification (NCBI taxonomy): domain Eukaryota; kingdom Metazoa; phylum Chordata; class Mammalia; order Artiodactyla; family Monodontidae; genus Monodon; species Monodon monoceros. The sequence continues at coordinate 22,970,300 of NW_021703777.1, read as the reverse complement.
AAACCTCCCCAAGAGAACCACCAGGTGGCACCTGTCAGGCGCAGATAGGGAGAGTCATTCTCCCCACACCCCAGCCAACCGGAATAGCCAGGCTGTGCGCCTTCGCCAGTGGGCTTGTTGGCGAGGCAGAGGAGGAGTGTTAGCCTCGGTTCAGACTGCGCGATTACGTACCCTGTTTTCCCCACACCCTAAACACGCAGAGTGTAGACCTGTCCCCACGTGCCCGGGCTGCCAAAGGGGCATCATACGCTTGTTGGGAGCGGCTCGGCCTCAGTCACCGCGCCGCGACTTGGGGGCTGGAGGTGGGTGGCCGTGGGCTGCGCCAAGTTGGAAGCCTCCCCAGTGCCCAGGTCTCCTCCGCCCGACCTCATCCCGGGCCAAGGCGGAGGAGTGGCACGAGAGACGGGACCCAGGGCGGTGGCAGGCAGAAGTCCGGTGACGCGGGACACCGCCTCCCCCTCTCCCCCCTCCACCTCCCGGGTCTGAGGCCGGGTCCGGGGCGCCTCCTTCCGCCGGTTAAAAACCGTGTGGTTTCCGCGGCCCCGGCCGCAGCCTGGCGGCCTTGGGTCACCTCTCCCCACCGCTCCGCAGCGGCGCTCCCAGCAGCCCAGGCTGGGGACCGTCCCCGCTGGCAGAGGGGCCCAGCAAAAGGTCAGGGTGCGGGGTGGCCGCACCTGGAGCAAGCGTGTTGGGGTCATTTCGGTTTGGGCGGCCGGGTCACCAACTCCACTCCATCGGTAGCGGAAAGCGAGCTGCGCCAGTTGCGCGACGGTCGCTGCCGTCCCCGCCTCTATTCGGCCGCCGGTGACATTGGGAGGAGACCGCTGGTAACGGGCGGAGGAGGAGGAGGAAGAGGAGCAGGGAAGGGTGGCGTGGGGGGACAGAAAGTAGCGATTGTGCCAGGGGGCGTGTGAGCAGCCGGAGAGGCGGCCGCGCCGGTGACAAGTTCTCCGGGGCGCGCGCGGCGGGGCGGGGAGCGAGCGGGGAACGAGCGGGGAGCGCGGCGAGCGCCGGGAGCCGGAGGGTGGCGCGGGAGCCTCGGGGAGCCGCCTCCAGCGCCCCGCGCCCTGCGCCGCCGCCGCGCCGCCGGCTCGCCTCCTAAGGGTTCCCAGGCCCGGGTGCTGAGGCTCCGGTCTATAAATAGCAGGTTACAGCTCCCGCTGGCGCGCCCAAGCTCACCCGCGAACGCCGGAAAGTCAGGCTCAAAGTGCTGCTGCCGCTGCCGCCCCCTACTCCGCCTCCGGGAGAGGTAATTACCCGCCGGGGCTCCGAGGGCTCGGCGGGGGCTTCGGCAGGGTGGCCTGGGGGACGGTGGGGGACTCGCGAGGCGTTCGAGCGGGTCTGAGAGCGCGGGGGCGGGCGGGGGGGGGCGGGGAGCCGGTCTGTTCGGCATCAAGTTTCTCAGCCTGGCGGCCCCGATAGCCCCATGCAGCCCTCGCTCCTGAGCGGTGTGGTGTGCTGTCTCTCCCGGGCTGCCGGGGTTCCCCTGACACCCGTGGACCCTCTGGCCGGGCGCCCCTTGGCCGGGCCGCGCGCAGGTTCAGGTTCACCGTCACCCTCGCCCCCTCACGCTCACTCTGTGGGCCCCGCGTAACTCTGAGCTCTGGCCTCACTGACCTTCCAAGGCGGCGCCCGCCCACCCTCGCCGTCCTTTTGGAGAGGCTGTGGTGGCCCGGGGGACTCGCTCTCCACCGCCTCCCGGCCGCTAACCTGCCGCCGCCGCCCGCCTCGGGAGAAGTCGTCTTCGAGGCGAGCGGGTGGGGGTGGGGTGGGAGTAAGGGAGATTGATACTGGGGTCTCCGTTGCCCCATGGTCCGGTGTTTCCTAAGGAGCCCCCTCTCCATGGCCACCCCCAGCCCGCTCCCGGCAACTCATTCCGGCAGAGAAGCCCGGTGCGTCTCTTCCTGGCCACCGAGCACCTCTTGTCCTGCCCCAGAGAGGTCTCATTTTTAAAGGGGTTCGACAGCGAGGGGCCGTGGCTGGAGGGCGGTGGGGGGCCGTGGTCGTGGGGCTGGCGTGGGGAAGTCATTGTTTGGCGTCTGACAGCTGCGCTGCAGGGTCTGCGAGCTCTCTGGCACCTTTGGCAGGGAGGGCCCAGGCCGGGGATGTTAGGAGCCAGGAGCTGGTTCCTGAATGGACTTTCAGGCTTGTAGCTGGGACTAAGATCGGGATGCTGGAGCCCCACGTATCTGCTTTTGCCCCTCCCTATGCCTCTGAACTCGCCTCTCTTGGGGGGTGGTGTCTGCCCCTACACGGTGGAGAGGCACCGGCAGTTTCTGTTTGGGGACAAGAGGTTTATAAAGGTGAGGATGTGCATATTGATTAGGTTGCTGCTGCTGCCGCCCCAAACTTACTGGAAAAACCCGAGAGGGTGTTTTCTATTACTCTTGTTTTAATGATGCAGATTAACTTTGCCTGTCTCCCCCCCAGTCCCCTCCGCCCGGTACGAGGTTTCCTCCCTCTTTCTGAGGTGCGTTATTTGAGGTCATTACATTTTATGACTCCAGGTGTTACATTTTACATATCTCCTTCCTCTCAGTGTGACAGAACGTGTTTGTAAAGGTGTGGCTCTATAAAACAAGTGAAAGCCTGGAAGACAGAGGGTAGATTGTCTTCTTTCCCTCGAGACGGGCACTAGATAGCCCATTGGTGTAGGTGTAGGACTACATTTCCAAGACCTCGGCTTGTCTTAGGAGTTTTCTTAATGGGTTCTGGACCAGCAGTAGTAGTAATCTGACGATGCTAAGGCAGCATATAAGGTGCAAGGAACCACCGACAGGGCAGCTGGCTAGTGCAAGAAGTTGAGTAAAAAGAGGACTGGGTAAGTGGGCACTGTCTCACTTAATAGACAAAGAAATGCATGATCTTGTGTTCCTTTGTGATATACCCCAGTAGAGCATTGATGTGAAATCAGAGTAAATGATCAATGGCTTTGTAATACGTACTTGACCGTTAAAAATTGAACCTCTTGGATTTGTAGTAATGTAAAACGCGACGGCAATGGAATGCTTTTCCAATGTATTTCTCTAAAATGTGATTTAGAACATTGTCCTTGAAAGGTTATGAGAGTCTAGATCCTCAGTGTCTTTCAGAAACATATGTGCTGTTTGAAATACTGCTCTTATTTTTGAAGAATATTCTCTGTGATTAGGCAAATCAATATTTATTTGTGTTAAATTAATGACCAGTTAGGATGTACATATTTATAACGGTGTTTTGTTTTTGATCCGTTGATAAAGTATAAGAAAAACCAGATAGACCAAGTTTACTCTTGTTCCTCCAGCTGTTTAAAGAAGCACATGGTCAAAGTTATAGGCAGAAAGTACTTTCCAAATGTTGGGTTTGAGCTTTACTTTGGGGATGCAAATCGACTGAATGACTTCATTCCGTAAGATTTTTGTCAAAATACTCATAACACAGACTCATCAGTTAAATTTGATTATAAAATAATGCTATTATATTTGAGTGTTGTGAAATGGAAAACTCATTAAGCTTAGGGAAAAGCCAGATATTTGTTCTAAATTGTGCAGATTGAGAGCAGTTCATTTCCTTTCTGAGACCTGGGAGTTTCTTCTAGTACAAGTAATATTAATTCGCACATGGGTGACAGAGGCTACTTTCACTACTTTGAGGCAAAACCCAAGAGGGCAGTTCTCCTAAAGACGAAGAAAAAAGTGCAAACTGATCTCATATCTCTTAGCAACTGAACAGATGTCAGTTGTCAGGTAATTACCTGACATCTGAGAATACAAAGTTAAAAAAGTTACGAAATAATTAGTGAGCAAAATGCTTACTGAACATTTTCTTATTTCATAGTGCACAGACCCTGCCGGTACTAATATTAGAGATACAAATATCATAATTTTTGTAATCTGTGTGGAATAAATTCTTGTCTTTCATAACCATGGGGATTTTAATAGCTAGAAATGTGCTGTTTTAAATAATCTCAAGTTTAATGTTAATTTGAAAGCTGTATCTGTCTCTTCTGTACCTTAATTTTTCAATGTGTTCTGCCTTTCTAAAGCCCTAGGGAATGTGCTTCATAGCCACTTTGTTACTACTTGTTAATATTGAGTTAGAAATCTTTGATTATAAAGCTCTTTAGGATACACAAATATACATACTTTCATATTCAGGCTAAGAAATGAGGTTATTAGACAAATAATTTCAGTTTAAACATTTATTTTTAGATAAATCCGAACGATAATGCCACGATGGCATTTCAGTGTGCAAGATGCACATAGCTTTTGTTTTCCAAAACTTTAAATGCAGTATGTATTGATACCTAGAAACGCATTAAGATATGGGAGAGAATTTTAAGGAATCTTGAGAGTCCCAGGCATTATTATCATTTGAATCAAGCCTTGTTAGTTCACTTACTTTATATGTTTTCATGACCTTGTCGACCAGTAGGAGCATTTGAAAAGGCTTATGAAGTATTATTATTATAATTATCTCATTTGTACACCTGCAACTGCTGTGGGATCTTTCTTATATAAGGGACAGTTGTAGCCACTATCTTATGTCCTAGAAGTATCTTGTTAGTACATGGTATACCATAAGGCCAGTGGAATATCTAAGAGCTGCAACTTCAGACTTTGTTTTTCCAATTGACTTTGTAATGTTATCGAACACTGATAGATGTAATCCCAACACAGTGTGAAGAATTGGATTTCAAGGTAATATGTGTTCTTAAATCATGTTTTCCAAACTGAGTTTCTTACATTGCAATATTTTGAGTAACTTCTGTCTTCTGCATTGGCAGTCATGCCAACTAGGTGTCCTAATTGTGTGGAGAGGCCTCAAAATAGCTCTATGCAGAGCTAAGTGGAATAGACTTGGCAGTATTCATTTGGTTAAGCTGATTAAAGGAAGTAGTGAGAAGTTGTCTAGATCATGTGGCTGTGATCAGAGATTCCTTTGGGAATTATCCAAATTAATGATTTCAAGGGGATGGAGGCAACAGTTCCCTCAAAGGTGAACTCCCTCCTTCTCCCCCTCCCTCCCTCCCTCCCTCCCTCCCTCCCTCCCTTCCTTTCTTCCTTCCTTCCTTCCTTCCTTCCTTTCCTTCCATCGATTTGTATCTTTCCTATCTTTCTTTTTCTACCTGCCTTTCTGGTTGTTAAAATGAAGCACTGCAACAGGCTTGATGTTGAAATTACTGAGCTATGTGCTCTATTTTCGACATTGCCAAGGATGGAGAGAAGTTTGTGGGATATACAGGCGGCCTTAATACTCACTCTGAATTTGAATTATCGGAGTAACGACAACAATGAAAAATGTCTTCCAAGAGCAACATAAAATACAGTTCTTTAAAATTTCCATATATGAGTTGTTTTAATATATCATGTATTTATAAATTATAAGTACTTTAAAAGGAGAAACAGATTTTTATGTGTCTCAAAACGGAGTGTGATTTTTTAAAAGTTAAGCAGCAATGATTTAAAGGGAATCCTCTGAGCATTTTTCATTATAACAAACTTAATTGACAGAAATATAAGTCTTTCACCTTGCACCTTAGTTCTTAAAATAGGTAGCTACAGCGCATTAAGTAGACCAAACTGGGGACTACCATTGTAGAATACAATGAAGCAAATAAAATGCACTCCCTTACCCATAGCAAAGTTCTCTATAGCAACCCTTTCTTTAATCCAGTCTTTCAAACCTTTCTCATTTCATTTTCTTGGGGCTTTACTCTTCTAGCCAAAAGATCAGAGATGAGCCTGAGCAATTAGCACAACCAAACCACAAAAATTATTCACCGCTGGGAAAATAAAGTAGAACTAAAAACCCGTGACATCTTAAATTGAAATAATAACCTGTAGATGAGGGGAGATTATAGCTATGTCCTTAAGAAAGCTTGAAAGTATCATTAGTGATTATTTAACATCCTACAAAGCCCTTTTGAACATTTTCATATACCAAACTTGCTAGATAACCACATATTCCACTTGGAGCATTGGCATATATCACATTCATAATAGAATATGCTCCATACTTGCTGCACAGTATTAAAAAAAATCACCCTTTAAAAAAATTTCATGTCTTCATTAACAAAACCCATAACTTTTTATATTTACTAATCTAATCAGACCTTTTTTACCTAAATTTATGAGACAGGGATGACTTTATGGTATGTGTAATTTCATTTCTCCCTAATAGCTTTCTTCTCTTGAAGCAGTTATAAATAAATATGTTCCAGAGCTATCTTTTTGGATAAATTTGCTTTAAAATACAGCGTTTCCACTTTCCTGAAGGCGTCCATTGTGCATTTGCAGTGAAAGAGACAGCACTAGGTGGCAGTGTGCAATGCTTAGTAGCCTTGGGTCTTTTTAATTGCAATATATTCATTATTAAAGCTATTCTTTTACACAGAATTTATTTATGTCACGGGCGAGCTAATGAAATTAAAATCAACAGGCAGCTAAATCCTTAGCAGTATATGTAGAAGACCTATTGTTTGTAATACTTTAAAGATTTAATTGTAATAGTTAACACACACTGCTTTTTTTTTTAAATTTTATTTATTTATTTATTTTTGGCTGTGTTGGGTCTTCGTTTCTGTGCGAGGGTTTTCTCTAGTTGCGGCGAGCGGGGGCCACTCTTCATCGCTGTGCGCGGGCCTCTCACTATCGCAGCCTCTCTTGTTGTGGAGCACAAGCTCCAGACGTGCAGGTTCGGTAGTTGTGGCTCACGGGCCCAGTTGCTCCGTGGCATGTGGGATCTTCCCAGACCAGGGCTCGAACCCCTGTCCCCTGCATCGGCAGGCAGATTCTCAACCACTGCGCCACCAGGGAAGCCCCAACATGCTCTGCTTTTATGTGGGGTCTGCTCATGTGAGAAATTCTTAGCAATTAATTCAACTAAACGTGCCAGAATTCTGCTTATGACTGGGTAAGAAAAAGGTAAAGACAAAATTAAGTGAACATGTTAGAACTCCTCCCCACCCCAGTATAGTCTTTCTAAAACAGACATTGTATTAACCATTTGCATTTTAATCCTAATCCTCTCATTACACAGGCTGAGCAAATGCTTTTTTCTAGGTGTTGAAGGCTATTATTCTTAATTTTTCCTCTATCTTATAGCCCTTAGGACAATGCAAAAAAGAAAAAAAAGTGCAGGTTGTCTCCCTGACACTTCAGCAGTTCCCTAATGTCCTCTGTAATAGTGATGGCCTGGCCATCACAGTGGCCAAATTGGATTAGCCGCGTAGCACTGTAATTTACTTTATTGTGACAGCTGAGATTTATCCAAACCATTTCTCCGTGGTTTATCTGGATGTCAGCATCCCTTTCTTTGGCTGAATGACTAAATCGTGGGCCATGGCAGAATTAAAATTTATTCCATCCTCCGTGCACCAGAATGGGTCCCATGCATTGTGTAGCCACCTGATTGGAACCTCCTCAAGATCAACATGGTAGGTGTTTCAAACCATGTTCACTGGATGGGGCAGTTGTGGGAATGGAAACCAAGGGAAAAATTAATCAACATAAATTGGCATAATTAAGAAATATACTTCTTTTAAAAGACTTTTTAGTACTATGTAAAATTTTAAACATAATAAAAAACAGTACAGTGAACCCTTGTGTTCCCACCAGCCAACTTTAGTAATTGTCAAATCATGGCCATTATTGTTTCATCCTCAATCTTACTCGCTTTTCCCCTTTCTGCAGTTTTGGGAAGCAAATCCTAGAAATTATCTCAAAGGAAATATACTTGTGAAGCAGTTATTTATAAAAATAGGTATCATATGAAGGGCAATTTAAAAAAATTACTAAGGTAAGAACACTACATATTTCAACTAAAAAATTAGGAATCTTAGCATTAGTTAAATTATGCACAAATTATGAATGTTTCTGGAAAATATGGCAGACTATATAATTAAGGAATCGATTTCAACTTAGGTTCTATGTCATATTTTTTTAATCAACAAAAGTGTGCAGTAATGTTCCTTGAACATGGTAGGTAGTTAGTACATGCTTGATAAACCAATGACTGCGTTAGGTTTCTTAGATTAAAACTAATACTGAGTGTCTGCATACCTTGTCACTACAGTTCTCTTATGTAACATTTTACTTCTAAAGAGGCAGACATTGTAGACAACAGCAGCCCCTTGGCATGCGAGAATTTAGTTTGCATGAGTCGATTTTACCAGCTGTCTTAAATTACTTACACGTAGTAATCTATAATTTTGCTGAAGTGTGAATTTAAATCACACAGTCCTGGAAACTGGCCTTTCAGTGAATGAGCCCAGCCAGTGGCCCAGTGGTCATACCTCCAGGTGATTTTATGCTCTAGGTAACATGGCACTTCACTTTCTAGAGCTAGTTATCCCTGGTGAGTGTGTTTGAGAATTTGGCAATCTGAGAAATCGTTTGGTCCTCCCCTTTGAAAATGTCATGAATCTCCTAAAATATACCTGTTAGATTTTGTGTTGAGTTGAAATTTTAAATGAGTAGGATTTTTTCAGATTTCAAAAAATTGACAGTAACCATTATGTATAAATCATTATGATATTATGTGTCTAAGAGAAAATATAATTCCATGGTAGAGAAAACAAGTATTTTGTATCCAAAGGGTTTAAGCCATGCCATACTTTTCATATGTAAAAATTATATAGGGAACACAGCCCCTGTATAATTTTCTTAATACTAGACACATAATTTTTTTCACTTTTTTGAAATTTACTATAATGTTTTCTTTCCTGGGCTGTGTTTTAAAGACTGCCTCCCAATTTATTCATGCTATTCATATTCCAATTTCTCACTTTATATTTTGGGTGGGAGTGAAGAATGGTACATACTCAGAATAGTGTAACAAGAAATAATTGAGCCAGTTGGCTTCCAGTTGATTTTTTTTTCTACTCATTTTTTTTTCCAGATTATAAATGTAATAGATCTCCATTGAAAAAATTTTGGCAAGTAGAGAAAAGTCTAAAGAGGCAGAAAAAATCATCCAAGGACGTATTTTTAGTGTTTTATCATATTTCTTTCTAGAGTCCTGTGATTCTTTCTAAATTTTGTGATTCTTCTACAAAAGTTGAGATTATAGTACGTGCATGCGTGTGTGTGTGTGTGCGCGAAAATGTCTTGATTTTTTTTCCACTTAGAATTCTGTTGTTCAATTCAGTTTAGAATTTGATTGAGCACCTACTATGTGCCAGGTACTATGCTAAACTCTTTTCTGGTTTACAGCAATGAATAAAAAAGAAAATCACTTTTCCTGTGCTTGTAAACACTGCTCTAACGTTTTCTTTTCTTTTTTTGTTTTTAATTGCCATCTGATAGTTAGGCATACAAATCACTATCATTTGTTTAGCCATCCTTGCAACTTTGACTTTTTGGCATTTTTTTGGCTTTTTTTTTGGCATTTTTTTCCTGTTAACACACTGTGATGAATCTTTTCTGTATGACCTCATTTTCTAATATCCCTTGTCTATCATTTTTACTGTTTTCTTAGGAATGATTCCTAGAAATAGTATTCTGGATAAAAAGTATAAACCTTTAAAAATTTCCTTATACATATTGCCAAACTGCTTTTTAGAAAGACTGCACCCATTTTCATTCTCCCTGGAAGTACATAAGTCAAATCTCCATCCTCGCCAGCACTGAGGGATATGATTATTTTTTATTAAGTTTGTTAATTGGAATGAGGAAGATGATTTTAACAACATCAACCACAACAAGAAAACTTATTGTGCACCTCATGCAGCCCATTCATCAAGCAAGACCTTTATCTATATTATCTCATTTAAACTTTGCAACAACTGTAGGAGGAGGACAATGTTACCATCCCATTTTAAAGGTTAGGAAAGTTATATTTTGAGAGGTTAATTGGCTACCCCAAAGTCACACAGCTGGTAAGTGGTCGAATTGGGCCTTGGACCAAGACTGATTTTACTTTAAAGTCTAGACTTTAAAGTACTGCATTCTTCTACTATTGTGTTGGTTTTTTTTGTTTTTTTTTTTTTGCGGTACGCGGGCCTCTCACTGCTGTGGCCTCTCCCGTTGCGGAGCACAGGCTCCGGACGCGCGGCCGTGGCTCACGGGCCCAGCCACTCCACGGCATGTGGGATCTTCCTGGACCGGGGCACAAACCCGTGTCCCCTGCATCGGCAGGCGGACTCTCAACCACAGCGCCACCAGGGAAGCCCTCTACTATTGTTTTATTAAGTGAGGCTGAACATTTTGTTGTTGTTGTTTCAAAGCTCCAAATTTTTAAATTTGATTTATTTATATATATTTATTTTAATTGAATTATACTTGATTTACAATGTGTTAGTTTCAGGTTATGGCAAAGTGCTTCAGTTATACATATATATATATTCTTTTTCAGATTCTTTTCCATTATAGGTTATTACAAGACATTGAATAATGTTTCCTGTGCTATTGACTAGGTCCTTGACATTTGAGGCTGAACATTTTTGAAATGCTTATTTTCATTTGTACTTTATTTTAAATATTAATTTGTATTTTTAGCTTTTTTGCATATTGGGACCTTGGTTTTCTTTTCATCAATTTTAGTGTCCTTTATGATACTGTCTTTTTGTCATTTATGTTATCTGTATTGCTTTTCTTTCTTTTAATATATGAAAGTTGAAAATGTGTGGGTTGTTAAGTTGAATGTCATATTTCTCCCATTTTTTTTTGCTTAGATAATACTTTCTCATTTATAAAACAGATTAGCATTTACCTAAATTATTCTTCCCCTAAAACAATTTACCATCTAATTCTTTAATGATTTTTTTTATCACTTTTCCACCCAACGTTGTTTTGGTGTATGGTGTGAGATAAGAATTAAACTAATTTCCCTCCTAATAACATTTGCAGCAGTTTTTGAATAATGCATCCATTTCCCACTTATTTGTGATTCTATCACATCATGTTATCTAATTCTAGAGGTAAGCGCGCACACACACACACACACACACACACACACACACACACACTCCCACATAGTGGGTTTCTGGTTCTGGTATACTTACTTCATTCTAGTGTTCTGTCAGTATTTTTATTAATATTACACAGGTTTAGATGTTGTTATTTGCTTAATACCTGGTAGTATTGATACTCTCTTCTTGTTTATTTTTCTGTAGCTTTTAAGACATTCTCACTGATATTTCTTCTGGACTCTTTCTAGAATAACTTGGAAAAGTTACCCCCACATAGTTTTAGATTTTAATTGAAATTTGAGTGTATAAATGGAATTGAGGAGAATTGGCAACTTAATGGGATTTAGTCTTCTTGTAAGCAACCTGGTGTGCCTCTCAGTACAGTTTTGATTTAGAGGGTTTTTCATGCTATATGTAAGAGCCTGTTTTAGACATCATTCTAAGTATTTTCCTTTTTCAGGATTCATTCTTCAAACTGACCAGGGAATTTAGGCATCATGCCCCATGCACCATGGGCCCACCTTAGCTTTGCCCATTCCTGTTCATGTGTTTGGCTTAATGGCATCTCATTGTCCAGGAAAGGGAGGGGCACACGAGGCTCGAAAGCTTCTCTTTCCCATTATTGGTCCACAGCCTTGCTCTAAACATATGTTTATTTAAAATTATTTTACTTAAATTAGCCTAAGAAGATACATTCAGTATAAATATTTAAAATATCAAGGAAGTATCATAAAATTGTCCCAAAATTTGTAATACCTGTAACTCAAAAAAATATAATCCGGCAAACATTGCTCAGTTTGATATTTGGTTTCCAGTTGTCAAATCTGGTGAAAGTACCCCTAAGATCATCAGTTTTGGCCCATTACAATGGAGCGGCAGGGTTGGGTCACTGGCCTGAAGCTATAGCTCATTTGTTTGGGTCTGTGCTCCAGTTATAGAGCTTTTTAAAAAAATGAATATCCAGAAAGAGTTTTGTACACACAATTTGTTTATGTCTTTTTAAAATGCTACATAGCTGTGTGCTCCAGCTCTCTTCCATTGACCCTGGTGTATAAAACAATTTGCTTATTGAAATCATGCAGAAGAGAAAGCCTTGCTTTTATGAACATGAGTCCTCCAGATTTTCTTGAAGCTGAGACTTGTTTAGCTCAGGCTAACGGACCCCGCATCTGCCGGTGCCCTGTCTCAGGAAGCTGCAGATAGACAAGTGGGAGAAATATTGTGTGTGTGTAGGCATCTTCAGGCCTGCCCATGCATACCCCCAATTCAGTTATATTATTTTCAATGGCAGTTCTTCTGTGTAGTGGAACTTTGCATGTAAGTTACGTTCAAGTTACAAACATCAGATTGTGGTAAGAACCACATTCATCTCTCTGTTTAAAACTATGAGGACTTCCCCATGGACGGGTCACTAAGTCAGATTCTACTAACATCCACTTTCCATTTCATAGACTAGATCATTGAGCTCAACAACAAGTGAAAGCAAGTGAAAAGCTTATAATTTGCTTCTGTTAAGACTTTCTAATTTCCATGCTTAGGTTTCTGTATTTCTTTTCAGTTGAATGCTTGAAGCAACAATGCACTAGCAGTGATGAAAATCCTCTCAAAGCCTCAGGAGAGTTTTTCTCCCATTGGTTTACATTTCCCTGTCAAAATTTCTCAGGTAATGTGATACTGAGAAAGAGTGTGTGAGAGAGAAAAAGATCGACCATCATAGACAGGGCAGGACAAAGACATTGCAATGGGGTCGTAAATCATCTGACACTTATCTTGGGATTCTAACCCATACAGACCTATATCTCCATAGTGTTTTCTGCATCCAGCACATAAACACTAATTGTAATTTTTTAAATGATTTTAAAAAAATCACTGAAAAATACTGTCTTAGTTCAAGAAGACACCTCTAGTTTAATTGTTTCCCTGCACCATTTTAGGATGACCAAGGTTTTATTTATTTATTTATTTGATTGAAGTATAGTTGATTTACAATGTTGTGTTAGTTTTTGCTGTACAGTAAGTGATCAGGTATACATATATATATATATTCTTTTTAAAATATTCTTTTCCATTATAGTTTATCATAGGGTTTTGAATATAGTTCCCTGTGCTGTACTGTAGGACCTTGTTGTTTATCCATTCTATATATGATAGCTTACATCTGCTAACCCTGAACTCCCACTCCATCTCTCCCCTAACCCCCTCCCCCTTGGCAACCTGTTCTCTGTGAGGATGACCAATGTTTTGATATGCTCAGGGCTGGTGGGTTTCAGTGCTGAAACCTGGAGAGACCTGGGCAAATGGGCTGGTTGGTCACCTTATCATCACAAACACGTTTGAAAAGTATAGAGAGATTAACAGGTAGAAGTTTTCAAATAATCTATTGTGCTCAGTAGAAAGGAGAGAGAGTTTTTGGTATGTGAAAGTGCTACTTGAACATTCTATGAATAATAATCACCCCAGGATGATACAAAATCTGGACTCAGGTTCTTTTCTGGCAGAAACTGGATATTTTTTATTTATGTACTTATTTATTCATAATTTATTCCCTGCACACTTCCAAAAATGATTTGAGATGGTTTACAGAAAAACAACATATAAAGATACTGAGTTTTTACAGCAGTTCAATACTAATGCAAACGATATATTTTGGAGCTTGACTAAAAGTACCACGCCTTAAAAATGAAATTTGATATTATGAATACTAACCAGTACGAGATCTGAGGTACTCTAGGTAGAAACACATATGGGGACTTTTAAAAATCACTACCCAAATCCCATGATTTTGGATAAAAATGTAGCAATTTTTTGAGCAATGATTTGATGTCATAAGGTTCCCACCAGACAGTCTGGGTGAGCTATTGTGGGGAGGGCCCAATAGACAAGAATTCTGAGCCATCCAAACAGGACTGGCGGCTTTCTTTCACAGGCATGTTTCTGATTCTGTCTCCATACATTCTAGCTTTAGACACATTTGTGTTGCATTGAAAAGACTGTTGCATTTGTTAAAAAGACCTACTATAAGACTTTGTTCCTCCAAATCTAGACTGTAGTGATTTTGGGAAAGTCATTGTAATCTACCTGAGCCTGTTTTCTCATCTATTAAGTATAGATAATAATAACTATCTCAGATTTGAAGTGAGAATTAAGTGGGACTGTATACAAAAACTATAAATTACAATTTATAAAACATACTATAAAAGCATGGTATTAAATATATTGACAACCACTAACGTGATTATTATTCTGTTACAGCCTATACTCAGAATGATTATTTGGCACTCAGTTACAGCTTGACATGTAACCAAGAAAACTATACAGATTCAGTGTCCACTCTGATGAATTTTAAGCCATAGCCTCCTATCCTAATCTGTAAACTGGTTCATGAACACCCACCTTGCAAAGATGTTATGAGGATTAAATACAATAAGGGATGTAGAGCACACAGTGTCAGGCCACAGTAAGTCTTCAAGCTATTTTATTACTGTGATTAATAGTTTTTATTTTATGTGAATGAATGAGGAATTGAGATATTAGAGTTATCTGATACTGTATTTTCTAAACTTTTGACAGTAGAATTTTAAATGAAATCTAAAATCTCAGTGTAGAAAGTAGACATACAAACAATATTTTATTAGCATAGATGCATTTTGTAAGTTCACATTTTAAAAATATGCTTATTGATAAGGTCAATCAATGAAAACAAGGAGGTTCCTTTGCTGAACACAAATACGCAGACTTTGTGCTGATAGATAATATTTGAGCAATTACGTCTGCTCCATCATGAAATATATTTTTTACTTGTTTTATTTGTTTTCTTTCCTTTTAAAAATTTGGTGTCTTTATTTGATTTTGGCTTATTTGGTATTTTTATTTTGTGCCTTTGTTTGGTTTATACAGTTCCTTCCTCTAGATTGCAAATGTCTTTTTTTTTGTATTTATATATATGATTTTTAAATATTTATTTATTAAAAAAATTAATTTTTATTGGAGTATAGTTGCTTTACAGTGTTGTGTTAGTTTCTGCTATACAGCAAAGTGAATCAGCTATACGTATACATGTATACGTATATCCCCTCTTTTTTGGATTTTCTTCCCATTTAGGTCACCACAGAGCGTTGAGTAGAGTTCCCTGTGCTATATGGTAGGCTCTCATTAGTTATCTATTTTATACACAATAGTGTATATATGTCAATCCCAATCTCCCAATTCATCCCACCCCTCCTTCCCCCCTTGGTATCCATATGCTTGTTCTCTACCTTTGTGTCTCTATTTCTGCTTTGCAAATAAGTTCATCTGTATCATTTTTCTAGATTCCACATACAAGTGATATCATACGACATTTGTTTTTCTCTTTCTGACTTACTTCACTCTGTATGACAGGCCGCCCACATCTCTGCAAATGACACAGTTTTGTTCCTTTTTATGGCTGAGTAATATTCCAGTGTATACATGTACCACATCTTCTTTATCCATTCCTCTGTTGATGGATATTTAGGTTGCTTCCATGTCCTGGCTATTGTAAATAGTGCTGCAACGAACATTGGGGTACCTGTGTCTTTTTGAATTATGGTTTTCTCTGGATATATGCCCAGGAGTGGGATTGCAGGATCATATGGTAGTTCTCTTTTTAGTTTCTTAAGGAACCTCCATACTGTTCTCCATAGTGGCCGTATCAATTTACGTTACCACTAACAGTGTAAGAGGGTTCCCTTTTCTCCACACCCTCTCCAGCATTTATTAGATTGCAAATTTCTTAAGGATCCGGAGCATCTTCAGTTTTATCTCTTGGACCCAATGCCCAGTAGAATGCATGGTCCATGGTAGGCCTCAAAAGCATTTTGTGGATGAATGAATGATCAGCATAGTGAGGCTTACTCTACCTGAGAAAAATTATTGTGTTTTTAAAAGTGTGAGGGTATGAAAAGGACAGGAAATGAAATATCAATTAATAAACTGACTGATCTAAAAATAATGCCTTCTTGATGGAGGTCTAGAAGAACTTTAATCTATTAGTAAAGCGCTTGCTACACCAGGGAAGATTCTGGCCTTTGAAAAGTCTGTGTGTGTGTGTGTGTGTGTGTGTGTGTGTGTATGTGTATGCATGCATATGTGTGCTCCTTCATGCATGTGGTTTTTTGAGAGTGAGTGAGGGACAGAGTGGAGGACATTGGAAGGGAGTGAACACTTGTGCCATGTGTCAGGCACTTGCCAAATATGTTGCTTTGAATACGGTCTGTTCTTCTTGGGGATTTTTGCTGCATCCGAGCCTGCTGAAATGCACCCAGTGAAATGTTTATCACGCTTTGGCAGGTGGACTCTGGGAAACAGTTACAAACTATTCGTAGAACTGTGGGGTCAACTGTTCTCTGTCTTTTAGAGGCTGAGTAATTTGTAGAGTTCTTTATCACCCTTGTCTTATCCATGAGAACCAGCAAGGAAAGGTCTAAGTAAATCAGAAAAAAATAAATCCTCATGGGAACTCACATATTTCCTCTGTCATGATAAAAATAACAATAGCTGGCATTTACTGAAACACCATGAATGTTTTACTTACATTAACTCTTGCTGTCCACAATTACCTGAGCTAGGCACTGACGCTACCCCCATTTTACAGGTGAGAACTGTGAGGACAGAGGGGAGGTGTAATGTGTTGCAGTCTCGTATTTAGGAAATGGTAGATCCAGGATTCTGAGCAAATTCCTTGAGCACCCACCACTCAGGACCATACTCTTGCAGCCTGACTCTTCGCTGCAGAAGTTAAGAGGAAGCCTGATGTTCTTGCCAGTTCCATGTCGGGGTTCTTCACTTGAGCTTCACTTGATGGGAAAGGAAAATGTGCCCTTGAGGGTAGCTTGCAGCCATGGTGCCAGGGGCAAAGTGTGCTCTCTCTTTGTTGGGTCAGGAAAGGCGAAGGTGATTGTTCCAGTCCCAGAGGAGGGAGGCTGGCTAAAAACAGTGTAGCTACCTGTAGGCTCCTTCCCTTTGCCATTTGTTTCTTCTAGTTGGGAAACATGGTTATTTAGTTCTAGTTGGATCCATCTGTTGAGCATATATATATACGTAATATCTAGAGATGCTATGATGCTTACGAGCATAAAATTGCCCAGCGATTGGAAACCTTTAATCGTACAGTTTGAACATTCTAGCCAAAATTTTTGTGGCCTAAGAAACATCACAGGTGGAAGGAAACATCTGCTGTGTTTTTCATGAGAGCTGTGGAATCCAATCTGCTTCATTTACACAGTCATTTTATGTGCATTGGGCATACTTAAGAATTTTACTTGTCACTGAATTTTCTACTGAGAACGTTCCCCATGCGTAGAAATAAATGTTAACCTCTGTAAAATCCACTGGTAAAAGCCATCTATAGAAGTTGGCAGCTCAGGGTATAAAAACCACTGTACAGGCTGGATTGTTTTTCCCTCCTGCTGTCTTAGAAGATATATCTTGAGCACAAAGTATATTTTATTTTTAGGAAGGATTTGTTTACACCGTATGGTGCCAATGCTGCTAAGGTTTATTTGTGCCACGGGTACTTATCGACACTGTAAGAACAATATATTGGAAGAAAATGAGCACACCTTGGGTGACAGCTCTTCATTAAGATAAGCATGCTGTAAATCTCAGTCTATGAAGAATCTTATATGTCTTAATGGAAGGTGGTATTGCGAGCTAGCGTTGCATGACCATTGCAGATTTGTTTGCTGGTCTCTATGGGGTGGCTCATTTGCAGATCACCCAACATAGAGGTTTAATCTTGGGAAGAAGAAAAATATGCTTTTTGAAAAACACTAGAGGAATTGGTGTTTTCAGCTTGATCATAATTCACTGAAAGCATGAGCGGATCTGTGTGAACCATGTTCTTTAAATTAATGGGGATCGAGAAGTCTTTCTTCACCCTTGTGAATCCTTTTAGAAGACATTTGCAGAGAAATTACTGGAGCTGCTCCCCCGTGGGGTGATTAATGTTTTAATATGCAAAAGCAGACAACCCACAATTCCTTTGCGCCCTGGTACTCCGAGCTACACAATTTTATTGCTTTATTTTCCCCATATAGCTTGGCTGCCTGAAAACTCCTGTAGAGTCAAATAGAGCCACTAATGCCAAGTCATATCCTTGGTCTATACTTGAGGACTCTGCTACGTGGCACCACCAAGCTGTTTGTGACCTCACTCTGGTGGAATAAATGTCTAGGTGAAGGTATTGAGATTTTCCTTCTCATCCACTTGAATTTACTACCTACTTGATTTCCCAGCATCAAAGTTAGGCACTGGAAAATGGTGTTAGGGGAGGGTGTGTTTTTAGGCTCTTTTACCACTAATTTCCAGTAAAAGTCAAAGCCAACAAAAGCATGACCTTTAATAACCCACCACCCACCTACTTCACTCATGCATCTTATCACTATCCTTTCTTCCTTCCTGCTTGGATAAACTAAACCCTGCACCTCTGCAGTCAATCCTGTTTCCTTCTGGAATCTCAGGGATCTCTACGTGGCCATCATTTCTTGTCTCCTGTATCTTCACTTCTCTGCTGCCTTCCAGTGAGCAGTGAACACACGCAAGATTTTCATGTTTCACCCCTCTCTACTGCATACCCACTCCAGCTACGCTCATTTCTCTTCCAGGAGAGAGACAAGCGTCTTGGAGGAGATATTTAACGTTTCCTATACTTTCCAATTTCATTATAGTCTGGACTTCATCCCCATAGCTCCAGTGAAACTGCTTTGGCCAAGGTCACTTAGAGACTCTTATATTTCACAAGTGGTTCTCTGTCCTTGACTACTTGGCAATATCAGATCTATTCCTTTAAAAAATTCCTTCTGTTTTTCTTGATACTGAATTCTCCTTTAATTTAATTCTTGAATATAAAATATCTTTGATTGTATGTATGTATAAAATGTCTGGGACTTCCCTGGTGGTGCAGTGTTTAAGAATCCACCTGCCAGTGCGAGGGACACAGGTTTGAGCCCTGGTCCGGGAAGATCCCACATGCTGTGGAGCAACAAAGCCCGTGCGCCACAACTACTGAGCCCACGCACCTAGAACCCATGCTCCGCAACAAAGAGAAGCCGCCACAAGGAGAAGCCCATGCAGCAACGAAGAGTAGCCCCCGCTCGCCGCAACTAGAGAAAGCCTGTGCGCCGCAACTAGAGAAAGCCTGTGCACAGCAACAAAGACCCAACGCAGCCAAAAATAAAAATAAAATAAAATAAATAGTACTTAAAAGAAAAGTCTGTATATTATAAGAAAAAGATAATCAGTGTGCTGTACCCCTCTCTCCCAACTATATCCCTCTCTTTGATTGGAACTGCATTAAATCCTTAGGTCAACTTGGGTAGATTTGACCTCATAATATTGATTATAATCTTTGTATCCATGAACACAATGTATCTCTCTCTTCTTAAGAGTCTTTTAATACAGTTTAAACATTTGCTCCATAAATGTCTTCTACATCCTGTGTTAGTTTTATTTTTAGGTACCTCATTTTTATGGTAGTTATTTAAAGTGGTATCTCTTTTGAGATTACATTTTCTAACTATTTGTTAAGGGTGTATAGAAATATTATTGATTTTAATGTATTGATCTTATAATCAGCCACTTTACTAAACTCTCTTATTCTGACATTTTATTTTCTGCAGCTTTGCTGTTTTCTGAGTATATTTATTGCAATGAGTCCATTGCTAGTAAACGCTCTTGGTTGTGGTTTATCTTAAATTGCCTTTATTTGGGGCTTGCTATTAAATAATAGCACTATATAATTCCAAACTGACAGTTTTCCTCTCAGCACTTTGAAGATATTGTTCCACAGTTTTCTGGCTTCTATTGTTACGATCGAGAATTTTGCTGTCAGTCTAATTGCCATTTCTTTGTAGTGATCTAGCTTTCCTTTCTGATTAGGGTAAGGGGGAACCACAAGGAAGAATGTAGAAGCTCAGGAATGACAGCCACACGGCTGTTGGAGAGGGAGGGCTTACTGGAAACTGGAAGAAGAGAGGGTTGTGTAGTACAGGAGCGGTAACCCTCTGTCAAGAGGTATAGCCAGTTTTGGGGGCCTCCCAGGGAAAGAGCCAACGCCAAGAACACTTGTACTCATTCCCCCTCCTCCCTCTGGTCTCCTGCCTCTGCTCTACCTTAACTAAACCCAAGAAGAAGCCAAGGGCCATGATAGCATTAACATGATGATAAATACAGGTCAGATAAATACAGGGGGCAGAGAGCTTGGTGGAAAAGGGTGGAGAGTGTGCTTCTGGAGGGTTCAACATGAGATATTTAGTCCGTTGTATTTACTTTTCTCTTCAAATCTGTCTAGTCATTTTCGATCATTTTTGTTGCTTTCTCAAATTTCAATCCCATCTTTTATTTGTTTAGGCATCTTATGCATAGTTGTTTATACTAGATCTGTTAGGTCTGATATCTTGAGGTTCTATAGTTTTTGGTATTTCTGCTGACTCTTGCTGACTCTTTTTTATTGAGTTTATGTTCATTTTTAAAGTGAGCACATTTTAGCTAAAAATCTTTGTCATTCTTACGGAACCTGAGTAGAGGATCTTTTCTCCAAAGAGGAGTTGCATTTATTTCTGCAAGATACCATGGACCTCCACAGCCTACTCTGTATGAGCATGTCCTTTAAACCTCAGACTCTTGTGAAAGAATAATTATAAATACAGTTTTTCCGAGAAGAATATCCTTTTTTATTTTTATTTTTATTTTTTTTCTTCTGCTCAGAGCTATGATTGAGGCAGATTTGCTCACCTCTTCCCTTTGTTGATGTGTGGAAGTTTTCCAGCCCATCATTTACAGAAAATTGCAGTTCTGTGTGGGGCTCAGGGTCATCCTCCACCTAGGATGCAGGTCCAAGGCCTTAACACCTGTTTCCTACACCAGGACCTTGGATTTTCCAAGGTCTAGTTCCCAGGTGTTAACATTTGTCCTATCCCTTCTTGGTTTATTGTTTGTTTTAATCTGCCATTGAGGGCTTTCCTTTAATTTCTTGTGGACTCAGTATTGTAACTATCATTGCAGTTTATCTGACATCTAGGAATTTGGTGTGAAAGGAGATTTTCACTTCTCCCGGGTTTTTTTTTTACTTCTTGCCTTGCCTTGTCATCCTTCCCAATGTCGTTTCCTTGCCTGTCCTTTAAACTCGAGGTACTTCAGAGTTCTGTCCAATTCTCTCTTCCCGTATCATCGTACATTTATGAATCAATTATTACTTTGATTCACAAGCTATTGTAATCTCTGTGTGGGCAGGGATTGTGTAGATGTTTTTCACCAGTATCTCCCTAGTGTTTAGCATAATATGTAGCATGGTAGTAAGTGTCCGGGTTCATATTTGTTGAATGAATGAGTGAATGGAAGAACCATTAATGTGGTCTCACTAGAGGATGGTTAGTTTGTTGTACTGTTGGTGGGAGGGGTTGGAAAAGTAAGGGTACTATAATGGATAAATACCTTCATTTTACTTCCGTTTCTTGAAGTTTGCACTTCTCTTGAGGAAATATATCTGGCCTTTGGATTTGTCTGTACCTTCATGCTGCAGGCAATGTTGAGTATTTTTACCCCTCCCTTAAATATATGTTTGTCCCTAATATACGTGGACATGTAGAACTCTAAACAGTTTTAGTCAGTAATGGGCTTTTTCCATCTGCTGAGGGGGATGTTATTACATCTAATGAATAGTAACAAATTATTATTGGCCTTTTTTCCAATTACTGTGAGGACCTTCTAGTTTGCCTGTGACTTTATTACATTTGATGATTGGGCTTGAAGACTTCTCTTCATGTGGAGCAGATAAAATGGCCTTAACTTCTGCTAATATTCAGAGCAGACAACACCTGAATGTATGGAAAAGCACTTTAAGGGCAGAGAGGTAGCAGGCTCGGGTGAAATCTATCTTTATCAATGTTGCACGGCTTTTATGCTAACAGCACGGGACTGGGTTGTGTCTATAAGATCCTTCCCACAGAGAAAAGTATGGAGAACAAGCTCCTGCTGGGTAGAGGCAAACCAAAGACTGACCCTTGACCTAAAGAACTTCTGGTTTTTCCAAACAAGTGGTGACTGACCTTGAAAGCAAGTGACTGTTAGAAGCAGTAACACAGGACCTGATTTGTGTTCTACAGCGAGCCTTGAAAACAGTGGTGGGGATGATGACTTTGGGAGTCATAGATCCTACAGAAAGGTACCGATAGGTCTGTGGACAAAGAGATGCTGCTACAGATTTCAGGAGCTGCAAAGATAAAGCTATTTCAACAACAGTGACAAGCTTCCAGGAGCTTTTAAAGATGAAAATGGTCATTGTACTTTATCTTGGCTATTTTGGAGAGCTTGCTGGGTTATTCATTTTTCCTGTATGTCAGAAGCTAGAGAGTTGAGTTTGTGAAGACCGTAGTGGAGAGAGCTCTTGGCAAACTGAATAGAAACACAGGCTTAGCTGGCTGAGAGTTTCCCCAGAGAAACCACATTTGAAAAGAACAGTATTAAAGATGAGGACACTGCAAACAAAATATCACAGAGTTAGAGCCTGTTCAGGAGAACAGATACTGTGCAATTTTAAGAGATGAGAGTGGGAAAGGTTTTCCGTTTGTTTTGTTTGTGTTTCAGCTTCAGAAAACAATTTAGCATTAGGAAAATGGAAAGGGGGATGGGGCTCAGGCTGGACTAGGAGAGAGGGCCTTTGGGAACCGTAGGCAAAATCTCCAGGAGCAAACCCGAAGGACATCAACTTCTCAGGTAAAATGCCAGAAGTCGTGCTGTTCATTCTCTTGTGGCATTGTCCTGATGTATAAGAATATTCAAAATGAAAAATTCATTTTATGGGATTCAAGGGCCTATGAGCCTCATTCCCCTGCAGCCAAATACATTTATGAACTTAATCAACTAAATTTAGGGAAAGAATTTTACCATCCTGAAATTTTGGCTGGGAGACCTGGAAAGAGAAAAAAAAAGTGTGGTAATTGTTTCTCATACATATGTAGATTTCACAGATGAATTTGTTAACTTTCATTCCAGCTACTTGGATTGAAATGATATTTGAGCCTGTTAATGGAAAATAGGCCACATAATCAAATTAAAAAGGAAGCTTAGTGTCTAGAACAGGGTACATAAACAAAGAAACATGTGAAAAGAGGCTGTTATTTTCCACATCTGTAAAAACAAGAGCTTGAACAAAGGGTCAGCTTGAGCATTATATAGCTCTGAGAATCTACGGTGTGCATTTTATTTCCTGTTTCTTCTTTGCTGTGCCTGACAGGCAAGCAAGACAACTTGATCTTTCCCAAACATACCCCCTGCTTGTTCCTCCTTCCTCCTTTCAGAGTGCTCTTCCTTCCCAATTCTGTCTCTCAAAATTCTACTCATATGTTAAGGTCCAACCCAGGTCATTTGTCACTCTTCCACAAAGCTGTCCCCTGTTTCTAGCTGAAAGTGACCTCTAGGCGCTGTGCTCCAAAGCACTTGTGGCTCTGCTATCATACTTTTCACATACTTCTTTGTATTATGCTTATTTGTTTACATGCCCATCGACTAGATTATAAACTTCTTGAGGTCAGGGATTCCATTGTTAGATTCTCAATAATATACAGCATCGTGCTTTGCACATAATAGGCATTTTCTCTTTATACATTGTAAGTTGAGTAAGAAAACAATTTGCTGGTAGGTTAAAGTCAACTAGATAAAGCTACAGTAAAATCTTAAACTTACGTAATACATTTAGTGAAATGATCAGATTTTATGATCTAGAGTCTAAAGCAAGTAAATGGGAACTTTTTTTGACATCTCTATTTCCAGATGAGAAGTTGGATTATCAGTACTCACATTAAAGTAATTCTAGTAACCGTATCCCCTCTTGGAAAAGTGCTAAGACTTCTAGAAGTCAGAAGAAAGAAAATAAGGTATCACATTCACAAAATGCAAATAACTTGCCCTTTAAAATATGTCAAAAGGAACATGGCTCCTAGGAAAGTCTGACAGGAACTTTAGCTCATCAAAGAGACTAGCACACAAATCCAAGGTTGCAGTGCTATTACACAAAATTGCCATTGTTTTTCCCCCCTCTGGTATATTTCCTAGCTTTAAATTCTCTGAAATGAAATGGAGGTGACTTAAGAAAGTCGTCAACACTTTGTCAAGAAATCTGTCTCCAACACAAAGCTATCCATTTCAAACTCTTTAGAATTTATGTCATTAAAATTAAGGTATAATTTTTTTTTTTTTTTTAGTTCTGAACTTTTTCCTTTAAACAAAGAAAGGATCCTACTTAAAAACAACTGTTTGCACTGTCAACTGAAACAAATGCACAAAGAGAGTTGTGCATTCAGTTTTATTTGGGGCAAAATGAAGACTATAGCCTGGGAGACAGCCTCACAGATAGCTCTGAGGAACTGCTCAGAGGAGGTGGGAGGCAGGTCAGTATATATGCGATTTTGGTGAAGGGGGATACGTGTCATCAAGCCCACATTTTGGCAGAAGGCTACTGCTGGTCACAAGAAGGTTGCTGCTAGCCACGAGGAGCAGATGTCTCTATTAATGATTTTAGTGCTTTTCTAGATATGAGACTATGCAAGGAATTGGGCTCATAAACTCTTCTCCTGAAAGTAACTATCTGAAGGCCTGTTTTTCCCAGAACACAGAGTGCCTCGTTCCTGATCTCTGCCCTGAACTCCTTTCAGGGTGTGTTGAAGGTCAGCGCCTGCAGTGGCTAGTGTCTTCATTCTTAAAAGAACCAGACGGCGAGTGACAATTTTTCGTTGGCAGTATTTAGTTGAATAATGTTGAGGTGATCAAACTATCTTTTTGAGAGGCAGGCATTGAAACTCTGTATCTGAATAAAGGACTGGGGAAAATGAATTAGTGTGAGATTGCCATGGCAGTTCATAACCAAAGAAATTTACTCTTCTGATATTGTGTAGAAAAAGCTTTTGGATTGTGTCTTTGGAGGGGCTGATTCACACCAGAAAAACTATAGCTCTTGGATTTGGAGTTAGGGTTAATTCTGAATTTCAAAGTAACCACTTATTTAATTGAGTAGGTTCAAGACAACACTTAACAACCAACTGCTTTAGCCTGTTCTAGGGTCTATTAAAGCCAAGAGGGTTTAGAGGAAGGAAAACGTGGTTTAGGGTAAGAGCCCAGAGGAGTGTCTGCTCCTGCCTGGTGCAGCTTTTGCTTTCTCATTGGAGACTTTCAGAGAAGGGGACAGCTTTTATCCTAAAGCACTGTCAGTCCAAATGAAACAACCCAAAGTCTATTGTGTCCCCAAGGCAGAATAGACATTTGTGAATTAGTGTTGAAGGCAGAGTCATTTGGAAGAGGAAATATTTAGTGATTTAGATGAGCTGCAAGCCACAATAAAGCACTTTAATGAAAAATGATATTCATTTAAAATGATCAAGATTGCTAGAAATTCAGTCAATGCGTTTCAAAAGCCTATGTATTAAAGTTGCGTCATTAGCTCTACTCCAGTGGATTGTTTCAGCAGTGGGTAGATACTACCATGTTCTCGTAGTATTTTACGTCTTAATTGTTTTTTTATTCATGTTAGAAGAAACACTACACTTTCGGAAGAGGTATGAATACTGTGAAAGAGAAATGAAGGGGCAATACCCTCATGATACTGTGCTACCAAAGAAAGTTTCCTCTCTCATTAATTACTTGGGAAAAATATTTTGAGAAGCTGTGAGTTATTGTCAGCTTTTAAAAAAAATTTAATTGTTTACTGAAGTATAGTTGATTTACGTGTTAGTTTCAGGGGTACAGCAATGTGATTCGGTTACACATATATATGTGTATATATCTATATTCTTTTAAAAAATTCTTTTCCATTATAGTTTATTGCAAGATATTGAATATAGTCCCCTATGCCGTACAGCAAAACTTTGTTGTTCATCTGTTCTATATATGGTAGTGTGCATCTGTTAATCCCATACTCCCAGTTTATCCCCCTACTCCCCCTTCCCCTTTGGTGGCCACAAGTCATCAGCTTTTGGAGAGACTACTTGAGAACTTTGTAGTGAAGGTATGGTAATCATTAGTTTCCCTCACTAAATACCCCTCCCTGGCTCCCTGCTAAGCTGGTACAGGATTACACTTCCCTATCCCTTGTGTTTGGGTGGCCAAGTGATTAGTCTTACCAGTGAGCTCTGAGTAAAAGTGGCCCTTGTGTCACTTCTTTACCTGAGCAATTAACTGTCAGCCCTGCCCCCTTCAGAGCTCTTTCTCCCTTTGCTATGGCCACCAACATATTTCGAGGTGGTGGCTGCGCCATCATCCCAGATCCAGTATTAGGAAATGAGAGGCAGGCAGGTCCCCATGCCAACCCATGATGAGCATGTATAGTGAATGAGAAAACCTTTATAAAGAAGATGGGAAGACTTAGGGGTTGTTTGTTCATAGAGCACAACCTTGCATATTTTGACTGATGTGGAAGGAATTCTAAACCGTAGGACCAGGTTAGGAGCCTATGTAAAAAAAAAAAAGATGGGATGTCCAACTACACTGGTATAATTGAGGGGACCTGAGTCAGGTTTACCATGTCACGGAAGGCAATATAACCTCAGGGGTGAGGGCTGCCAAGTCCCCTAAGGTAAAGAGGCTGAGTCACTATTTCCCCATCTACGAAATGGGAGTGATTATCTTAGTACTCACCCCCTGAGGTGGTTGTGAAGATTAAATAACATAATGCACTTGAAGTACCTCACACAGTGCCACATAGTAAATATGCAGTGAGCTTTAGTTTTTATTGTTTTTTATTGTTTCAGTTGTAAGGAACCTAAATTCCTCTGGTCAAATTTTTTCACCATTTGAGGTGAAAAAAAAAATCACTTTTTTAATACCTCAGGTAGTTGTCCTGCTTTTACTTGAAGTCTCTAGTAACAGGGAACTCGCTGCCTTCCGAAGCAAGCAGAAACCTCTCCTGGAAAGGCTGGAAACAAAAGCTAGCTTCCCATAGCGTCTACCTCTTGGTTCTCATCCTGGCCCTTAGGGACACTCAGGGCAAAATCTAATCTTCCTTCCACAGAATAGTGGCAGTTCCTTTAGTCAGTCTTTAGGTGACGAGCCTTCCACATGCCTTCACTTTTTCAGATGCACTTTGATGCATGGGGCAGCGACCCATTTATGCTGTGGGTCCAGACCTACACATAGGACAGCTGAACCAGTGACACCCTTGTCCCATAATTAGCCGAGCTAGCATTTAGTGAGTGCTTACTACCTGCCAGGCTGTGTTCTCCCCACAATTCTATGAGGTCATTTTTATTATTATCTCCCTCTTATATTTAAGAAACTGAGAAAAGTAAAAATACATTATTCTACCTGTTCTTAAGACTGTTGACTACATAGGAGACTATTTGTATATATAGTTATAACTGGCAACTCACAGAATAAACTATAAAAATAAAAAAATACGTTAAGACTACCTAGTTGATGGCAATTTGAAAAAGAAAATATGAAAATAACCGTATATTAATATTAATCGGATAAACCAATAATGTAATGTAAGAAATGTGTATTATTATTAGGCAGATTGGTAACTTCTTGGATTATTCAAGCAACAAAGAAAGAACATTCTCTGCCAAAAAAAAGGTAGAGCCACCTTGTGGTGTCATTTTAATTAAGGCAGGGTATATTTCTAACATAATGTGTGAAAGTAGAAAAACTGACTGAAATATAAATCTAACTGTTCCATGAGCAGGTAGTGTATAAATCAAATAAATAAATGTACTCAAGAGAATTTAGGCTCAAGAGAATGTAATAAATGCTATATCTTCATTGAGGCTTTTTAATGATGTTATTACTAAAAATGTGAACTAAAAATAAAAAAGCAGTTGACCAAGTTCTCAAGAGGCATCATAATTCCTATGAGAAATAACTGACCAGAAAGAAGCAAGCCTGCATACTGTGAAGATAATTCACACAGTTTGCTCAGAAAATGCAGGAGACAGATTAAATTCTTAACTGACTATAACCAACATAAAGTTATAATAGAAACCATGAGATAGGGTCCTCTTAAAATCCATCAAATACACAAGACCAACTTCATAAAACAAACAAACAAAATTTAAATTAGAATCAGGGGACTCAGAGTTGGCTAAGTCATTTCAGAGTCAACTTTTCTACATTAAAAGATTATGAACAAACGCACACTGCTATATATAAGATAGATAACTAATAAGGACCTACTGTATAGCATAGGGAACTCTACTCAATACTCTGTAATGACCTATATGGGAAAAGAGTCTAAAAAAGAGTGGAAATATGTATATGTATAACTGATTCACTTTGCTGTACAGCAGAAACTAACACAGCATTGTAGATCAACTAGACTCCAATAAGAATTCATTAAAATAAAATTAAAAAAATGGAAAAAGAGGAAGTTTAAAAAAATAATGCACCTGTACAAAACCATAATGGAAAATAATATGAAAAAGAATATGTATATATATGTATAACTGTATCACTTTGCTACACACCAGAAACGAACACAGCATTGTAAATCAACTACACTTAAATTAAAATTTTTTTTAAATGAAAAAAAAAAAGGAAAACAAATGCGCAAAGGAAAACCAACCAACCAACTGTACGTGCAGAAAAGGAACAAAAGGAAACCGTGTTATAGTACACTGCAGGCATTCCCTGCAATTGGGCATGCTCAGCTTCCTACCCAATACTGTTACAGCATAATGGGCAGTGAACTGGTCAGTTGCAATAGGGAAAGTTCCTCCTCTGCATACAATATCATCATAGTTCTCTGAACTTTCTCAGAATCTGATAAATTCAAGTGACCTTAAAATGAGGTAGGATTGACTCCAGTTTATTCTAATTTAAACAATTCTAATTTTGGATTTGAAGTCAGTAGCTGACCCGGCCGTATACTGTTTTATGTTGGGTTTTCAGATGCAGAGCCCGAGACATGGATTTGGGTTTATTTAGAGGATGCTCTTCCGGAAGAGTGTCTAAGGGAGGAGGTGATGCAGGCGAGGGAAGGGAGAAGAATTGAGCAAAGAGGTGGTTTCAGGTAAATTTTAGTCTTGGCTCCATGTGGGGTAAATTCTACCTTTGGCTAGGTGTAAACTCACAGTGAGGATGAAAGGAGAGATGGTGCAGGCATAAACCACACCACACCTTGAATGGTCATCCAAGGATGCCAGTTGGTCATTGGCTGTGGGCTGTGTGTGTGTGTGTGTGTGTGTGTGTATGTATGTATGCGTGTGTGTGTGTGTGTGTGTGTGTGTACCTGTAGGGTGTTGGGGGAAAGGCATGTGGCAGCTTCCCTGATGAGGTGGCTCTTGTCTACACTTTCCCAGTAAAGGGGCAGATATGCATATAGGGCATCAGCATAGCCTTTACCACATATACATTTGAATTTTAGTTTTACCAACTTGCGATGGCCTACAGAAATACCTTTTCCATATATCTTGCTGGATGGAGAAGGAAAGCAGCTAGAATTTGCAGCCTACAAGTTATACTTGTGTCTCACCTGCGTTGATAGATAGCTGTAGATTTGGATGTAGTGGGAAGTCTTTATTTAACATTCTGTTTGTTAATTCCCTGAGACTCACTTAGAATTTCTATTGCCATTTTAAGACATCCCCCTATGTAGGCTTAGTTTCTTTCCCCGTTGCTTGGTGAGGGACTCAAATGCTAACCAGACTCTATGTTCTGCCTCAGTGGGGTGTAAACCTTTACAAGTTGATTTGCAAGAAATGAATCAAACGTCTCAGCACATTTTCCCCAGGCCATGTGATAAGATGAGGTGAGCCCTGGATGCAGCTCCTTAGGCCTCTTGGTGTTTGAAAGTGAAGTTGTTTATTCAAACTGCTAAATCTGTTTACTTTCATCAATATATACTCCCCCCTCAATTCCTGATCTTTCTTCTACTCCAAAGCATTTGAGTCTAGGAAGCCAGGGAGCACAAGTGTCTGAGTCCCTCTTCCTTCTAGAGTAAATACTGCAAAGGTAGTCCCAGCACACAGTGCAGAGCTGAGAGGCATTCCTTCCTCGAGAAAGATTCATCGAGAGGAACTTCCCTGGTGGCACAGCGGTTAAGAATCCGCCTGCCAATGCAGGGGACATGGGTTCGAGCCCTGGTCTGGGAAGATCCCACATGCCGCGGAGCAACTGAGCCCGTGCACCACAACTACTGAGCCTGCGTTCTACAGTCTGCGAGCCACAACTACTGAAGCCCGTGCGCCTAGAGCCTGTGCTCTGCAACAAGAGAAGCCACCACAATGAGATGCCCGCGCACCTCAACGAAGGGTAGCGCCTGCTCACCGCAACTAGAGAAAGCCCACGTGCAGCAACAAAGACCCAATGCAGCCATAAATAAATAAATAAATAAATTAAAAAAAAAGAAAGATTCATCGAGAGCCTGTGAGAGCCAGGTGCTCTTCTAGGTGCTGAGTATGTGGCAAAGTCCCTGTTCTCATGGTATTCACTTGCTAGTAGACCAAAAACTCACAAGCAAATATATCAGAGGGAGAGATACAGTGTGGATAAAAATAAAACCGGATGAAGAGTTAAGGAAAGTTGGGTGGTTGAGATTTTGTACAGACTAGCGAGGGGGAAGGAGTTCTCTAGTATAGGAGCAATTGAGGGGCAACCAACAGAGCTACAAGGGTATAGGGAGGAGAGAGTTCCAAGCACCGGGCATCACAGCACATGCAAGTATGGAGAGACACCTTCCTGGGAGAGTAACTGTGCTGCTAGGGTAGGATGGGGCCGGGGCGGCGCCCAAGAGCTCACCCAGCCTCAAAGTCTTTTTCTTTGGCCACGTAGCACGGCTTGTGTCTTGTGGGATCTTAGTTACCTGACCAGGGGTTGAACCCAGGCCTTCAGCAGTGAAAGCGCCAAGTCCTAACCACTGGACCGCCAGGGAATTCCCACCCAAAGTCTCTTCTATTTCTAATGTCATCTTGATTTTTATTTTAATATCGTCATGCCATTTTTACAGTCAAGACTTTGAGGCATACCATTGACTTAAATTTTGGTTCCTACAGCAGTGGTAATTCTACTGAAATATAGATATCATTGGTAATACATACACACATATGTGTATTTAAGTTGCTTTCCTTGTTTTGTAGAAAAACCAGGCCCTAGAATAGCCTCTGATGAGAAAAAGCCATGGAAATTTTACTTTGGTAGAAATGCCAATAATGGAATCAAAAGCTGGCCTCATGTTGTTTCTGGCAAAGCAGGCATTGCTCAGTGAAAGAATGATGGCCTTTGAAACTTGTGTGATGTCAGAGGGGAAGTGAAATGCTGGCAAGGAAAGGAGATTAGAGCAGACTCCCGGGCCGCATGCAGTTCTAGGGGCTTCTCTCCACTTTCACATGTAATGCCAGGAGGAGCTGCTTTTCATTCTTTAACATTATTGAAGTTTCATTTTCTTACAATTTTTGACTACTTGATTTTTTTTTTCTATCATGTTGCTTTCTCGATATTTAAGTGCTCTCTCTCGCTTTTTTTCCTCTCTCTCTCCCTTTTCCTCTCTCTTTCTGGAAAGCTTATTGTTTCTAATTCTAATGAAACCAAAAACCCACCAGGATAAGTTTATCTAAGAAGTTCTAATTTCCTGGTGTCTTTTGCTGTTATTTTCGTTTCGTTTTTATATCAGTATATAGCAGTCTTAAAGCGGGTTTAGATGTTTTAATTTTTTTTTTAAGTTCAAATACATCCGGAGTATAAATATGGCACAGATATGATGATGGAAGAGACCCAGGAAATGTTAATGTTAGCTTATTTAAAACAGATTTAGCTCTACTTGAAAGCTGACTTCCTGGGTGATGTGCTGCAGGGCGTCTTAATCCCTGGCTCCATGGTTTCTGTGCGTTGGCACGCTAAGCATTTAATCAGTTAGTCATCGCTCTACCGAGGGCTTGTTGTGGCCCAAGCATTATTGTAGTCGGGCTGTCACCTCCCTGGATACGCCCCTTGGAATGGGTATGAATTGGTTGCATGAAAGGTGTATAAGGGCCAGGGAACCTCAGAAGCAGCTGCATAGTCAAAGATGAAAGTACTTCCCTATGCAGTTTGACTTTGAAAGGACTAGATAATCAAGGGGAAAGTAAGGGGAATGAAGAGGCTTGTTGTAGGCAGCTTGCTTGTTTGGGAAACCTATCAGGTCTGTGACTGGTAATTTCATTTCACATATCTTTAGTTTTATGTGTTTTTTAGCCCTGGCTGGAAAGCTCCCAAAAAAACTTTTATCCTGTAATCAGAATGATCAACCACCTTGCTGAATGCACGAGTGCAATGCAAGGTATAGGAAGAGGCCCATAAACAACCGAAAAAATAATGAAATCCCATTTCCTCCCAGATCCCCATCTTCATTGTTTGTGCTTTATAATTTTACATGGAGGACAACCGTTTTGATATGGGAGGCCTGGTGTGTATGAGCATTTCAAAGGGTGCTGTTTACGCTGAATCCATGAAAACTAGCATATATAGGGTGGATAAACAACAAGGTCCTACTGTAGAACACAGGGAATATATTCAATGTCCTGTGACAAACCATAATGGAAAAGAATATGAAAAAGAATATATATATGTATAACTGAATCACTTTGCTGTATTGCAGAAATTAACACAACATTGTAAATCAGCTATACTTCAATAAAGTTTATTAAAAAACTAAACTGAATCCATTCTTATAGAAATTCTTATTTGTGTATATATCTATCTGGCCCACCGTATTAGTTTTCCGGGGATACGGTAACAAAGTACCACAAATTTGATGCTTTGAACGATAGAAATTTATTCTCTCACAGTTCTGGAGGCCAGAAGTCTGAAATCAAGGTGTTGGCAGGGTGACGCTCTCTGAAGGCTGTATAGGAGAGTCCTTCCTTGCCCTCATTGCTTCTGGTAGTTGCTGGCAATCCTTGGTGTCCCTGGCTTGTAGATGCATCACTGTAATCTCTGCCCCTATTGTCATTCTCATGGCATTCTCCCTGTGTGTGTTTTCTCTTCTTAGGAGGTCAGCAGTCATGGATTCGGGCCCACCTTGATCTAGTATGACTTCATCTTAATTTAACCTATTAAATCTGCAAAGACCCTATTTCCAAATAAGATCACATTGTGAGATTCAGGTAGACATGAACTTTGGGGGGACATTATTCAACCAGTAACCCCCATCCCACTAGATTATAAACCTTTTTTTTTTTTTTTTTTGCGGTATGCGGGCCTCTCACTGTTGTGGCCTCTCCCGTTGAGGAGCACAGGCTCCGGACGCGCAGGCTCAGCGGCCATGGCTCACGGGCCCAGCCGATCCGCGGCATGTGGGATCTTCCCGGACCGGGGCACGAACCCGTGTCCCCTGCATCGGCAGGCGGACTCTCAACCACTGCGCCACCAGGGAAGCCCCCAAATTGAGTTTTAATAGTCCATGACATTTCTTTCCCTCTTTATACAATAACTATATGAAATAATTTTGGAGAAGAGGACAGATTATTTGGCCATGGTATTAGTAGGTAACTTGACCAGATAGTAATATCTATTTTCTATCTTTGTTTTTATTTTTATCTTAGCATTTTATACCATCTAAGAAAAATACTTATATTCTGCGATTTATTTTAATATGTTTGTCAATTAATTCACACTCTAGTTAGTTTTTTTAACCTCTTGGGTGTTGCGGAAAAAGCTGGTGATGTAGATAGTGAAGGACCTCCAACCCCACTGCAATTCCCTCTTGTCTTCCACTGACATTTTGCTTTTGCTTGAAGATATTGTACTTAAAATATCTCTTCCATAGAGAAAGAAAATGCATGGTCCTCCTCTATCGCCCTCACCTACTTTCTTGCCATTCCTCCCCTTTTGTTTTTGGCACAGTGATGGGGAAACACCCTGTTAGAGCAGAGATTATGTCCTGTTTTCCAGCCACTGCCCATTTGCTCTCTCTCCTCAACCTGTAGATGAAAGTGCTTGGCAGTCTGGCCACACCTGGGGGAAAGGTCCATACCTTTTTGTGTTTTTAGGGTTTATAGAGAAATTGGTATCATGATTTTTAAAGTAGCTACCACCATGTTTTATGCAGTATTAAAATTTCAATTCAGAATATAAATACTGCCCAAAGACACAAAATGCAGCATAACAAAAGGAAGTGAGAGATAAGAGATGGAGTTCTTCCGTTACTTTGTTGTTTTTCGGTATATAGGACACATATATTGTAAATCATTGATTTGGTATTCATTTATTTTGTTGTTGGCGCTATGATCTTTGAAAATGAAACTTTTTATTAGCTTGGATCTATAATATGTGTCACTGGAAAGCATTTCCAACTTCTTTTGTGTGTTATTGTTTATTTCTTTATCCTTTTATTGGGAGTGACAAGGCACAGAGCAAAGCTCAACTGAGCACAAAACACCATTACATCGCTTAGTAACACGGGGGTGATAGAAAGACATGGAGAAGTTGATATTAGAGAAACTCTGTATTATACTTACTGCATTAACCCAACTGGCTCCCACAAGTCTGGGTTCTGTTCATCGAGAGACTTTTAGCTCCATGTGATGATTTGTCAGGAGAGGTTTTTCCTAAGAGACCCATTAACATTTCTTTACCTTTTATCAAATGAATGGTGAGGAAAGACAGAGCAGGTTACTGTAAGAATGTTCAGAAAATGATGTTAATTTCCATTCCGAAATGACATAACGTTTATGGAAGCTTTATAAGGTTTCAAGGTAGTGTTATTTTTACTTATTATTAGCTTGGGACACGAATAGTGCATGAATAAGTCTCCTTGCTGGGTTTAAGAAAAAGGGCTTAGGCACTAGAGTTGGAGTGGAAGAAACTCCCTCCACAGTGAGGCTGTTTTGAAATTTCACTTTCAACATTTTTAGGAGTGAGATCACAAGCACACGAGGAGAAACTGGGGCAGCGTGTACGGCATTAAATATCTGGATGTACCTTATGTTATGAATATAAATTTGATGTTGCTCATAGTAAAGCCTTTCATTTTTTGGCATCTAAATGATAGATGAGAATCCTCCATCTGTGACTGGTGCGATGTTCCAGAAGGGTGTTCTTCTAATAATTATAAAGGATTGTCATGCTTTTACATATATAAAGCCTGTCAAATCCATATAGCTGAAGATGTTGGGAATAGTCTATGAATTCTAGAAGTCTTTACTGCTCAAAAATATTTTACTAAAATCAAGTGTTCTGATGTCTTTTTTCCCTTATTTTCTTATGAATGTGTATAAATAAGGCACTAATGAGGTAACAAAATTGTTTGTTTTCCTTCTCTGGTAGCCTAGTTATTGATTAAATCCTTTAAGCATCCATGTTGTTTGCTTCTCAAAATGAACAGCACGTGCTCACATCCATTTCCACACATTAGGCAAGAAGAGCAACATGTTCGCAAGAATGGGATCAGACAGAATTTAGTGGAATTAATAAAACATCTGTATTTATTAAAAATGCATAACATTATTTTCTAACTTTAAAGGAGGGAAAACAAAGCAAAGCCAAGACATTTGGTGATGAAGCAACTCTCACGGCTTAGAGAATCGGAAAGTGCAATATCTTCCCCATTGGAACCACAACTGAGGGGAGCAGGACTTCCGGGCCAGGACAGGCACAATCCTGGAACGCCAAACCCTTTATCCACTGTCAAGGCTAACTCACCACAGGTGTGTGGCCACATGACTGCTGTTAGGTACATCATTTTTTGAAGAGTCCGCTGTCGTTAGATGGGAGTTCAGCAGAGAAGTGTGCTATAAATATTTGGGATTTTAATTTTTATCAAGAAACTCTGTCTCTCATTAGGTTTTAAGTTTGTTTGAGAGCAGGGACTGGGTAATTCTTCATCTTCATACCCTCCACAGAATTCCTAGGGTGCCTTACACTAGTAGGTTCTCAGTAATTTGTGTGTGTGTGTGCGTGTGCGTGTGTGTGTGTGTGAAATGGAATTGTTGACTTTGATTTTAGGGGGGCTTGGGGAATTATAATTGCTCGTTAAGTATATACTTATTCAATTATTTAATCATTCATTGGATAATATTTTGAGGCCTCTTACGTGCCAGCACCAAGTTTTCCTTTGGGGATATACTGGTCAACAAATGTAGATATAGGCCCTCATCCTTATGAAGCAGGGGGCGGGGGTGAGAGTTAAATGAAAACATTAATATTCAAAATATTACTAACCAGATGGTCAGATGAATCAATCTATAAATCAAGGCACAAGAAAAAATTTAAATATAATTATTTTATTTTCTAACTTAACTGACACGTATCATAAGGCAGTTTCCCAAGTGTTACAAGTTATACTTTAAGTTCTTTTAAACTTAACAAATCATTCCAACAATTTCCAAATCATTGGTTGATTTTTAGATAGTAGTAACATAATAAATCACATCAAACTTTTCCAATGACTACCTCATTAGGTTTCCCCTAGCCAGCACGTCTATGCAGTTGGAGGGCAGCTGGCATGATGTCCTTGGGTCAAAGCAGGATACACAGCTGGGTATCAAGCCATTTCCTTATGACCCAGACTCGGGGAAACGCTGGCTTGGTTCTGGCAACAGCGCGTCCACCAGTGCTGCTTGCCCTGCCATCCACACACCTGCCCTGCCTGCACTGTGGTACTCTGAGGCAGTGACAGCTATTGCCCATGACTGCACTGCCGTGGTCACCCTTGGTGTACTAGGCAGATGTATGGGTGGAGGTAGGTGCCACATAGTCACCAACACTGCACCTGGCCCCATTCCCAGCCTCTACTGACACTGCTCCATGGCAGTATCCTTAGGTAACTCCTGATACAGCAATATGTAGAACTCTACCACTGGATTCACAGTAGACTAATATTTTAACAAGCGGTGCAAAAAAAATGTCAGCATTATGTACTGGTACCTGTACAATATCTTTAATTTTTAAATTGCTAGAAAAGAGCTCTTTTCTGTCTGGACATATATAATTAGTAAAATCAGGAGGAAATACTGTTAAACTAATGTATCTCTGTTGAGTGACAATTTGTATGCAAGACAGTTTGGGGGAGGGTAGACAAGAGGATTAGAAGTCTGATATAAGGATAAGAATAGGATACATATGATAACAACAAGATTTGGTCTTAGAAAATTTCCGTAGTGACTTTGGGATCACAGTGTGGGGTTAATAGCAGCCTTACATAGGAATATATCTATAGTATGAGTATAAAGATTACAAGTTAGTCAACCATATATTGAGATGACAATAAAAACGTCTGAGAGAGTCCTTTGTGCTGTGTAGGAATTCAGTAGATGTTGCCTGAGCTGACTTTATGAAGCCACTGGTACAGCACTGAAAATATGATTGTATATACTAGCTGTGGTCCCATAACTGAAATGTTAATCTCAGTAGATTACTGCTCATATTTATGGCAGTAAAATATTCATATTCTGAATCAATGAATAAATAATGCTGATGGATCAACATGTAGTTCAGGGTTATGAGTAAAAGAAGCTAATACAATAGGAACAAAACTTTATGTGAGGATGTGTAGTAGAAAAATGTGAATTATATTATTTTATAATTAAATGCTGTATGACAGCATTATTAATAAGTGTTTTGATGTTAAATTCTTTTTTTAATTTGTGGAACATATACATAACATAAAGTTTACCATTTTAACCATTTTTAAGTGTACAGTTCTGTGCCATTAAGTTCATTTACATTGTTGTACAATTTGATGATAAATTCTTATTAAGAGCAAGGTCATATTATATCCTACAGGGTTTTTTTTTAATATGGGAAAACCAAATCTTTTCGAGTCACTGCGAAAAGTCAACCACAGTCGACTGCAGCTTGACTGAATCTTGTTGATCCAGGAACATCAGTCATAAGGAGTATACCCAAGAAGAATACAGATCATTTGGTGCAAACGTCACTACTTCTTAATAAATTCTAGTTTATATTCTAGGATGTTCGTACATTTTTTTTCTTTGCATCTGTGTCAGTAGTTTCTTCACATGATGACAGGTTATTACTAATAGTTTATAAATGGAAATTCAGTCTATGAATCCATCCTCAGTAATCTACGTAAATATCAAGTGGGCAGTGCCTGCTGCCTATTACTGTAGAGATACATGGAGATGGGTAAGAAGTGTATTAAAGGATCAAACATTTGTCTTGAATATAATGTTGTAGGTGTTAAAGACTAATGGAGTTCTGGAGCACTTCTTAGAACAGCTGGGTTTCTAGAAGACCTTTGTTTTTTCAGAGTGAAATGAACATTAATTATAGGTATTAAGGCAATATGCAAAGTCATGATTAAAATTTGGCACTGCTATTTACTCCTATTAAATATCTTTTCTTATACTACATAAGTGGAAATTAAATATGAAGGAATATGTTTATGTTCTAGAATCTTAAAACTTTTATATCTTTTTCTCAAAATGAAAATGTCGGCCATTTTCCTTTTTATGTTTTTTTTTTTTGACCTTGAAATGCTTTCAACATGCACCGATTTCAGAACACATTTCATTGATAAAAATCTATTTACTGATAAGATTAAACTTTCCTTCTTTAGTAATAAGGTTTTCATCCAGGACGACTGGTAAAGTCACTTCTTATGCCAATATTTTTGAAAATAAAAAGATTAAAATTCCTTGTGTCCTTTTCCCTAACCAATCTGAATATTTGCGTCTTAAGTTTTGAAAACTGTATTCTAATATTAACAAATCCACAAATATTTAGGATAACAATGTTAGCTGCTTAGGCATTGTGGTCTCATATTATCAACAAAAGATCTTGATGATTTTCATTCTGGAGTTCTTGGGCTCTTCAAAATCTTCATTATTTTCAATAGTGAGTTGTGTAAATAAATATTCTAACAGCATTAAAAAAGAAAGCATTCTGAAAAAAAATCATATGTGACAATTTCTGTTGGTGTCCTGATCATGAATAGTTGGATAAATATACAGAATGAGAGGGACTTGTGTTTGCATTGTCAAGGGCTATTTCCAAGTAAAAAATCTCTTTTAAGTTTTAGCTCCTCCATTGTAACTATCCCTTAATATATTCAGTTTATATTTTTATTAATTACTTATGCATATTATTCATCTAAAGTAGTCTTGTTACACTGAAAAAAGATGAGTACAGTTGAGATTAGGTTCTATTTCTAATTAAAGGTGGTATAATTTTTCTTCCCGATTGGATAATCGTTTGATTCTTAAAACAGGTATTTTATAAATCCTCTGAAAGACTTTTGGTATGTCATTTCCTTAAGTATCTTCATCTGACTTTCAATTTGGGAAGTCGTGATTTCTCTGCATTTTTTTTAATAGTTTCCATTTAGAAACCTTCAAGCAAGAGTCCTAGGAAGTTTCACCTGTTGTGAAACCCTATTTGGTAATTCTTTTCAGCATTTGTTATTCAGTAGAATAAAACAAAAAAAAGAAAAACTACTCCCCCTGAAGGAAGAATCTATTTGGTAGGTGGTTGGCTTGTTTTGTGTGTGTGTGTGTGTGTGTGTGTGTGTGTGTGTGTGTGTGTGTGATCATTTCCATCTCGCCTGAGAAGCAGGACTCCTTTATTGGGGAATAAGGTTCCCGTGAGATCTTTTATTTTAGGTGGTAATGAGAAATGATGGAACTTGGCAACTTAAGTATTTATAACAAAATTGAAAAATCAAAACACCCTCTCTGGTATTCACAGAAGCCAGAGTCAAATGAATTTTGAATAACGTATAAGATAAATCTTGATTTTCATGTAATTCTAGTATAAATGTTGACATATTTCGATAAAATGTTGTTCCAATATGCTAGAGCAGCTGAAGGTGTATTGATTCCTACACTGTTTTATTCTTCAAGCTTAGGTGTTGTCAGGGAAAAGTTGAATGATGTTGCAGACAGTTAGTGGCTATTGGGTGTCACCCTAGGACATTTACTGTGCATGTTGTTGAGTAGGACACTGAGATGAACCTGAAGGAAATATCATTCTCATCATATCTCACTTTTCAGTTTTCCCCCTTCTAATTCATCTTCCACATTGCTTGCGTGGTGGGCGCACGAGTCTGGTCCTGTGTTCTCCCTGCTGAAAGCTCTTCTGACTCCACATCTTCCAAGGACGAAACCTAAACTGTGGGAATAAGCTGCTAAGGCGTTTGATAATTTGGTCATTGTTCTCTCTCCTACTTGTTTTCTTAAGATTTTATTCCGTAAGAATGTATTTAAGTTTTTGAATCAATAATACTTATAGAATCAAGTGTCAGCAAGTATAAAATGAAGTATCCTGT
This sequence comes from Monodon monoceros, assembly GCF_005190385.1. Taxonomy (NCBI): domain Eukaryota; kingdom Metazoa; phylum Chordata; class Mammalia; order Artiodactyla; family Monodontidae; genus Monodon; species Monodon monoceros. The sequence continues at coordinate 22,930,206 of NW_021703777.1, read as the reverse complement.
CAAACGTCTCAACTGTCTTTTCCATTTGTCCAGATCCATTGGCCCTAAGAGATAAAAATCATCCAGAGAAATTTTATGCTTGTATGAGCTAGTACACACATATGTTTATATGTTATTTTTCCCCTCTATTTTTTCAGTTTTAATATTTGTTTACTGACGTATAGTTGATTTACAACGTTGTGTTAATCTCTGCTGTACAGAAAAGTGATTCAGTTTTACATATATACATTCTTTTAAATATTCTTTTCCATTATGGTTTATCATGGGATATTGAATATAGTTCTCTGTGCTGTACAGGAGGACCTTGTTTAGTCATTCTATATATAAAAGCTTACATCTGCTGACCCCAACCTCCCACTCCATCCCTCCCTCAACCCCCTCTCCCTTGGCAGCCACCAGTCTGTTCTGTATGTCCCTGATTCTGTTTCTGTTTCATTGATAGGTTCATTTGTTTCATACTTTAGATTCCACATGTAAGTGATATCATATGGTGTTTGTCTTTCTCTTTCTGACTTACTTCACTGAGTACGATAATCTCTAGTTGCATCCATGTTGCTGCAAATGGCATTATTTCGTTCTTTTTTTATGGCTGAGGAGTATTCCATTGTATATACGTACCACATCTTCTTTATCCACTCATCTGTCAGTGGATGTTTAGGTTGTTTCCATGTCTTGGCTATTGTGAATAGTCCTGCTATGAACATTCCCCTCTATTTTTAAGCAAAGTGTGGCATACTTGGTCACACTTTTCTGTACCTTGCTTTTTTCACCTGACAACATATATTGGACAACATCTTTAATAATAATAATAACTGTTGCCCCTGTCTCTTACTCTCTCCACTCAGTCACACAGCTCCAGCTACTCTGGGCTTTCTCCAGTTGCGGCGAGTGGGGGCTGCTCTTCTACATGAGTGCATTGGCCAGGATAGGTTACTATGTTGATCCTAAAATCTCTGTGCCTTAAAATTACATAGATTGGTATCTCACTCATACAATACATGTCTATTGTGAGTCATCTGTAGCCCTTGTCCAGGTCATCATCTCTTGAGAATTCAGGCTGATTGAGCAACATCTATATGGAACATTGCCAGGTTCACGACAGAGAGGAAAAAGGGCATGGAAAATCACATCTTGGCTCTTAAATCTTCTGTCTGAAAGTGACCCATGACATATATGCCCACGTTTCATTGGACAAAGCAAGTCATACCTTTTCCCAAGTTCAACAGGGATGGGGATATATAATCCTCCTGCAGGGAGAAACATCACAGTAGGGGAGTTGTGACTAACTGGTGAATGGTAACCCAGTCTGCCCCGATCAGTAATAAAGACCTCAGTATCATTTTTACAGCTGCACTGCATTCCACTGAATGGATGCACCATAATTTATTTAACTACTTTCTTATTAATAGACATTAGCTTGTTTTTAATCTTATTACAGCAGTCCTGAAAGGCATCATTTCAGAAGCATGAGCACCTCTTTAGGGTAAATTCTGAGTAGTAAAATTACTGAATCAAAGATACATGTATTTGTAATGTTGATTGATATTAAGCTGCCCTCCAATGGACACCAGCAGCATGTGTGAGTGTGTTTTTTTTCTGCTTACCAATACAATGTGTTATGAAACCCGCTGGAACTTAACAGATTTGTGAGGTGTAAATGGTATCTTGGTGTAGTTTTTAAAAATTTTTTAATTTAATTTAATTTAATTTTTTTAACATCTTTATTGGAGTGTAATTGCTTCACAATTGTGTGTTAGTTTCTGCTGATTCACTTTGTTATAAAGCTGGTATAGTTTTAATTGAAATTTTTTATAAGTGAGATTGAATATTGTTTAACATATTTGAGAGCCGTTTGTATTTCTTTTTCTGAATTCACTGGACTTCTGTTTTGCTCCTTTGGTTGGCTGAATCATGTGCCCAATACTTATTATTTTGATCACTGAGGTTTCATAGTATGTTTTAAAATCTGAACAATCTAGTCTTCTCTCACTGCTCTAAAGTTATAGAGCTTTCCTCTTGTACTTATTTGTTTTTTCCATATTAACTGTAGAATCAGCTTATTTCCAGAAAAAAAATATGCTGAGATTTTATTGGTATAATTTTAAATGTATAAATTAATTTAGGGAGAATTGACATTTTGATAACATGTATTTTTTTTCAATTGCCATTTCTAATCATGTTTAGGTTTTCCTAATACAGTTTTGCACATTTATTTGAAAAATAATCCCTAAGTACTTTACCTATTATTTTGTGTTATTGTTTCTGTTGTAAATTTGACCTTCTGTTCCATTATAGGTATGATAACTGGTCATTGTTTGTACATATGCAGATTATTGCTTTCTATGTACTAATTTTATGTTCTGATACCTCACTAAATCTTATGTTCATTTTGGTAGTTTTTTATTTGATTTTTTCCTCTAGGTGTATAATTCTCTCATCTCCAGGTAGTGATAGTTTATTCTGCCTATTCCTTTTGTATTGATAATTTCTTTCTATTTCTAACTGAATCAGCTAATACATCCCATACAGTGTTAAGTATTAGTGGTAATAGTGAGTACCCTTTTACCTGATGGTAGTGGAGTGCATCCAGCGTTTTCCCACTAAGAATATTCTTGAGGTAAATCTTGAGGATTTAGCCATTAATTTCTATTTTGCTGGGTATTTAGCAAGAATGTATATTTATTTGTCAAATGATTTTTTAGTTTCGATAAAGAATACCATGTGACTTTTCTTCAGATATACTAAATAATCATTCCGTCATTTATTAAAAAAATCAATTGAATGCTAACTATGTGTCAGGTACTATTGTAGGCATGTGGAATACAGTGGTGAACAAAACAGAGTCCTGGCTCTTTTAGAGTTCATATTGTGGCAGGAGAGAGAGACAATAAATAAAAATCACGATGTATAAATACATTGAATCAGTTCTAGGTGATACAGAAATGCTACAGAATAAGGAAAACAGAGCAGCATATAAAATCAGAAGCATCAGGGGTGGAGGTAGAACAGTTGCAAATTTAAGCAGGGGGACAGCGTAAGCCTTATGGTGAAGGTGACATTTAAGCAAAAAATTGAAGGTGGTGAGGGATTTAACCCCACAGATACTTGTGTAAAGTGTTCCTGACAAAGGGTGTACCAGTGCAAGGCTGTTAAGGCAGGAACATCCCTGGGTTGTTTGAGGAGTAGCAGAGTGTCCAGTGTGGCTGGAGCTGTGTGACTGAGTGGAGAGAGTAAGAGACAGGGGCAACAGTTATTATTATTATTAAAGATGTTGACGCAAATACTTTTTAAGAAAATTTTATTTATTTATTTTTGGCTGCATTGGGTCTTTGTTGCTACTCTGGGCTTTCTCTAGTTGCGGCGAGTGGGGGCTGCTCTTCGTTACGGTGCGTGGGCTTCTCATTGCGGTGGCTTCTCTTGTTGCGGAGCATGGGCTCTAGAGCACAGGCTCAGTAGTTGCGGTGCACGGGCTTAGTTGCTCCGCGGCATGTGGGATCTTCCCGGACCAGGGCTCGAACCCGTGTCCCCTGCATTGGCAGGTGGATTCTTAACCACTGCGCTACCAGGGAAGTCCCGCAACAGTTATTTATATAGATTGCCAGGTTATATAAACCCTTTAGGTTATGTAAGAATTTGTGGTTTTTACTGTGTGTGAAATGGAAAGTTTTTGGAGGTTTTGGAGCAGGGAAGTGACATGATCTGACTTAGCATTAATACATTTTCTCAGACTGAATGATCTTAGAATGTGCCATATTTGATCGTGATGCACTACTCTTCTTTTTGAAGAAGTATTGATGGATTCTGTTTGCAGATATTTTCTTTAGGACTTTTACGTTGATAATCATAAGTGAAATTGGTCTTTGGAATTTGTATGTGCGTGTGTGTGTGTTTTGAGTAGTGTACATATCCTCAAGATTAATTTCAGAATTTTGTTCAATTCATAGAAAGAATTGAGAGGTTTTCTTTATTTTTCTATGTATTGTAGTGCTTAAAGAGAATTGGCATTATCCTTTTTTTTTCGTAATTTATGTTAACCCTCTTTTTAATTTATTTTTCTGGCTGCATTGGGTCTTCGTTGCTGCGCAGGCTTTCTCTAGTTGCGGCAAGTGTGGGATACTCTTCGTTGCGGTGCACAGACTTCTCATTGCAGTGGCTTCTGTTGTCACAGAGCACGGGCTCTAGGCACACGGGCTTCAGTAGCTGTGGCACGCGGGCTCAGCAGTTGTAGCTCGTGAGCTCCAGAGCGCAGGCTCAGTAGTTGTGGCGCACCGGTTTAGTTGCTCTGCGGCATGTGGGATCTTCCCAGACCAGGGCTCGAACCCGTGTTCCCTGCATTGGCAGGCAGATTCTTAACCACTGCACCACCACCCCCTTTTTTTGAAAGGTTTCTTGGAATTCCCCTGGGAAACTGGAGACACATTTCTTATCTCTATTCCTGCCTTAGACCACAGAAGCGAATTCACTTTGTAGGGTTCTATGTCATAAAATTGAAAAGTAAAGTGGTAAAAATAGTTGGGTTTTAAAAACTTTCCTTTTATGAAGAAATGCAGTGACAATCTGTGAGGTTTTTCTTCTATAGCAAGGAAACTGAAAACGATTTTGCTGATAATTTTTCAGTGATTCTCATGTCAAATTCGATTAATAGAAAGTCTTTGTTGAGCACCTACTGTCTGATTATTAAATGAATACAGACTTGAAATTATACTGTACCTTGGCTAATTGATGACTGTTGCAAAAACCCATTTTAAAACTTGGATATTGTATAAGGTGCTGTAAAGTACTAATTCTTGATGTTTTCTATCTTACATCCTACCAATTACTTCATTCCATTTTATTATCAGAGAGGGTGGTCAGTGCTATCTTGAAATTATTATTATTTTCTGCATAGAAACTGAAAGAGGAGAAAGGAACCCCCAGACTAAAAACCAGAGAAAAAGAAACTGAAAGAGGAGAAAGGAACACCCAGACTAAAAGCTGGAGGCTCATAGCTGTAGTAGGCTGAACGAGCTGACATCTTGGTGGGCACTTTCAAAATACCCTCCATAAAACGAAATCACTATCTTGGAAAGATATCTGCACCCTCATGTTTAGAGCAGCATTCTTAACAATAGCCAACACATGGAAACAACCAAAGTAATGTTATTCAGCTATAAAAAAGAAGGAAATCCTGCCTTTTGTGACAACATGGATGAACCTGGAGGATACAGTGCTAAATGAAATAAGCCAGACACAGGATGACAAATACTGTATGATCTCACTAACATGTGGAATCTTAAAAAGTTGAGCTCAGGAGTTCCCTGGTGGTCGAATGGTTAGGACTCATGCTCTCACCTTCGAGGGTCTGGGTTCAATCCCTGGTCGGGGAACTAATATCCCACAAGCAGTGTGGTGCAGCCAAAAATGAAAAAAAAAAAAAAAAAGTTGGGCTCATAGACAAAGAGAAGAGATTGGCAGTTGCCGGGGGCTGGAGCTGGGGGCAATGGGGAAATGTTGGTCTAAGGGTAGCCACTTTGTTATAAGATGAATAAGTTCTGGGAATCTAACGTACAATGTGGTGACTTTAGTTAACGATACTGTATTGTATACTTGGATGTTGCTAAGAGAGATCTTAAATGTTATCACCAAAAAAAAGGTAATCATATGAGGTGACGGAGGTGTTAACTAACGTGTATTAAGTCATCACATTGTATACCTTAAACTTATACAATGTTACATGTCAACTACATCTCAAAAAAACTGGGGGAAAAGTACCTTCCCTATCATTTAGTAGGTGAGCTATTTGAGGAAAATCCTGGTACCTACTGGAATGCTTTCAGCTTCTCAAAATAGGATTATTGACCAAAGTGGAATAAACAGTGTGGGACTGTTTTTCTCCCATGACAAGTGACGAGGTAGGTGACTCCAGGATTGGTTCAGCAACTCCACAAGTCCAGACCTCTGGGGAGGCTTCTCTTCAGCTCTCTTAACCTTCCCTCATTCTCACAGTGTGGCTGCCACAGTACCAAGCATGACATCATCTCACCAGTCCTTAAGTTCAAGAAGGAGGTGAATGTTTCATCACACATTTTTTTCCTCTTTTAATCAAGAAGAAAATCTTTTCAGATACATCTCCATTGGAGATGGATAGGTCAAATGCCTGCTAAACATTCCCTGGCAAAAGAAACTATGATTTCCAAGTGTCAATCATGATTTGTTCTCTGGGGCTTGACATGCTACTGCCCAAAGCCTGGACCAAAGTAGGCTCCTACTAAAGGGAACTCACAAAGAGAAACATCTTCTGAGTGGACATTCAAGTGGCTGCCTCAGTAGCTAAGAGCCAAACCCTTAGTGACCTTTACAAGGGGAAGATGGACTTCTCTGTCAGTGTCTCCTTTCCATATGCTCTTATCCATAGGTCACCAAGTTTAAGCAATCATTCTGTTGCTCCCCAGCAGCGACTTCATTAATCTGTAAGTTGATGGACCTGGGCCCATTTCTTCAGCCAAACTCTCCATTCTGAGCTCCAGATCCATGTATTTATCAAATTATCTAATTTATACTTAGATTTTCTACTTAGGTGCGTCATAATTACAAAAACTCAACATGTCCACAACTGAATTTAAGTTTTAGTCCATCCTGCCTCTCCTCTTGGAGAGGAAAATGGCTCCATTCTCTGCAGTCACCTGGACTCCCCTCTCTCTGTTAAAACTCATATCCAGTCACTGAGTTTTGTGATTCATGACTTCTAAGTATCTATCAGGTCCACTCACTTATAGCCATCAGTATTAGTTTGCTAGGACTGACAACAAAATACCACAGACTGAGTGGCTTAAAAACAGATTTATTTTCTCATAGCTCTGGAGGCTTGAAGCCCACTCTCAAGGTGTGTCAGAGTGGAGGCCTATCCCTTTGGCTTGCAAATGGCTGCCTCCTTCCTGTCTTCAAATAATCTTTTCTCTGTGCACACACATCCCTGGTGTCTCTGTGTGTGTCCATATTTCCTCTTCTTAGAAGAACACCAGTCAGATTGAATTAGGACCCACACTAATAGCCTCATTTAACCTAATCACCTCTTTACATGCCCTGTCTCTAAATGCTGTCACATGCTGAGGTACGAGGGGTTAGGGCTTCAACGTCTGCGTTTTGGGGAACACAATTTGGCCCATAACACCATCCTAGTTCTACTTTCTTAACTTTGGCCATCATCATCTAACTAAAACCACCTCATTCCGCCCATTTTTTTCCTTATTCTTCAGCTAGCGTGTTCTTTATCATCATGACACCCTGTGTTTAAATGCCTTCAATGGTGCTTTTTACGACTTTAACCTGGTATACAAAGCTGTTTGTGATCTGTCTCTGGTCAACTTCTCCATCTTTATCTCTGGGCAATTTCTCCTCATCAAATCCATTTTCTCACCATGTGGATCTATTTTCAGATTCCCTAAGTGGCCTGCTCTACAGACCCTGGGCCCTTAAGCACCCTCTTTGTTTGTAACTTACTCCCAATGTAGAATAATGTCCTATTTTTTTACTCCTTCCACCATTTTGAGTTATCACTACTCTCCAAACACCTTGAATCACTTAATGGGAATTTAAGAAGTTCCAAGCATTGTACCAAGGTGGAAATACTAAAAGAGACCCCTAACATTGAACACCCAAGTAATTAGCAGAAATCCCTGAAACAAAAGTAAGCGTCACACTACCAGCATCCTGTGGTGTTTTAAGGGTTGTAAGCTAATTAATATAAGGTTAGTTAGTGTTTTTCCTTTAGAACTTAAAACACTAAGAGATCTTTGGAAGTCTTTGGATCTCTTCTTTCGGAGATCTGCACATAAACCTCAGTTCTTTAATATCTCTTGAAAAAAAAATGATTCTGTAATACATCTGGTGATTCAGTTTCCATTTAATCAGATATACACACCGTTACCTTAACTTTATGCCCTCTAAGAATCATTAGGAGCAAAGACGAAGCATGATTGGTTAAAGCAACCCTTTAAACTACTTGTAGATAAGCACTGGTACTTTATCATTGACTCAGAATCTTTACCTGCTCTACTGCTTCCGCAGAGATACATTGGCCATAAAAAGAATGAAACCAGCAGTGTTGTTTGTTTCCCTGGTATAAATCATTGCTCACTTTGGGGAGAAAGGAGATTGCTGTTTCTAAGTTTGCTGTGTGTATATTCAACCCAAAAGGGATCGTATTTTCTTACCGATTCTCAAAGCACTTGAAAGAACTCACACCTATCTTTTGTTTTTTTGTTTTTAAGTTACGCAGTACCATTTTACACAAGTCAAAGAATTACCCTGCCTTTATCTAAATTACATGCTTTTCCAGGTGTACTCAGAATGCTCTTTATACAGTTTATTTTATTTCTCTTAGAGCCAGTATTCGTTTTATACCTCTGGAAATTTAAGCTATGAAAACAATCCAAAAGAGGCAAAGATTTTTATGCACAGATGTATTCTTTGCATCATTATCTATAATTTGAAAAATTTTAAAAATTGGAAGAACACTAAGTATTTGATATTAGGACAATAATTAATTAAAAGTTGATAAAGCATGTAAAAGATATTTATGAAGAGGCTTATGTGTGGGGGAATACTTTTTGTTACAATATTCAGTAAAAAAAAGCAAGAAACAAAAACTTACATAGATCAACCATTAAAACACACTGTATATGCAAAGATGGGAGTAGATACATGAAAATGTTAAAACTGAATAGATATAGAATTGTGAAGGATTGTTATTTTTCTCTTCTATCCTTTTCTCTCTTTTCTGACTTTCCTACATTTGTTATTATTTTTATAATCCCTAAACATATATTTTCAAAATTATATTTGAACAGTCCTTTTAATAACATGGAATTTTTAATATTAATTTTTGTAAGTAGAATGCAAAATATTAGTTGTGCTATGGTTTTAGTAAACAATGAAGATGATTGCCAAAGTCTCACAAGCGGTGACTTCTGAAGAGTGGATTATGATTGTTTGTTCTGCATATTTTTTTCAGAATTGCCAGATTTTCCCACAAAATGTATACCTTTTATATGTATTGTTTAAAGTCAGCAAAAAATGCACACAAGTATTTAAAATATTTTGGAACCAATGAGGTTCAGATAGCAATGCATAGACAGTAATTCTGAAATATACATATGAGGAAAAGAGAAGAGATATTTTTTTAGTGACATTTTAAATAATATTAGTGGTAAAGCATTTAGTAGAGGTCGAATGTGAAATTTCCTTTATATTTTATGACAATATTTCAATGGGATTGATCCCAGTCTTTGAATCTAGTGGATTTTTTTTATTTTTTATTTTTTAAAATGCACTCTTAAATTACCAGTGGGTAAAATCCAGTAATACCAAAGGGCTCCTCAAGAAAAGCACCAGGCTGTTTCTCACTGTCCCCATCCCATTGCTCAGACACAAACACTTTAACCATGTAAAGCATTTCTGATTTTGGTTCTTCTATTAGTATTCTTCTAATACTCTAACCTTAAATAATATGCTTAAATACTAATTGATTTACCAACCTTAGGTATTACTTCTACTTCTCATTTTGAAATATGGTTGTTTATCTCATTTCTACAATTTCTTCCCCTTTTAAATTTAAAATATATATTTTAGAAAAGTTCTTCAATTGGGTATCTGTATAATTTTGATAATGCCTTTTAATTTCTCCTTTTGTCCCCTAGTTTTTTTTTTTTTGTTTTTTTTTTTTTTTGCGATACGCGGGCCTCGCACTGTTGTGGCCTCTCCCGTTGCGGAGCACAGGCTTCGGACGCACAGGCTCAGCGGCCATGGCTGACGGGCCCAGCCACTCCGCGGCATGTGGGATCTTCCCGGACCGGGGCACGAACCCGCGTCCCCTGCATCGGCAGGCAGACTCTCAACCACTGCGCCACCAGGGAAGCCCTGTCCCCTAGTTTTTAGATAAGGTCTCTTTATTCCTCATGATGTCCAGGGAAGATGTTAACACCCCCATCTCCTCTACACTTCTTTCCAACTCCACCTACCAACCTGTTGGCTTTGTTTCCTTGTATATTATCCAGGTAGATAGCATTTACATTCTGTTCTGAAACCATAATCAATTCCTTCATGCTTTAAGAATCTAAGTAGATTCTAAAGATGATGAGTAAAATTACTTTTCCTTCTTCATGGGCCCAGTTACCTACCCCTCATACCTCTTGAATCAACCTAGCATCAAGTCAAATGAGTTCTGTTGTGATCTCATACTCCATTAACTGCTCAAAATCATGGCACATTTTGGTTTGCTTTCTATATGTAAAAATAGGTTTCTTGTAGAGTTTTCTATATTTTCTGGTGTTTCTGTTCCTCCCTCTCCTTCTTCCCTCCCTTTGGTAATGGTAAACAAGCTTTCATGATAGCACTAATCTCGTTTGACTAATTTTTATATTGATTGGAATCTACCTCATTTTTCTTCTTTGAGATTTTCTACTGGTGGCCCTATGTCTTCTCGTCCTGAGACCAGTTGCTTTCCAGGCTTGCTGCATAGCTGATATCTTAAGATGTCCCTTTCACTGTGCTCTGCTTTTCTGTTGTTATTTCTTACACCTTTCTCTTTCTTGATTTCCATTCTTGTTTTGGTGAGGCAGCCTCAAGTGATTTCCTCTGAGAGGTGGAAGTGAGATGCATGTTCTGAATTTATGACTATCTGAAAATATGTTTATTTAACCTCACATTTGAAAATAGATAATCTATGTACCAAAAAATTTCCCTTAAACTTTGAAAACGTTGCTCTAAATTTATTTCCAAGAATTTAATGATGACAATGGCAGAACGACTGTCGTGCATTTTTTTTCAGTGAACTTTTATTATTTTTTTCACTTCGGAAACATTTAGGATATTCTTTTTATGCTAGGGAGTATAAAATGCCATGAAAGTATGTCTAGATTTTTCTTTGTCTCTTGTTAGTTCTTGGGCTGGAAAATTTGGTGACTCCTTCTCCTGTGAAAACACATGATTTTTTTGTCTTCACCCTCTAGAACTTCGGGCACGTAGATGTAGAGCTCCCCTTCTCCCACCCCCAACCCTTTTCTGTAGATCTTTTGTTTTCTCTCTGCTCTGGGCAAGTTCCTTGATTTTATCTTCCAGTTTTTCTCCTGGTAATCATATTTACATTTGTGGAAACTTTTTTTTTTTTTCCTCCACATTGGTCTCTCCTAAAGAGAGAGTCTTATTGTAAACTCTCTGTACAGGGATGGGTCTTGTAAACCGACAGTCTCTGTTCAAGGATGAATTGAAAAGAAAGCTTCCTTTTAGGTCAAGAACTCATAAATGGGAGAGTGGGTAAGTGCCTGCTTCAACACCAGTAGTCTGCAGCACTTATTCAAATGGGCAGAAAGAACTCTTTTAGATTTTTTTTTTTTTTTCGGCCTGACTGTAAATGTTAAGCTGCTGGAAGCTCTCTCTGCCTTCTCTGCCTTGGCCGGAGGTGGAGTTCTCCTTGGTCAGACTTTCACTTACCTTCCACGTTCAGCATCCTTTTTCCTACCATCCGTCCCTGCTGATTTCTAGCCCAGAGCGTGTTCAGGGCTCTCATTCTCTGGCTGTGGATTCTTCCATTCTGTTTCATTCATAGCACGTTTCTCAGCTACTTTCCACCTTGTAGGATTTTGGTGAAATCTTTTGACTGCTGAATCCCTGATGCCTTCGAAAGCTTTAGTCCCTTTTGTGTTGATTTTTATCACTTTAATGGCACTGTTGTCTTAGAACAAAATGAGAGAGGCAAACGTATCTGCCTTCTCCTTTAACTTAAACAAGAATCCTCCGTGTGTGTTTACTCCTTAGTTCATTCGTTTTAAAATACGTCATTCATTCTTCAAACATTTTTGAACACATATAAATGTGCTTGTCACGTAGAGCAGGAGGTTGGGGATAGAACAATGATGAGATGTGACCCTCATCTTCGAGATGCTCACATTCATGGTACATGAATATTGAAATCAAATTCAGAGATGAGGGGCCTTTCTTTGGCCGGAATGGATATAAAAATGGAATGAATGTGGAGCATTGTACATTTCTCTCATATTAGATAATATCCTTAAATTAAAAATGATGACCTAAATTAGGTGAAAGCATATAAGGCATGTTGAATAGAGGCAGCAATTATGGAAGTTTTAGAAAGAGGGTTTGTAGTGAGAATAAGAGGATATATAAGGTTAAAAAGGTAGTTGAATAAAGGCATAATTCATCAACTGAGTTCTTTTTTTTGGTTGTAGAAAGGATTAAAACATTAAGCAGAGAGGCCATAGATTGTTTTGGCCACGTTGATAGTTGCACTGGTAACAGTAGATATGATGATATTAATGATAATAATAATGATAATTAACAATCAGTAAGCACCTACTATATACCAGATACTATTCTAAGATCTGCTCTATTTTCACACAGCCTTGTAAGGTAGTTTTTGTTAAAACTTGTTCTTCGAACTGAGGAAACAGATTTTAAAAGGGCAAGTTATCACCCCGAGGACATTAAGAGGACCTTTAGACGGCATTCTCTTTTATATTTTATTTTGTTACCTACCGCACAAAACCAAAACTATTTATAAAGTATGCATATGTTGTAGAGAATGACAGCACAGCAATTTATTGCATACCTACTGAGACAGGCTGGGACCTGGGGCCTTTTGCTGCAGTGCTGCAGTGCTAGCACCTGGACAAACCTCTCCTCAAGCAACAAAGTACAAAGAAACTATATGGGACTAAAAATAACTGTGTGCCTGCGCAATTGGGGCAAAGTCTGGACGAAAGATACAAAAAGATCAAAAAAAATCCCTACTGCCATTTTTGAAAAGCCCAGAGCAAAAACAGGGTGTTGGGAGCTAAAGCAGCCTACTGAGCATGCCCCCTGCACTCATTGCCACCAGAGGGGTGGGCAAAACACCTAAGCCACCCCTCCGGCCTGACCCCTAGACACACCTCTACCTTCACCCCATATAAGGAGCAAGCTTGCCCCCCCCACAGCGAGCGAGTGAGCAAGGGAACCTGTTGTTTGTTCTTGCTACCCCTGCTGCAGTAGGGGCCCCCATAAAGCCTTGCCTGAATTTCTTGTCTGGCCTCTAGTCAGTTTCTATTGATTGGGGAAGGCCAAGAACCCAGGTCGGTAACATACTTTGTGGTGCCCGACATGGGGCTCTTGTCCCCTTCTAAGGAGAGGTTTGTCCAGGTGCAAACATCGCAGCACTGCAGCAAAGGATACCAGGTACCAGCCTGTCTCACTACCACTCAAGTTAAGTAAGAGGACCATGCTTTTGAGGCTCCTTGGATGCATGTCCCATTGTCATCCCTATCTATGCTTCCTAAGAGGTAAATATGTATTACCCTGGATTTTTTGTTACAATTCTCTTGTTTTTTCATCATACTTTTATCATATATGTTTCTATCCCTAAACCTATATTGTTCAGTTTTTCATGCATTTGGAGTTATATGAATGAAATCGTGCTTGGCTTCTTCTGTAACTTGCCTTTTCCCTGAACATTATATTCCATATTCATGGTGTTGCATGCAGTTGTAGTTTATTCATTTTTGATGCTACATAGTGTTCCACGGTATGAATATACCACAATTTATTTATTTAACCCATTTTACTCTTGGATTACATTTTGCCACTACAAAGAATGTTAAATGAATATCTTGTGAAATGTTTTTTAAGACATATATATGTGTATGTATATATATATATATATATATATATGTGTATATGTACATGTCTATCTAGCTAAGCTAAGAATTCAACTCCTGGTTTTATATATACTTAAATCTTTATGTATCTTTATATATTTATAAGTATATATAAAACCAGGAGTTGAATTCTTAGTTTACAGTGTCTGCACATACTTAAATCCTACTACTTAATGCCAAGCTGTTTTCCAAATTACATCCTCCAAATTTTTAGGTTATTTTTTGTTGCCTCTTTTGGTAAGTGCTGCCATTTTTCTTATATATTGTTTGTCTTTCTGATTGATTTGCATACGTGCTTTGTATATTTTTATGCTAACATTTAAAAATATACATATTATCTCCGAGTATGTGGCTTGAATTTTCACTTTCTTTCTATGATATCTTTCAATGAACAGAACAGATTATTTTAAAATAATCTAACATATCAATATTTTCCTTTATGACTTGGGTTTTTTATGTTTAAGAAATCATTTTTTGCCCTAGAGTACTAAAGATATTCTATCTTCTGAAAATTTTATTGCTTGGTCTTTTATATTTAGTTCTTAAATACACAGAATCTTTTGTGTATGGTATCAGTATAGAGTTAATGTTATATTTTTTTCCCATTTTGCCTCAGCCCCTTTTGTGGAAAGATTCATTCTTTTTTTTTTTTTTTTTTTTTTTTTACTGACTTTTAGTTCATGTCTGTAATAAATCAAGCTTCCATATACCTTTGATTCTGGATCCTTTATACTGATCCTGTTCTTTTTGTCTATCCCCAATCCACACCATCTTAAACTACAGCTTGATAAACTTAATACTTTATTTACAACTTAAATATAGTTAGTTTTTGATATCTGGTAAAACAGTTTCTCCTACCTTGCTTTTACTTTTCTTTCACTATTCTTGGTCTTTTGCTCTTCCATAGACACATTTTAGAATTAGCTTGTGGTAGAAGGATGGATGGATAGATAGAATTACAACCACCAAAACCAACCCATTGATTCTTTACTTGTAATTGCATTGATTCTATAGATTGATTTGGGGAGAATTTATGTCTATACAATATACAGTCTTTCAATGCATGAACATGGTATCCATTCATTTAGTCTTCTTTTTGTTTCCTATTCATCCTGATTTAGGACCCCTCCCACCATCACCAATTGAATGGCTGCTTTGATTTTTTCTAATTATTAATATGCATGAGCATATCTTCGTATATTTATTAGTCATTCAGGTTTTGCTTTCTATGAAGTTCTTGTCTATACCTTCATGTGATTTCTGGTTAGTTGTCTATATTTGCAGAAATTCTTTGCATCCCAGATTCTTTACATGCTAGACATTCATTACTTCTCCTTATTTGATATCACTCTATTGAATTTCTCAGTTATATCATTAAAATAATAGAAGTCTTTAATGCTTTAATGTTGTTAAATCTATCAATTTTCACCTAATGGTTTGGTGTCTTATTTAAGAAGTCCTCATCCACTTAAGTTGAAAAAATATCCTCTCATATTTATTAGTTTCATATTTTTCTATTTCATACTTAGGTCTTTAACATTTGAACATAGTGTAGGATTAGTATTAACTTTCACTATGTAATGAGCCAGATTTCTTAACATAAACTACTATACGATCTGTCCTTTCCTCACTCATCAGCTCTATTTTCAGATCTCTCAGGTGGAACTTTGGTTCCCTTGTTTAATTTTTTTTCTTCATAATTGCTTATAGTTTTTACTACTGCGGTCTTTTTGTTATGTGTTAAAAAGTGGTAGGGAAAGAGTCCCTTCTTTTATTTTCTAACTTGATGTATCTATTCAGGGATATCACCCACATACATACATATCATGAAATAAGTTAATAAGTTCTTAAACATACAGACAGAATATTTTGTTTAATTTTGGGAGTATTGGTTTTAGGAGTATTTTAATTTTAATTTGCTCCATCCTTAAATATGTTACCCATTTATTGAAATATTTCTTTTTTAAAGTTTTAGAAAAGTTTTAAAAGTTTTCTCTTTCAGGTGTTGACTGAAAAAAATACACAACTTAAAGTTGAGAATTATGTTTTATTTGGTGGCCTTATTGAGGACTGTAGCCCAGGATGGCAGCTTCTCAGATAGCTCTGAAGGACTATTCTAAAATGGTAAGGGCAGAGCCAGGCTATATAGGAGATTCTGCTGGGGAAAAAAAAAACACAAAACCGTGTAGTCGAACATCAAAGGATTACTGCTAATCACAAAAAACAGACATCTCAAGTTAATACTTTTAGTGCTTTTCATGTATGGGAAGATGCAAGAGTCTGGGCTCACTGAAATTATTCCTTTGATATGCATCTTAACTATGTAGGACCAGTATCCTGTTTTTCTCCATCCTAAATTCCCCTCAGGGTGCACCATCAGGGCTGATGGCTTGAAGGCTCAGTGGTGGGCAAGATTCATTGCTTTTACCAGAATGGCAGGCAGCATCCTTTGTTCACTGAAATGTCAGGCAACATTTTTTTTTTGTCCACATAGGAAAGTTTTAAAGTTTTCTCTCAGTAGGTTTTGTATAATTTGTGCTAAGTTAATTTCTTAGTACTTTTAATTTGTTCACGCTAATGAATGATATCTTATTTTTTAAATGAAATTTTCTAGCTGATTATTAGTGGTTTAGAAACATTTCTGGATTTTGTAAATTAATCTATATTTGGAAACTTTGCTAAGCTCTTTATTAATTCAGTTTTCCTATTGATTCTAATGTTTTTCCATGTAGATGATCATCTCCCTTACACATAAGACAGTTCTGCTTCTTGCTTTCCAATTCTTATACCTCATTTTTATATTAAATGACAATGATAGCAGTTATCTTTGTCTTAATCCTGAATTTAAAGACTGTGTCAAAATTTCTATGTAAAGGGCTTCCCTGGTGGCGCAGTGGTTGAGAGTCTGCCTGCCGATGCAGAGGACACGGGTTTGTGCCCCGGTCCGGGAGGATCCCGCATGCCGCGGAGCGGCTGGGCCCATGAGCCATGGCCGCTGAGCCTGCACGTCTGGAGCCTGTGCTCCGCAGCGGGAGAAGCCACAACAGTGAGAGGCCCACGTACTGCAAAAAAAAAAAAAAAAAAAAAAAAAAATTTCTATGTAAAGTATGATATTTACTGTAGTGTTTGGCCATTAAGCATATTAGCAAGGAAATGCTTTATTATTTTTATTTTCTTTGGTTCTATCAAAGATAGGTTGTTGAACTTAAGAAATACTTTTTTTGTACCTATTGAGATAGTCATATGAATTTTCCATAATAGTCGTCTTTAATTTCTTCTTTTCCATTTAGTTTTCTTTAATTTTTGAATAAAGTTTTAAGTTTTTTCATAAAGGTATTGCATATATTTTGTTAAATTTATTCCTAAATACTTTGTGTTTTTATGCAATCTTTATTACATTTATAACTTCTTGTTGCTAGTGTTTAGAAATGCAATTGATTTTTGTATATTGATTTTGTTTTCAGCAACCTTGCTAAAATGTTTTGTTAATCTTAGTAACAAATACAATGTGCTTAGCACTGCACCTCATTTATTTTTGCCTTTTCTGTTTGACTTTTGGAATCACAGTTTTCTACGCACAGTGGATGAGAACGTTTAGGATTGCTGTCATTCTAGGACTTTGAGGCCTCTGAGGAAATCCTTACAGATACATTTTGTTACTTGCAAGGTCTGAACCTTAGCTGCTGCAACAAATATGTCATTTGCTTTGTTTTGTCCTTAATGCTTTTTGTTCAATTGGTAATTACATTGAAAGATGTGCCCTGCTCACAGTTCTGCTTCCTTGTTCAGTTTAACATTTACTGAGTTTCTGTTGTGGCTACATGCTGATCCAGAGAGTGGACTGGGTGCTGAGGATACAAGAATGGTCAAGTCAGTCCCTATCTTCCCAGTAACTGAGGGGCTGGTGGACTTTTGGGCAGATTTCCTCCTGATTAATTCTTCTGTGCTGCAAAGGGTAACTTATTTTCTTCAGGGAGCTCCGTTTCTGATGGGCAGTTACTGGAAGCAAAACGCTCTATGTGGGTGTTTCATGTTTTTTTAATTTTCGCGTTTAAACAAATAAACGTGGGTGGTATTGATCCATTTCTGGTTCTGTAGCTTTTTTGCCATTCACTCTTTATTTCATGTGGCATCTTGGGACACTTGACAAGTTGGAAGGTCAGTATTTTGCCAGAAAAGAAGTTGGACCTTCCAGCTCCTCGGTTTGGTCACAGACATCATCTGGTTATGGGAACATGGGAGTGAAGATTGGGGTATGGAGAAAGCTTGCATAGCCCAATCCATTTTGAGATTATCTTTGGCAATTTTAAATCTTGTGTTTCTAAAAATATCTTGGACAGTTCATTTTTCAGTTTTGAAAGTCAGAGCAATGTTTGAATCGAGTTTGGTATTGTTGTCAGTCCACACTTTACCAGAGTATCTTCTTTGTCTGTGCTCTGTGGCTTGGAAAGGCTGCTGTGCTCTGGTGTGGAGTGACTTTTTCCATCCGGGATGTCTCTCAAGACATCTAGCACTCTGATGTCAATGAGAATATGGCCAAAAAATCTGTTACCTTCTCCGAGCCCATAGTAATGCTTTTCATTTCTTAAGCAGTGTCTCTGTGTCACCTCATCTGAAAACAGTTTCCTTAAACTAAAAGGAAAAAAAGTCTTGGGGGCATGATTAAATCAATAATCATACTTTCATTTAATGGAAAATCATGCGTCAAGAATTTTTGATGTCAGGTGAAAATGTTTATGATAAAGTACTAGGTGAGAAATGAGTGAGTCTTGGTATTTTTCTGTTCCCCCTCCAACCAAGTTCTTTAATTTGTATGTATTGTTTTGACAATTGGAGGGAAAATTTCTAAAAAATTAATAAACTTTATTTAAAAAACCCATCGGACATACACAAATATAACCAGTGGGATTACCTATGAGACATTATAGGCTTATTTACTTTAGAACTTAAAAAAAATTTTGAAATTAACTTTAAGCAAGTCTCTCTTGGTCACTGCTATTTGAAGTTTATTTTAGAGTTTCTGTTAACCATACTTGAGTACTAGGGTTGTTAGAGGTGGGCTAATGAATGCAAGAAGGCAGTGTGAGCCATCTGGGTCACATCATGAGGACATCTGGGTGTGGAGTCAGTGTTTGGGAGGATCACACTGATGGTGGTGGGTTTAGGAAACAGTCACTGGGTGGGTAAGTAGCAGAGCCCAAGTCTCAGGGTCTAAACTGTACTGGGGGATCATGGTTCTGAAAATGATTCTAGCTGAGAAGGAAGGCAAAAGAAGGCCATTCTTAATCTCTAGGGATGTAGGGAGCCGAGGTAGTAGCGAGTTCTTCTGTAGGAAGATGTGGGCAAGATATTGAACCAGTCACTAAATTAGAGCTTAGTCATCAAGATGTGAAGGGCCATACTTGTGGTTGGGGCGTGGTATAAGCCTACTGGATGGAGGTCTTGATCCTCAGCTACACATGACAGACTTCTTCATTCTAACTCCTCCCCAGTGGATCTGCCCCTTGCTGGCCTCCCTCTACACACGCCCATGGTAATATCCATCCTGGAGTCTGAGTGGGCAGTGTGTTAATGCTGTAGGCGGAATCCCACTTTAATTGATGCTGTTATAATCTCCAACCTTCTAGTTTGACACCATTCCCGTCACCTGGTGAATTGTCCATAGAAAAGGGTATTTGCTGAATCTCTGAAATGAAATGAAATGAAACAAAAGCCCTTATAGAGCAGCAATATTTAAAAGTCCCACTCCATACAGCAGTACAGTTCTGAGATGAAGTCTTTGATGATATGAAATTAAGCTTCGGTGATAAAACTAGTAAATCATGCCATTTCTTAGGCTTCTGATCTTGGGCAGATCACATCACTATTCCAAGTTTCTATTTTCCTTTCTATAAAAGCGTGATATGTTTTATCCGGGTTGCGAAGTCCAAAGTCAAAGACAGTAATGTATGTGAAAACACATTGTAACATTTATACAAATGTCAAGTATTATTATTATTTTTTTAATTTAATGTAGAACATTCTGAAATGTGGGCAGGTTTCCAAAGGATTGTGATGGAGTTAGTGTTTGGTGTTAGGAAGTAGGACTGAGGCAAAATGTGGTGTTCATTATTAACCAGTATGCCCGCTTGCATGCTGTACCTTCCCCCTTTCAGGCTTTTAAAGGAGAAAGGAAAACAGGGCAGCCCCTAAACCTGGTTTATTTGTAATATGAGAGGAAAAAATGATCTCATTCGAAAACAGTATTCTATTCTGCACCATATAGAAATAGACATTTGTATAAATGTTAAAATATAACATATCAATAGTTTAATATTCAATCAAATTAATTACATCAGTTTTCTGTCCCAGTTTGTGTTTCTTTTCCCCATACAGGCCCACTGGCTTTGAAAATATGTCTGTTAGAAGTTTTTCAATTCTTCTAACTTTATAAAGAACACTCAGGGGTTACCTACTAAAAGATGCAGCAGAACCAAGAGAAAACCCCTCTTGTATAAGACTCTGGGAACTTAAATTTTAGTCTCGGGTCGATCTTAGAAAGTCTATTTTCTTTTCTCTTATACTGGCATTTTGGAGCTCCTTCTTTTACTACTTTCAAGAATTGTGAAAAGTTAAGTGAAATTATATTTGAAAAATATCTCGAGCTCTGTGGAATAAAGATACATTATTAAAGTTATTAATATTTGCCTTGAACTTACCAAGTGTTTATTGGCTGGTGTATCATACTTGTTATGCTTTCTGCCCCATGGGTCAGTGTTCTTGGGGACATTGCAAGTGAGGATAATGTTTATATTTCTTACGCTGACTTTAAGACCTTCTGTAATCACAGGTGCTTCAGCTGGTCCCATCTGAATTTAAGGACTTTCCTCCACTCCGTCCGAATTTCTCTATTCTCGGTACTGGTCACATCTCTGCCCTCTCTCCCTTCTACCTCTATGAATCTTGTACTGGTTTCTCTGCGGCACATTCTCTAATTGCTCAAGTTTAGACCAATCTTTCTGAACTTACATAGCACTTATATTTACTTCGCTTTTACTGTGTTTTCTCTTATATTCCTATTTGCCTTTTTATGTGTAGATCTCTCCCTCTATCCCTCATCGTGACAGTAGATTTATTTTTTTGAGACCAGTTACTATCTCCTATGGTATTTAAGCACTGATATAGTATTTTTCTCAAAGTAGGATTTGGAGATAGATTTGTCATTGACTATTGTAATCCCCAAATACTGTTGCATAAACTGAGGCACAACTGATAGTTCGATGGCATAAAATAAGCTGGTAACATGGATAAGAATGGAACCCAGAATATAAGACTTCTAGTCATCCTGAACCTGACATTTATTTTAATAGATTTCATTTTTGGAACTGTTTTAGAGTTACATCAGAATTGAGAAGATAGTACAGAGAGTTCCTATATACTCCTACATACAACTTACCCTATTATTAACATTTTAGAGTAATGTGGTATGTTTGGTATAATTAATAACCAATATTGGTACATTATTATTAACGGAAGCTCATAGCGTTACTCACATCTGTTTGTTATATGGGTTTTGAAAAATGCATGATGTCATGAATCCACCATTACAGTATCATACAGAATAGTTTAATCACCCTAAAGATCCTCTGTACTGCTCCTGTTCATCCCTACTTGTCCCCTTCTGAAGCCCTGGCAACCACTAATTAAAAAAAAAAAGTCTTTGTATTTTGCCTTTTCCAGAACATCATATAATTGACATTGTACAGTATGTAGCCTTCTCAGGCTAGCTTCTTTCACTTAGCGATATGCACTTAAGGTGTTTCTAGCAGTTTCTGGCTCCAGAACTTTTGCTCTAGGTAAGCTGTTCTCGGCTGTGATTCTCTGTATTTGCTTGTCTTTACAGATTTTGGGTTGGTGACCTGTGACCTCAGTTCTCTGATTGGCGTAAGAATAGTTATTGATTTTTAGGGTTTTTTTCAGCTTTTTTCTTTCTGTAAGCATGGAAACCATGACTTCTAAGCTCTTTACATGCAGAAACCAAAAGTCTCTGGCATTTCTCTTAGCCTTAAAAGTCTTAAAATCTCTTATTCTTTACTGTGCATTGATGCACCTATACTTGCTCTCAACCACACTGCCATTCCTCCCCCTTCATTCTACATTGACTGTTTGCCACCCAGACCTAGCACTTTATAGGTGCTGAGCCCACCTCAGTAATTGGCAAGAAAGAGGTGGGGAGATTTGGGAGAAAGCAGGTAATACCATGCTACATGAAGGGTTATTATACTCTCTATTTTTTCGAATGCATATTTTCTGTCATTTTAATTCTTTGCACAGTACACAGAGGATTCTAAATTTCTGTGTATCATAATCCCAATGTTGCAAAATGTGGTGTTTTAAAAAAAATCTTCCACAAGGGCTGCATAAAAATAAAACTGGGAACTAAAAACTCAGAAGAGAGGAAAAAGAAGCCAGGTCAATAAAAATTGTCTCTGTGTGGTGCTTTAGTCCTTCCTTTAACATAAATATTTCTAATATGAAAGATGCCTAACTTCATTTAAAATAAGGTTGCTTTAAAAAAGGGTTAGCAAAACAAAAAGAGGGAGTAAGTCAGTCCAGCTGAACCACTGGCTAGCAAGTAAGCAATGGCCTTTCTGTAGTAATTCTCTAAAGGGCAGTAATTAAATTCTTATTGTTAGTGCTTGTTTTCTCATGGTAAGTCCACTTTCATGAGGTTATCTTTTGTTTTACTGTTATATCCTGTATGTTTAATATTGTAATGCCAATGGTATACACCTTATATATACTTTATATACTTTTATGTAGTTTTATATATTTTTTATTGAAGTATAGTTGATTTACAATATTATGTTAGTTTCAGGTGTAGAACATAGTGATTGAGTATTTTTGCAGATTATACTCTATTATATGTTATTACAAGATAACGGGTATAATTCCATGTGCTATACAGCATATCCTTGTTGCTTACCTATTTTATATATAGTAGTTTACATCTGTTAACCCCATACCCCTAATTTGTCCCTCTATTCTTCCCTCTCCCCTTTGGTAACCACAAGTTTGTCTTCTCTATTTGTGAGTCTGTTTCTGTTTTGCATATACATACATTTGTATTATTTTTTAGATTCCACTTGTGACATCATACAGTATTTATCTTTCTCTGACTTATTTCACTAAGCATAATATTCTCTATGTCCATCCATGTTGCTGCAAATGGCATTATTTCATTCATTTTTTTTTTTGCGGTATGCGGGCCTGTCACTGTTGTGGCCTCTCCCGTTGCGGAGCACAGGCTCCGGACGTGCAGGCTCAGTGGCCATGGCTCACGGGCCCAGCCGCTCCGCGGCATGTGGGATCTTCTTGGACTGGGGCACGAACCCGTGTCCCCTGCATCGGCAGGCGGACTCTCAACCACTGTGCCACCAGGGAAGCCATTTCATTCTTTTTTATGGCTAATATTCCATTGTGTGTGTGTGTGTGTGTGTGTGTGTGTGTGTGTGTATACGTATACCATATCTTCTTTATCCATTCATCTGTCGATGGACACTTAGGTTGTTTTCATGTCTTGACTATTGTAAGTAGTGCTGCTCTGAACATTGGAGTGCTTGTATCTTTTTGAATTAGTGTTTTCGTTTTTTCCAGATATATACCCAGGAGTGGAATTGCTGGATCGTATGGTAGTTCCACTTTTAGCTTCCTGAGGACCCTCCATACTGTTTTCCAAAGTGGCTGCACCAATTTACATTTCCAGCCAATGGTACACAACTTAGATGAAGACTTACATCCTAGTTTATAAAGATTGACTCTCACTGAATCTCACTGATTGTTTTCTCCCTTGCTAAGTCTTCCATCAGACCTGATTTTTCATCTCTGAGTTTTTAAAATACTTCTCAAATTTCATTAATCATAGATGGGAAATGTTCATCTAATCCAACCACAATTATCCCCTTCATATTTGCACCCAGGCCAGTGAAGGGCCTGGGCGTTTCTGGTGTCAGGAGAATCACCTCCTTATAAGGTGACCCATTACATACTGAGGTTCCTTCATATAATGACTGAAAGCTGTTCCCTCCTGTTTCTCTCAACATAGAGTGAGTGAGTGTTCACAACAGAACAGCCAGTGAGTGGGGAGGAAGTGAACCCTGACTATCCGAACAGTAGGAAGATGACTCGTCAGCAGAGGAGAACTTGCTTGGGAGCGATAGGCAGAGTGCAAGGTATTTTGGGGTTGTTTTTTTTTTGTGATTTGGAGATGGGAAGAAGTGCCCCCCTAGTCATCTCTAAGTGAACGACCTCACCCCATGCCTGCTTTCCTGACAACCGTTCTTATACGAACATTCAACCCCACAACGGTCTTGCTGAAAATCTGTTAAGGTTTAAGAATATCTCACATGCATGTAAAGAACCACGGCAGTAATACCATGCTTTGTTGTAGCTTGTTTTTAGCTCACAAATTCAGTGAGCATTATGAGATTGATTTCTCCAAAGCCTCTAAGGTCTTGAGATAAATGAGCTCATAGACTCTCTCTCTCTCTTCTCATTAATTTCATATTCGCAACCGAAAAAGAAACAATCACACAGATTCTGACACCTTTAGATTCAGTCTAGACAGGATCGAATTTTGGTTTAAACTGAAAATTGCTTTCCTAGAATTTATTAATGCCTTAATTCCTTAGTGCTGAATGGATGTGTCCTCAGCATGTATCAAATCAAACATAACTTTGCTTTTCTCTCCTACTTCCCTCACCATTTTGTATTTTGAACAAGTCCTGTTGATTCTACTCCTGAAAATTTATTTGAATTTACCCCCTTCTCTCCATTCTCTCTAATATTCAGCCTTAGTTGAATCTTTCATTTACCACACTTTTGGAATTTTGTTGAAGGTCAGAGATGAGCAGCTCTATTTGACTGTATCGTATGTGAAGATTCAGATACTTAACTTTATGAAATTGACATTAATAAACTGTGAAAATCATGTTCACTTTAAAGAAAAAATGTAATTTTCTCTAAATGACTCTGAACTTATTTAAGCTGTCATTAAGGTGCCAGAAGTTGCCCTATTCTTTCTTTCTTTGTGTGAATATAAAAGTAATGGTATTTATTTAATAAATATGATCTAATTTCTCTTGAAGACCCTGCGAGCTGCAGACATTTCTCAGACCTGCCTTAGTTTCTTAGTTTCTGGCTCAACCTTCCCCAAGTCTAGTCTCTTCTTCTGCTTTGCTCCCTTTTGTGCTCTCTGCCACTGTGACCTTACGTCATCCTTCCTGTTTTCTGGCTTTCATTCTTTTCCTCCCTTTGTTCATTTTTATCTTATTGTAATCTACTTTCCTGTTCTTTAAAAGAAGGGGTGATGGATGGTAACTAGACATGATGGTCATGACTTTGTAATTTATACAAATATTGAATTATAATGATGTACACCTGAAATTTATAGAATATTATATACCAGTTTTACCTAAAAAAACCAAATAGAGCCTACTGATTTCTTAGAACATGAGATTATGGAGCATGGACCAACCTCTCATGGTTTCAGCTAATACCTTTTATTCTATGAACATGGAATACAAGAAAAGAGGGGAAGGATGCCACACCGATATCGACCTCAGTGTACCATATTGGTACAAAATAATTAGTAACGATAATAGCTGGGAGTCATAGATTTATAGAAAGAATAGAAAGAAAAATTTTCTGATAGGGTAGTAAACATATATCACTAATGTATCATTGTCCTTTTTTGTAATCTCCTTTGGTCTGTACTATTGATAGTTTTAAGTATTATAGATTCATGTGGACCCCAAATTACGTGAAGTTTGAATTCCAAAAGTTTGTTCATAAATGACTTACTTGGGACCTTCTATAATTAAAACATTGTTACTAATGTTTAGGGTCTTAGGTTAGTTCCCCAAACACCATTCAATGCATTATAGTGAATCTAAGCCCTAATTTTAATCATTACAGTGTTTGTAACTGGCATTTATGAAATTGTCTCAGAAAAATAAATCTAAATTTTATCTTAGGGTGCCAGGGACAATTGGCTGTCATTAACAAGCGACTGGGTTGGAATGGGCTATAACAGTGGGGTCACTTAAAAATCAGGGGCATATTAACGCTACTTATCCATATAGAAAGCTACCTTTCCTATTTACATAAAAGAAAATAAGTTGGTAATCCTGCTAACTCTCCAGAAGCTACAATGGTTCTTAAACTCACGGGGTTGGACAAGTATAAATGCTCTGAATTTAGATCCTCAGCCATCTTTTTCAGTAAGAATCCCTTTCTCACCCAACATTAAAAGTCATATGTTGCCTGCACAAAAACTTACATGATAGAGAGGCTTCAGAGCAGCAATTTGTAAAAAGCTGCAGACTCAGAAGAAAATGATATAGAAAACAAACATAACTTTGTACATCCCTGGAAGGCAAACTGTATGGAAATCTTTCTAAAATAGTGATTCCCAACAAAGTAATAGTGGTGAGTCATATGCTTGCCTTGTCAGAATCACTAGGCAGAGTCTCCTTCCATGTGCCCACCTACCTTCTTTCTTATAGCTCCCCCTTCCAACCCTCACACTTGCCCAGCCACGAGTCTCTGTTGTGGTGTCATTGATACTGATGCGAGCATGGCACATCGCTTGGGAGCACTGGGTGGGAGAAAGCTCTCTAACTACCGGCTTACACAAGTAGGGTCATAAGATGACAGAGATCTATGTTGGAAAACCTTGAGATATTCCTGAATCTGTGCTGTAAATCTTTATGTAACTTGCCAATTTTTAAAACTGTTAAAGCAGGCAGAAGAATCTGAAAACAAGTCTCAAAAGAAATCATCACCTTTTGGCTTTACCTGTCACCAGTGTGTCTTTGGACAAATAAAGTTGCTGTATTATGTGTGTTTGGAAAAAAAGAATAAGGAAGCATGTGTGTGTTTGAGGTTGACAGCTCAATAATAAGCAGATAGAAAGGAAGATGAAAAAGCAAACATCTATCGCATACCTACACTAGACCAGGAACTTCCACAGACACACATCTCACAGCGTTATGTGCTGCCAGTTGCTGCATGCCTGCATTTTCTGCAGAGTACGTGGAGGCTCAGTTTGAATAATTTGCCCAGGGCACATCTAATATGGTAGTAAGATCCAGCTTCATGACCAGCTGCACCCGGCCCTGTCCTTAGATGGGCCGCATGCTTAGTTTAATGCTCTGCTGTCACCATCCCAAAATTCTTAAAAAATTTTAACAAGAGGTCCCATATTTTCATTTTGCACGGGGCCTTACAAATTACATAGCCAGTCTTTCTGGTAGGCTTTGCTGAGGTCTTCCGTGGAGGTCCCTAAAGATGTATACTGAAAACTCCTCAGCCCTGTAAGGCAGACTAAGAGAAGGAGAGGTAGCTGCAGGGCTTGCACAGCAAGAACTTTGTGTTCTGGAATGAGGATATTAGGCTTGGGGACGTACCTTCCTCAGAAGAATCAATGCCGCATACAATAGTGAAAGTGGTTCCTGGGTGCCAGTGTAGCTTGATGCCTTATATTAATTTTCTATTGCAGTATGACAAATTACCACATACTTAGTGGCTTAAATCAACAAATTTTTATTATCCCACAGTTTCTGTGGGTCAGGAGTCTGGGCCCAGGTTAGCTGGGTCCTCTGCTCAGAGTGTCACCAGGCTATGATCAAGGTGTGGCCAGCCTGTGTTCCTTTCTGGAGCTCAGGGTCCTCTTCCAAGCTCATGTAGTTGTTGGCAGAATTCAGTTCCTTGGGGTTGTAGGACTGAGGCCCTAGAGACTAGCCTAGACTAGATTAAGCCTACTAGAGGTCACCCACAGTTCCCTGATGTATGGTTCTCTTCACTGGCAGTTCATACATGTTCACACTTCTTTAAGGCTAGTGGGAGAGTCAGTATCTGTCTGTCTGTCTGTCTGCCTCTCCATTCTGCTGTCGTGTAATCGTTAGAGTGATATTTTATTACCTTTGCCATATTCTGTTGATTAGAAGCAAGTCACAAGGGGAGGGGTTTACACAAAGACCTTAACAACAGGAGGTGAGGAGTATTGGGGGTCACCCTAGGGTCTGTCCACCACATATAAAAGTCCAGAGATGTAGAACAGTCTGCCTAGGTGGACCTCTCCCTTCACGCAATTGCTGAGAACATAAAACTTTGGATATACATCCTTGAGATATCAAGAAGGCAGTGTGGATATTTACTCCCCAGCTGTACTTATATCCTGTATTTTCTTTTTCATTGCTTTGCTGCTTCAGGAATAAGATTAAAAGCAACCTTGAACTGAGTTCCAGTTGTTATTCATGATCAAGCTCAAATCCAGGCCAGAATCTGTGTCTGCACTAACTCACTAGTAACCGGCAGATTTGGGGTTTAATCCCAGGTTTGTGTGACTCTGAATTTCATACTCTTCCCTGGGATAGATCCAGGTATTCTGGGGTCTGAAATGTTCAGATCTGGGGGGGCCCACTTTGAGTAAGAGAATACAAAACAATAATTTACAAGATTAAATTCAAATTGACAATTTGAATGAGAGAAGAAATCACAAAAAAATTACTGAAACCTTGGAGATTCAGGTCTTTTTTTTTTCTTTTCTGAGATCTCTAAGTACTTTGCCAGAAATACTTAACTAGAGATGCTTCCTAATTGCAGCCTGGTTTCCTCCCATTCCCATATAGAAATTCTACGGGTACTGGCAACTTCCTATACCCAGGGGACATAGTGCAAATGGTGGGCCTTGAAGCTTCATTAGCTTTCCAGGAAATGTGTCTTTGCTTCTCACTATATCCTCCCTATTCAACACGTGATTCATGGACCAGCAGTGTTGCCACCTCTGGGAGCTTGTTAAAATCCAGAATCTCAGGCCTCATCCACACTTGCTAAAGAAAACCCAGCATTTTAGCAAGATCCTGGGTAATTTATATGCACACTAGTGTTTGAGAAGTACCACAATATACCACGTGCTGAGCAGCATTGCTTCCACCATGGGCTGCATCCAACTTTTTTTTTCTTGGCTGGAGTAAGTGGGTAATAGACCTTAGTCCACAGCTGGTAACAATCTTGAAAAGAAATAGTAAGAGCACGTCACACTGCTTTAAATTAATACACATTTCCAGGGTCAGACAAATTACATCCTTGGGGTACAGAAAAAAAATTATACCTGTGATTAGAGAAACACCATCAGTAATCTCTGAAGAATCACAGGGAACCAGAGAGGTGCCTATTTTTTTCAAAGAAAGGAAAAGATGAATTCTGAAAATTACCAGGTAGTGAGTCTGACAGCAACTGCCTACAAAATTCTGGAAGGAATTATTAAACAGATAACTTGTCAGTGCTTAGAAATAGATGTGGTGATTACTAGGAAGCATGCCAAATTAACTTCATTTGTCTTTCTTATAATATGTTTCTAAGAGTGGGAGACCCCATATAAATATGATTTTAGATAGGTATTTACAAATCTTCTAATGATATCTTTATAGACTATATGTAGAACTGCGGTACAGATAATAGCACAGCCAAATAAATTCATGAATGATTGATTGATTATCTACTGGAAGTTAAATTACAAATATGAGGAAAGGAGTGGATCGTAGGTCTCTGTATCAATCAGGGTTCAACTATAGAACTCCTAGGAATGATACGAAATAAGGCACTGGTTATAGGAATTTGACTCTACACAATCGTGGGAACTGGTTAAAGTGTTTGTGTACTTTTGCTGTGTCTGAAGTCAGCTCGGCAGGAAAGCAGGAAATCAGGAAGAAAAGATGATTGAGAAGTTGAGAGAGCAAGGACAAACAGGAATGTGTGAGGAGGATGGTCTGGGTCCTGCTTCAGCCTCCAGGTTTCCAGCTTCTATGATGCAGGTATCTGGCAGGAGAAGCTGAGGTCCAGACTTGCACCTGGCCTGGGAGTGGGAGAAGCTGAAGGAACTGTGGCCCTGGCAGCTGCTGCATCCAGTGAGCTCAGCCAGCTGATTCATAACCCATCTGTAGGAGCTGCAAAAGCACCTGGCCCCACGCCAGGCTTCCAAGCTCAAATATGGTGGCTGCGTCACTTTTGCCTCCTGATCTCACCTAAACTTCTCCTGAGGCCAATCTTAGCCCAGAACCTTGAGGGAAAGGAATTCTGGGAAATGTAGTTCCCATTTAGCTGAGTTGATCATTTCAAAGCTAAAACAGCTGCAAGCTTTGTTCTTGGCCTTGACTTGCTGATTATTTATTTATTTTTATACATCTTTATTGGAGTATGGTTAAACAATTTTATATTAAATTATAATGGTGGATACATGACACTGTGCATTTGTCAAAACCCATAGAACTTTCCAACACAATAAGTGAACCTTAATGTATGCAAATTAAAAAAAAATTATTAGTACATTGGGAAGATTTCCAGAATAGAATGCAGTTTAACAAAACATGTAACTGTATTACAAAAGTATATGAAATAGCCTCACTGAATGGGGTTAAGGGGAAAAAGTTACTGATTAAGTAACTCTGGAAATGAGTTGACTCCCTAAGAATAAAGTCAAAAGAAAGGGAGAAATGATTGTTGAGCACTGTGAGAAATGGGTTTAAGAAAAGCCGCTGAGATTATATTTATGGATATGCAGTCTTAAAAAGAACACAAACAAAATTAAAAAAAAAAATGGAGACATGAAACAAACCCCACAGTGGTTTATACTGAATATTATCATCTCCATCTTTAATACTACTGGTAATAATGACGCTTGAGGCCAACTCCAGTGAATAGGGATAACTTTTGGAGGGCAGGCATCCACTACTGTTATCCATAGGATCAGATGGCTCTTACCCCCTGGAAATCCAGATCAATTTCATCCTCTTCTGAAATGAAGAGCACCAGCAGAAATTTTACTCACTGTCCTTCTGCTATTACTGACAGAAGAGTATTTTCTTGCTTACATGTTTCCATGCTCATGCATTTCTACTTCACACATCTCTACTTTGTGATTCATGCTCTAAAAGTAAGGAACTTCAGGGATACAGAAACTGCAGCAACTTCTATCATGTCTGCTCTCTAACAAATGTATACATTGAAGCTCAGGCAAAGTGTAGGGCTTCCAGTAAAAAATAATTTAGCCAGTAGATCTCAGATCAAGAAATATCTCAGTGTAGCTGCTGTAGAGTAATATGTGCATATGTAAATTGGTGTGTGTATGTATAGCCTGTGTGATTTTTAGTGATAAAAATGTCCAATTGGAGAGTTTCACCACATTGAAATGTAAGTACATAAGTACATAGTAAATAATCTGTCATTTGTAGGTTGTGTATCTCTTGGCAGTGGTTTGCCTACAATAGTAAATGTAAATAAGGTAAGCTTTTAGTAGAAGACACTGACCTTTGGATCTTATGTCTACTCTCATACCACATTAGTGTTCTAATTTCTTTGCTGATATTATTTATAGTCAAATTAATGCTATGGTGTATGACAGAGTGCAAAAGACAGCCCAGATCTGGTTTTTATTGAGAGTTTGCAGGCATAACAGCCTGGTCTCTCTGACCTATCTCTTCCTTATCTCTAGTCTAGGAGGAGGTTCTTGATTTTTGTCCCCAGCATCAGTTTCTAAGGTATCCATTTCTTGGATTCAGGCCCCAAGAGCAATGGTACCACTAGAATGGATTTTTAAAGCATCGGCTCGCATGGTATCAACAGGCTTTCATACTTCATCCACACCCTTCCCTGATCCCTTTGGATCGCCACTTTCATTATTTGTGTACAGGTAGGTCTCCTTACATAGACTTTAAGCTCCTTCACTTTTGGGGACAGTGTTGTGTATATTTGTTCATTCCTTCTGGCTCCACGACGGTGTTTTGTATTCGTTTTTGTGCCTCCCTGCTATTGCCCACCCTGGCCCTTCAACCCTTTCCCTCTTCACCCACCTACTAATATTCACACATTATTTAAGAGTCACCTGAAATGTCATAGCCTCTGAGAAACAGCTTGTTCAGATGGAATTAATCACATCTTTCACTGTATTCCCACTCCACTTTGCTTTGGTCTCTTTTATAAAGTTATTTCCTTCTGCTGTGTATTTTACTTATTTATGTCACACACCCACCTCAGAAACACATGCATGCACACACTCTGTTGGAAGCTACTTACAGACGGCCATCCTATGTATCCCAGCACGAGGACGAGTATCTGCTTTACACATTGCAGATGCCTCATAGATGTGAGTTTTACGACACAACTCAAGGTCTTGTTAATAACTGTTTATTCTCTAATGGCTCAAAAAATTATATCCCTGGCCTGGACCTCCCCTTTGCCTCTCTTGTACTCATGTCTACCATTATCTACTTATCTCCAATTGGCTTTCTAATTAGAATCTCAAACTTAACATGTCCAGGAGACCCCTGATCTTTTTCCTTACTAAGCCTTCCTCATCTCAGTAAAAGCAAGTACCATTTATAGCGCCATTCAGGCCAGACCTGACAGTAAGCCTTGATTTCCCTTTTCCTCATATTGCATATCAAATTCATTAATAGGTTTTGTCAGTTCATTACCAAAATATATCTTGAATCTTATGCATTTTTACCATCTCCACATCCATAGCCCTGGTCCAAGCCACTGTGATCTCGCCCCCTGGGTTAGTGCTATCATAATTTTGCCTGAACTACACGAGATCCTAATCAGTGTACTGGCCTCCATTATTGCTCCCCAGAAATGGGTTCTCCACACAGTAGCCAGATAAAACTCTCTACGGCATACATCAGACCAAAGCATTCCCATTTTAAAGCTCCCCAGTGGCTTCTACTTAGAATGAAATGAAGATTTCTAACTACATCATCTAAAGGCCTTCATAATCTGACCCCTGAGTACCTCTGACTTTCCTTCTTTCTCTCTCCCCTCTGTTCACTGTGCTGCAATGACATTGACCCCCTTCCTGTCCCCAGATACGGCAAGCTAGTTTGTTCCTGCCTAGGACTTTTGTTTTTGCTGCAGTTTCAGCTCAGAGCTTCACATGACCATATCCTGACCACCTTGGCAATGGGCACCATCAGTTGTCCTCTTCCATGATTTCATGTCTTTCTAGAACTTACTAGGTGCAGGGCACTTCCTAACTAGGGTGTGATCGCTAGAATCTAAAATAGCACCTGCCTTAAGACGTATTTATTTATT
Organism: Monodon monoceros; assembly: GCF_005190385.1. NCBI lineage: Eukaryota > Metazoa > Chordata > Mammalia > Artiodactyla > Monodontidae > Monodon > Monodon monoceros. Next base: position 22,897,387 of record NW_021703777.1, on the reverse strand, counting down.
TATTTTGCGGTACGCGGGCCTCTCACTGTTGTGGCCTCTGCCGTTGCGGAGCACAGGCTCCGGACGCACAGGCCCAGCGGCCATGGCTCATGGGCCCAACCGCTCCGTGGCACGTGGGATCTTCCCAGACCGGGGCACGAACCCGTGTCCCCTGCATCGGCAGGCGGACTCTCAACCACTGCGCCACTGGGGAAGCCCAAGACGTATTTATTGATTGATAGGCTAATGTCATCTCGTCGGCAGCCTGTCTTGCATCTCTAGGTAGTTGGTTCCTTTTTTGTGGTTAAGGATTTTTGCCCTGTCTTGTGATGATCTGTGCACCTCACAGCTGTCTCCTGTGCTTGACTGTGAGCCCCTTCGAAGTAGAGGCCGTGCTTGTCTCACCACTGCTTCTCAGAGAACTGGGCATGGAGTAGTACTGAAATAGATGAGCACATGTGTTTTCCTTTTAATCCTGTAATCACTCTTTCCTCCCTCATTCTTTTTCTAATGGAATTGCTTGTTAGTTATAGGAAACTTAAATTCCTATTAGAGCCTTTTAAAACTGAGATTGGAGAATTGATGAGGCCTGTAATTGGGAAAAGAAACTCTGACCTGAGGAACTTGCCTAATGAAAGAATGTGGTAGGAGGACAGTGGGAATTGTTTCGCTTAATAGAGGAGATGAAGATGTGATGCTTATGGTAGCAGTTTATTAGGCAGGAAAACCAATGCTATTAGTTGACTGAAAAAATGATCTGTCAGAAGAATGCATCCGCTCTACAAGCTGAGAGACTGGCTTAGGTCTTTTCACAAATTGCAGCCCTTTTACATTTATATGAACATGGTTAAATAAATATTTATCTTTATTATAAAATTTTACATTATATAACTTGATATTTTAAATTGTACAATGACATTGTACCTATGTCACTGGCTTTACTCCCAACCAAGGGGGTACTTCAGGTTCCTTGGCAAACTCTCATGACCAAGAAATGATCTGATTTTGTAAAACAAGCAAACAAACTGTTATCAATATTCTGCAAGCATAACCCAGTTTGTTTTTAATGTTTCCAATATAGTTTTCTTTCTGTTTTTTTTTTTTGTGGTACGCGGGCCTCTCACTGTTGTGGCCTCTCCCGTTGCGGAGCACAGGCTCTGGACGCGCAGGCTCAGCGGCCATGGCTCACGGGCCCAGCCGCTCCGCGGCATGTGGGATCTTCCCGGACCGGGGCACGAACCCGTGTCCCCTGCATTGGCAGGGGACTCTCAACCACTGCGCCACCAGGGAAGCCCTCTTTTCTTTTCTTTTTTTTTAAGTCTTTACTGAATTCGTTACAATATTGCTTCCGTTTTATGTTTTGGTTTTTTGGCCCCAAGGCATGTGGGATCTTAGCTTCCCAACCAGGGATCGAACCTGTACCCCCTGCATTGGAAGGTGAAGTCTCAACCACTGGACCACCAGGGAAGTCCCTCCAATATTGTTTTCTTACACCACACACAGTACCAGATTTTGAAAGTTGAGCCCAAGGAGCTAGAACAGTGGAGTTGGTCTTTAATTATTTCCCATTTCCTTTCAGCCCCACTCCCACCCAAGTCCACCTTCCCTCCAGACAGGTTCTGGGCCTTGTGATAATGACTTCTGAGCCCAAAAAAAAATTAGAAACTCTTTCCAAGCTGTCCTCCCTCTTGTGCTTCAAGGAACGAGGGGACCTCATTCCTCTGGCCCCTTGTCAAAGCTCCTGTTTCCTTTGTGTCTTTCTTCCAGCTAGATTAATGAAGAAAAACTTAGATTTGTCAATGAGTAATAACACCTCCATGTGTGGATCCAAAGGTATTTGCACTTTTAAAATGAAAATTCCTGGGGAGAACAATATTTTAAGATTAATAAATTATCAGTGGTAGAATTTTAGACACTACATTAATCCATATCATGTTTTAAAATGCCCATCATGCACCTAACATCTGCTCTAATGAGGATAGAGTAAATTAGTGGAGTTAAAAAAAATGGTTGTATGTAGCTTAGCTATAGTTTATTAAAATATCACAGGTTTATCACTAGACTTATTAAGGTCTAGTTTCAGTTTGGTGCCCAGAAAAGTACTCAAAAGTGCCCTGCAGTGCATCATGGGAAACTCTCTGTGCCCTTCTCACATCAGCGTGGTCCCTCTGGCTGAGTTAACTGTGGAAACAAGCACAGCAGCTGTGGGCCGCATGAGCTTGGTAGAGCCCTCAAAGTCTGGATATGCAAAATGAACTCATTGTTTCTTTCTTCCTTTCTCTGAGACATGGTCTTTTCTTTATTTCCCGTGTTTGTTGAAAACATTACTAAACAATCAACTACTTAAGCCAGAAACCTGCAGGTCATCTTAGAAAAATTATTCTTTCTCAACTTCCATATGTATCTAGTCACTAAAACTTGTGAATTATACCTCTTATCCTCATTGTCACTCTTCTAGATTAGTGTTGCCCTTCCTCACATTGACCTTGGGCTATTGCAATAGCCATTTATCTGATTCTTTCTGCATTCAGTATTGTTGTCCACCAGTCCATCCTCTCTACACTACTAACATGTCCCTGAAACATGAATCTTCCCCTTGTTCCCTATTGCCTATGGAATTAACACCAAACTAAGGCAAAAGCTATCCTTGATCCTTCATGATCATGCTTTGCCTCTTCATGCCATAGCTTTGTTTCCTGACATTTGTCCATGGAGGTGTATGTTCCAGACCCTTGAGCCCTTGCTGTTCTTTAAAAGCTCCATGTTCTTCTTTGCCCCGTGACATGCTTCTGTGTTTGATGCTCTCACTATGTGAAATTCTTGGGGCCATTTCTACTTATCTGTCTAGATTCTGTGCAGGCACAGCATCCTCTGTGAAACCTTTCTGATTGTTCTGATTTCTGGGCAGAGTGTTTTTCTCCCTATATTGTGTAGCAACTAGACTCAATGTATGCCTTTATCATAAAATGTACTGCTTTGGGTGACAAATGCTTGATTCTTTGCCGCCTCTAGTCCTCTGCCTGCCTCTTGTTTGTAGAAAAACTGTAGTCTCCCAGACCTTCCCTGAGTCACAAAAACCTGGCTCAAAAATTAATGATTGAAAGGATGTGAACATGCAGTGACAAAAGTAGCGGAGGGACCAGGAGAACTGGTAACAATTTAAACAGTAAATCTGCCATATAGCAGTCACAGAATCTTTTTTTTCCTCCCTGAAGTACATAGATAATAGTACCTGATGAACTTTCCTGAGTTGTTTTACAGATACTAAAACCGCCATCAAATGGAAGAAGCTAACTGCATGATGACCACGAGCATGTAGCCCCCAGACCACTGGAGCCTGAGAATTGATAATGTTAACCCCTGTGACACCAACCTGGTACCTCACCATCAACCAGGCAGAGAATTTTGCATGAGCTGATCACACACCCTGTGACTCCCCTCTCTCACCTTGCCCTTAAAAGCTCTTCCCTGAAACCCATGGGAGAGTTTGGGTTTTTTGAACATCAGCTGCCCACACTCCTTGCTTGGCACCTTCAGTAAACACTGCACTTCCCTTCACAAGAACCCAGTAGGTGTCAGTGGATTGGCTTTACTGTGCCTGGGTGAGTGGACCCAAGTTTGCTTCAGTAACAAGAGCAGAGTCTGTGATATTTGTTTATTTATTATTATTAATTTTGTATCACCTGCACAGTGTACCTGGCATCTGGTAGGCACTTCACAAATATTAAAAGACTAATCACCACAGCTAACATGACCTGATTTCTTGTTATGTGGTTCTAACCACTTTAACATGAATTACGTATTAAATCCTTATGACAGTGCTTTGAGGTAAATAATATAGCCAGTGCTCTCAGTGCCTTGTGTCAGTGTTTTTTGACTCAACTCTGATCTCAGTCGTCACTGTGGCAGGTAGTTTTGTGTGGGCTCAGACTCGTGCTGAGTGTCTCACCTCAAGCACTGTGTGTGCCCATCTGCTTTCTGTCTCAGGCCTTCTCCAAAGCTGCAGGAAGCCACTTGATCTGTTTGTGACCCTCACACAAAAGTGAAGGGGATTTAACATCCTTGGGGCAACCCTCAACCAAAGGTGCTAAAGAGCTGGTGGGTAAATGCTCCAGCTTCCCCTCCTTTGGGTCAACAATTCTAAGAGGCATTTTGTATGCTCTCAGAGGTCTCAGCTGAATCAAGCTTCCATTGCTTATGGAAGCATCTTTGATAATTTGCTCTTACATAGCTCTGTCTCACTCTTGGTATTCTTCACTCCTTCTGGAAGCATCTACTTACTCACCTCTCAAGTAAACTACTTACACATCAGATCTCATCAGGTTCTATTTGGGGGAAACTCAAATTTAGACAAGTACTACTACTATCCTCATTGTATTGGAAACAGAGGCACAGGAAGGCTAAATATCTTGCCTAAGGCCTTACAGCTGGAAAGTGAGAGACTGGGTTTGAGCTCAGTCTCTCGGCAGAGCTCGTTAAGTTCCAGATTGTTTGTTCCAGAGGAAGAAGCGTATAGAAGAGTGACAGAGGAGACATTAAAGTATTATAACTTACCATTCTTAAAAACTCCATTTTTTCCTTGTGTCTTTGAAATTTATTTCTCCTGATTACAAAATTAGCAATTACAAATCTGTTCTTGAGAGGAGTGAAAAATATAAAGGAACAGAGAAATATTTGGTCTATATGCAGTTACCCAGACATAGCTATTGTCTTGTCACATTCTCTTTCAACAGTATTGTCAGTAATCCCACTGAAAACAAGCATACATGGGTTTATAGAAACATATTTTGTATGTATGAAATTTCTGGAAAATATAGGTAAAATTACTATTTATACTGTTCATTAATTTTTGACTCTTTCATATTATTATTTTCACTTTCTCTTGATTCCTTTACCCCTTTAGAGCAGTGTTGTTAACCCTGACTGACATTAGGATCAGCAGGGGAGTTAAAAGCTCCATTTTTAATATTTCATTTTGGAGGCCTCTGAATAGTGGCGGCGAAAGAGAGCGGGCATTTAGATCATCCTCTGGGAGGCCAGCTCATCTGAACCACTAAGTAGTTCCATGACCTTGGGTGACTCTATTCCCTAACCCGGGTCTCGATTTCCTAAGGTGTAGAGTAAGAATAAAGAGTTTATTCTACATGTGTAGACTGTAGAGAATAAACCTCATGTGCAGAATAAAGAGAAAGTGGCTTTTCTTATATTCTTTTGGAGCCATGGAGTCACTTAAGAACCTGCTTCAGTCTCTATCTTCCCCACTGTCTCTTCCTCGACCCCAAATGCATGCACACAAGTGCAAGCATGATACCCCCATGTAATTTCAGGGGCTGGCATCATCTGTGGACCTTCGGGGTTTAAGGACCCATAGACATGACCTCTAAGTTCCGTTTCAACTGTAGCCTCCTATGATCTTAGGTAAGGAAGCACTCTGAATTCATCCTGCTTAAGATTTTTCTATGAGAGAAGAATTTATGCCTTTTGCTAACTACCAGACTCACCATGAATGGATCACTTATTAATAAAAGTCCAGGTGATTTTTAAATAGACATCAGTGAGAAGAAGCAAACATTTATATTTTACTTATATCTTATTCTATGTTTGGATATCTTTTTAAACCATGGCAATGGAATATGTAAATGATTGACTGGTGGGCTATACCCTACAAGTAATATTTGCTGTACAATATAAATGAATTTAAAAAGTATTAAGAAGATTATTGAATAAACAAAATGGTATTTCCATATAGTTCTGTCACTCGTCTAGTGTCTAAAATTAGGATGTTCATGCAATATTAAATTGCTCTGTACTTTTCTATAGGAGACTATATTGATTCAATATCTCTATTTTCTTTAGGGAGAAAAATCTCATTAAGTGAGAATCTAATGAGCTGGAAAAAACTAACAGACCAACCTTGATGAAATAATATATTTATTGAAAAAAAACAGAGCACCTCATTAGCTGGAAATGAATGGTAGCTTTGATTTACATTGTATTCGTCCTGTGTTTTCATAAAACTAGTAACTTTTGCTGACAGTTTCCTATACCCTTTTTATGAGCTGAAACCTTAGCTTTTAAAAGAGAGATAGTGATGATCAGTAAAACAAGGCTCAATTTTATTTCAGGTTGCATAAATAAAAGAAAGATGGTATAGTACGCTACTGTACTGGTTTAGTTAATGTTTCTCTTCAGAGCGATAGGAATTATGATTATGTTAGCAGTGAAAATCCTGTACCCTTTTCTGAATCTAACCAAAACTAATTCTATTTTGTTAGTTTTGTTTTGCACCAAACTGGCTCTCAGGTGATTGATTGGAGGAGGGTGGGGAGACCCATCTATTTCAACCACAGGGATCACCTTTCATCCGTCTATGGATGCTCCATTACAACTCTTCCTCCAAATACAATCAGCGGTATTAGTCCAGTGGTTTTCTGCATTGTATTTGGAGAGATTGTTTTTGTGCAATCCACCACTCAGTGTGGCTTAGGACTCAGGACATACTTAGGTGACCATGACTCTTGTGATCTAGTCCTTCAGCCTCCTCCCTCCTATATCATTTTGGCTCATAAGCACCTTGTAGATTTCACTTGCCTTGCTTGTCCCCCAGGATCCATGGTTCATCATTTCAACATTTCCGTTGCCTTGCTAATCTCTAATGTTGGATCACCCCATTATCTGTTTTTTCCACGGCCAGGTAACCAAGCTTTGTTACAGAAAGCCATGGCAATTCACAGTCTCTCCTCTTAGCTATGTCCTCAGTGTGTCTAAACCTCCTATTTATTTCTTACGGACTTTCTAGAATATTTCTGAGAGCAATTGCACCAAATCTTTTTCACTATTTTTCAAACACTTGATTACTCACCGCTCCCAGCATAGATGACTTAGTCTACTTTGAGATCACATATGGCCCCTGTTTTAATGAGCTAGCAGTTGCCTGTGGCCTTTCTCACCAAGTCCAACTTCTTGGCCACATGTTCAAGACCCTGAATACTCTGGCCCCAACCTCCATGCTCTTGTGTGTTTATCTGAGGCTCTCCAGTTTCTTAAGTTTCCTGAAGGATCTCTTGTTCTCAGGGCAGATTCTGATGATCATTGATAAAAGGAGGGGAATAGCAGAGGATGGGTATTGACTCTTTGGGTGTTGCATAATAAAGAAACCTTTGGAGATCTAGGATATCTCTCAAGAACATCTCTTGAGGAATAATGGCTCTCTGAATTCTAATATGGTCTGGGGAGAACAGCTGGTTCCTCTTTATTCTTGTCAAAATAAGATGGTTATGTTCAGAGGGTGGGATCCCAGGATCATCAGAGCCCCAACTAAGTTATTTTTTTTTGTTTGAAAGTAACTATAATATCAACAGCTTCTTTGATGTCAGCACAGTATGGTGCTGTGCCAGCTATTTTTCGACAGTTGCCTTGAATTTTTCATGACTATATAAAGCAAGAAATGACCTTTGAGGGTTTTCAGCATCTGTTTGATGTATGTGTTCATTCATATACTTTTTCAGCAACTGTTTTAAAAGGGTCAAGAAATGAACACAACGATTTTAGTCAGAAAAGAGTTTTATTGTGGTCTTTGGTTTATTTGTAAGTTTTTACTTACAAGTAAATTAAATGCACTTTCTATTTTGGATGTAAATTCTTTATTTTTTATTGTAGACACGAGTAATTTTGTCTGACACATGAAAAAGGGAGATGGGAAATATCAAGAATGTGATAAAACTTTTTTTTAGGAAAGAAAAATTTATGGTCTCAGAAATTAAGTAATAAAATTTGCATTTTGTCATAACTTTTTGAACTTGAAATAAAGCATTTTAAAACTGAATAGCTCAAAGAATTTTAAACAGCAGATTAGAGCTTTTAGGAAGCTGTCAATGAATATGTTTAATCATTAATTTCGTACAGAACTTTCTTTTTGTTTCTTTTCTATAAGAGTTGGAATAAATTCATCTGTGGACGATGTATATTGCTTTTTTGTTGATTTTTTTTCATTTAAAATTCCTTTTTACTAAGCAAAATTCATGGTATTGTATTTGGAAAATGTCCTATCTGCAGAGAGGTATAAGCATAACAATTGAACCTTAGTTAAAATTGGTTTTGGCATGATTTTTACTCTGGTGACATGACCAGTATGCAGATTTATCATTACAAGTTTCCTATTTCATCATGATAGTCTTTATTTCTCCTTTAGAAGAGCAATAAGTCCAAGTTGAATATGTTTATGGTCTCTGAATCATTCCTTAATATATAATATTATATTGTCATTCTCAAGCTCAGTTTCTCTTCTCAATCATGTGTCAGTTTGTCTGGGGAAGCTTCCATTCTGTGTCTACAAGGGGAATATCTGGGTTATCTACTGTGTGTTCTGTTGTTTATTTTTTGGTGTTACACCTTGTTACTGAGCGTTAAATCCAAACAAGGAAAAAATTAATTAATATATATTGAAATAGTATTTCTCTTAAATCTATCCGTTTTATTTTGTAAGTAAAATGTGTTAATGAGTATAACAAAATTATGTAAGGCTTCCATTTTTTTCTTTGAATTTTATTTTATTTATTTTTTTATACAGCAGGTTCTTATTACTTATCCATTTTATATATTAGTGTATATATGTCAATCCCAATCTCCCAATTCATCACACCACCACCCCTGCCCACTGCCGCTTTCCCCCCTTGGTGTCCATACATTTGTTCTCTACATCTGTGTCTCAATTTCTGCCCTGCAAACTGGTTCATTGTACCATTTTTCTAGGTTCCACATATATGCGTTAATATATGATATTTGTTTTTCTCTTTCTGACTTACTTCACTCTGTATGACAGTCTCTGGATTCATCCACATCTCTACAAATGACCCAATTTCGTTCCTTTTTATGGCTGAGTAATATTCCATTGTATATATGTACCACATATTCCTTATCCATTTGTCTGTCTATGGGCATTTAGGTTGCTTCCATGATCTGGCTATTGTAAATAGTGCTGCAGTGAATATTGGGGTGCATGTGTCTTTTTGAATTATGGTTTTCTCTGGGTATATGCCCAGTAGTGGGATTGCTGGATCATATGGCAATTCTATTTTTAGTTTTTTAGGGAACCTCCATACTGCTCTCCATAGTGGCTGTATCAATTTACATTCCCACCAACAGGGCAAGAGGGTTCCCTTTTCTCACAAACTCTCCAGCATTTGTTGTTTGTAGATTTTCTAATGATGCCCATTCTAACTGGTGTGAGGTGATACCTCATTGTGGTTTTGATTCGCATTTCTCTAATAATTAGTGATGTTGAGCAGCTTTTCATGTGCTTCTTGACCATCTGTATGTCTTCTTTGGAGACATGTCTGTTTCGGTCTTCTGCCCATTTTTGGATTGGGTTGTTTGTTTTTTTAATATTGCCTGCATGAGCTGTTTATATATTTTGGAGATTAATCCTTTGTCTGTTGATTGACTTGCAAATATTTTCTCCCATTCTGAGGGTTGTATCTTTGTCTTGTTTGCAGTTTCCTTTGCTTTGCAAAAGTTTAAGTTTCATTAGGTCCCATTTGTTTATTTTTGTTTTTATTTCAATTACTCTAGGAGGTGGATCAAAAAAGATCTTGCTGTGATTTATGTCAAAGAGTGTTCTTCCTAGTTTTCCTCTAAGAGTTTTATAGTGTCCAGTCTTACATTTAGGTCTCTAATCCATTTTGAGTTTATTTTTGTGTATGGTGTTAGAGAGTGTTCTAATTTCATTCTTTTACATGTAGCGGTCCAGTTTTCCCAGCACCACTTATTGAAGAGACTGTCTTTTCTCCATTGTATATCCTTGCCTCCTTTGTCATAGATTAGTTGACCATAGGTGCGTGGGTTTATCTCTGGGTTTTCAATCCCGTTCCATTGATCAGTGTTTCTGTTTTTGTGTCAGTACCATATAGTCTTGATTACTGTAGCTTTGTAGTATAGTCTGAAATCAGGGAGTCTGATTCCTACAGCTCCGTTTTTTTCCCTCAAGACCCCTTTGGCTATTTGGGGTCTTTTGTGTCTCCATACAAATTTTAAGATTTTTCGTTCTAGTTCTGTAAAACATGCCATTGGTAATTTGATAGGGATTACATTGAATCTGTAGATTGCTTTGGGTAGTATAGTCGTTTTCACAATATTGCTTCTTCCAATCCAAGAACATGGTATATCTCTCCATCTCTTTGTATCATCTTTAATTTCTTTTATCAGTGTCTTATAGTCTTCTGCATACCGGTCTTTTGTCTCCCTAGGTAGGTTTATTCCTATGTATTTTATTATTTTTGTTGCAATGGTAAATGGGAGTGTTTCCTTAATTTCTTTTTCAGATTTTTCATCATTAGTGTATAGGAATGCAAGAGATTTCTGTGCATTAATTTTGTATCCTGCAACTTTACCAAATTCATTGATTAGCTCTAGTTTTCTGGTGGCATCTTTAGGATTCTCTATGTATAGTATCATGTCATCTGCAAGCAGTGACAGTTTCACTTCTTCTTTTCCAATTTGTGTTCCTTTTATTTCTTTTTCTTCTTGATTGCTGTCACAAGGACTTCCAAATCTATGTTGAATAATAGTGGTGAGAGTGGATATCCTTGTCTTGTTCCTGATCTTAGAGGAAATGCTTTCAGTTTTTCACCATTGAGAATGATGTTTGCTGTGGGTTTGTCGTATATGACCTTTATTATGTTGAGGTAGGTTCCCTCTATGCCCAGTTCCTGGAGCGTTTTTATCATAAATGGGTGTTGAATTTTGTCAAAAGCTTTTTCTGCATCTACTGAGATGATCATATAGTTTTTATTCTTCAGTTTGTTAATATGGGGTATCACATTGATTGATTTGAGTATATTGAAGAATCCTTGCATCCCTGGGGTAAACCCCACTGGATCATGGTGTATGACCCTTTAATGTGTTGTTGGATTCTGCTTGCTAGTATTTTGTTGAGGATTTTTGCGTGTATATTCATCAGGGATATTGGTCTGTAATTTTCTTTTTTTGTAGTATCTTTGTCAGCTTTTGGCATCAAGGTGATGTTGGCCTCATAGAATGAGTTTGGGAGTGTTCCTTCCTCTGCAATTTTTTGGAAGAGTTTGAGAAAGATAGGTGTTAGCCCTTCTCTAAATGTTTGATAGAATTCACTTGTGAAGCCATCTGGTTCTGGACTTTTGTTTGTTGGAAGATTTTTAATCACAGTTTCAATTTCTTTGCTTGTGATTGGTCTGTTCATATTTTCTATTTCTTCCTGGTTCAGTCTTGGAAGGTTATAGGTTTCTAAGAATTTGTCCATTTCTTCATGGTTGTCTATTTTATTGGCATAGAGTTGCTTATAGTACTCTCCTAGGATGCTTTGTATTTCTGTGGTGTCTGTTGTAACTTCTCCTTTTTCATTTCTAATCTTATTGATTTGAGTCCTCTCCCTCTTTTTCTTGATGAGTCTGGTTAATGGTTTATCAATTTTGTTTATCTTCTCAAAGAACCAGCATTTAATTTTATTGATCTCTGCTATTGTTTTTCTTTGTTTCTATTTCATTTATTTCTGCTCTGATCTTTATGATTTCTTTCCTTCTGCCAACTTTGGGTTTTGTTTGTTCTTCTTTCTCTAGTTCCTTTAGGTGTAAGGTTAGATTGTTTATTTGAGACTTTTCTTGTGTCTTGAGGTAGACTTGTATTGCTATAAACTTCCCTCTTACAACTGCTTTTGCTGCATCCCATAGGGTTTGGATCGTCATGTTTTCATTGTCATTTGTCTCTAGGTATTTTTTGATTTCCTCTTTGATTTCCTCAGTGATCTCTTGGTTATTTAGTAACATATTGTTTAGCCTCCATGTGTTTGTGTTTTTGTCCGTTTTTTTCTCTGTTATTGATTTCTATTCCTTTAGCGTTGTGGTCAGAAACTATGTTTGATATGATTTCAATTTTCTTAAATTTACTGAGGCTTGATTTGTGACCCATGGTGTGATCTATCCTGGAGAATGTTCCATGTGCACTGGAGAAGAAAGTGTAATCTGCTGTTTAGGAATGGAATGTCCTATAAATATCAAGTAAATCTATCTGGTCTATTGTGTCATTTAAAGCTTCTGTTTCCTTATTAATTTTCTGTTTGGATGATCTGTCTGTTGGTGTAAGTGAGGTATTAAAATCCCCCAGTGTTACTGTGTTACTGTTGATTTCCTCTTTTATAGCTGTTAGCAGTTGCCTTATGTATTGAGGTGCTCCTATGTTGGGTGCATGTATATTTATAATTGTTATATCTTCTTCTTGGATTGATCCCTTGATCATTATTTAGTGTCCTCCCTTGTCTCTTGTAACATTCTTTATTTTAAAATCTATTTTATCTGATATGAGTTTTGGTACTCCAGCTTTCTTTTGATTTCCATTTGCATGGAATATCTTTTTCCATCCTCTGACTTTCATTCTGTATGTGTCCCTAAGTCTGAAGTGGGTCTCCTGTAGACAACATATATATGGGTCTTTTTTTTGTATCCATTCAACGAGCCTGTGTCTTTTGTTTGGAGCATTTAATCCATTCACATTTAAGGTAATTATCGATATGTATGTTCCTATTGCCACTTTATTAATTGTTTTATGTTTGTTTTTGTAGGTCCTTTTATTCTCTTGTGTTTCCCACATAGAGAATTTCCTTTAGCATTTGTTGTAGAGCTGGTTTGGTGGTGCTGAATTCTCTTAGCTTTTGCTTATCTGTAAAGCTTTTGATTTCTCCATCGAATCTGAATGAGATCCTTGCTGGGTAGAGTAATCTTGATTGTAGGTTACTCCCTTTCATCACTTTAAATATGTCATGCCACTCCCTCTGGCTTGCAGAGTTTCTGCTGAGAAATCAGCTGTTAACCTTATGGGAGTTCCCTTGTATGTTATTTGTCGTTTTTCCCTTGTTGCTTTCAATAATTTTTGTTTGACTTTAACTTTTGCCAGTTTGATTACTATATGTCTCAGCATGTTTCTCTTTGGGTTTATCCTGTTTACTTTCTGGACTTCCTGGACTTGGGTGGCCGTTTCCTCTCTCATGTTAGGGAAGTTTTCGACTGTAATCTCTTCAAATATTTTCTCGGGTCCTTCCTCTCTCTCTTCTCCTTCTGGGACCCCTATAATGCGAATGTTGTTGCATTTAATGTTGTCCCAGTGGTCTCTTAATTTGTCTTCATTTCTTTTCATTCTTTTTTTTTATTCCGTTCTGCCGCATTGAATTCCACCATTTTGTCTTCCAGGTCACTTATCCATTCTTCTTCCTCAGTTATTGTGCTATTGATTCCTTCTAGTATATTTTTCATTTCAGTTATTGTATTGCTCATCTCTGTTTGTTTGTTCTTTAATTCTTCTAGGTCTTTGTTAAACATTTCTTGCATCTTCTCAATCTTTGCCTCCATTCTATTTCTGAGGTCCTGGATCATCTTCACTATGATTCTTCTGAATTCTTTTTCTGGAAGGTTGCATATCTGCACTTCATTTAGTTTTTTTTTCTGGGGTTTTATCTTGTTCTTTCATCTGGTACATAGCCCTCTGCCTTTTCATCTTGTCTATCTTTCTGTGAATGTGGTTTTTGTTCTACAGGCTGCAGGATTGTAGTTTTTCTTGCTTCTGCTGTCTGCCCTCTGGTGGATGAGGCTATCTAAGAGGCTTGTGCAAGTTTCCTGATGGGAGGGACTGGTGGTGGGTAGAGCTGGCTGTTGATTGGTGGGAAGAGCTTAGTAAACCTTTAATCCACTTGTCTGCTGATGGGTGGGACTGGGTTCCCTCCCTGTTCGTTTTTTGACCTGAGGCGACCCAACATTGGGGCCTCTCTGGGGTTTTTGTTGTGGCTGTGGCAGACTCTGGGAGGGCTCACGCCAAGGAGCACTTCTGAGACTTCTGCTGCCAGTGTCCTTGTCCTCACGGTGAGACATAGCCACCCCCCACCTCCGCAGGAGACCCTCCAACACTAGCAGGTAGGTCTGGTTCAGTCTCCTGTGGGGTCACTGCTCCTTTCCCTGCATCCGAATACGCACACTACTTTGTGTGTGCCCTCCAAGAGTGGAATCTCTGTTTCCCCTGTCCTGTCGAAGTCCCACAATCAAATCCCGCTAACCTTCAAAGTCTGATTCTCTAGGAATTCCTCCTCCTGTTGCCGGACCCCCAGGTTGGGAAGCCTGACATGTGGCTCAGAACCTTCACTCCAGTGGGTGTACTTCTGTGGTATAAGTGTTTTCCAGTTTGTGAGTCACCCACCCAGCAGTTATGGGATTTGATTTTATTGTGATTGCACCCCTCCTACCGTCTCACTGTGGCTTCTCCTTTGTCTTTGGATGTGGGGTATCTTTTTTGGTGAGTTCCAGTGCCTTCTTGTCGATGACTGTTCAGCAGTTAGTTGTGATCCTGGTGTTCTTGCAAGAGGGAGTGAGAGTATATCCTTCTACTCCACCGTCTTGAACCAGTCTCTCTGTAAGGCTTCCATTAGTGCTGACCAGTTAGTGTACTTAGGGAAACGACCTTGAGTATATTTAGTGATAAACTTTTAACCAGTGTTCACAGTATTTATGTAGGTTTCAAGTAAGAATGTAGTTGCAAGCTGGTAAAAATTAGTGAATTTAAATGACTTCTCCAAGATGACACAGTGAGAGGCTATGATTTCATTCAAGGTCAGATGTTCTTTCCTCTTTCTACACAATCTCTTGAAATATATGACATCCACCCTCACCTGCCCCTCATATAAATTGCATTCTACTGCAATGATTAACGATAACATAGTTGTTCTCCCTGCCTCTTAACAGTATGCCACGGTGGATTGGACCTACTCTAACCAGGCAGGGAAATTCATGGAAAAATTTGGGCTGGCTTGCTGCAAAGAGCTTCTGCAGGATTGCTTTACTACTGGTGATGTGCCATAAGCCAGCTTTAACCAGAGGAGAGTTAGCTCAGGGTAGCTATTTTTAACTCTTGAATAAACTGACCTCACAGGATTATTGTGGATCCCAGAGTTACTCTGAGAATTTAAATCACTAAGGTGATCTACCTTCCCAAGATTTTTCTTCTGAACTTTAACAAACCCCATGCATCTGTGTTTGTGCCTGGGTATTTGGGGGAATGCAGTTGGAGAACTGATGTGAGTGTGGGCGTGGATTTCTCTCACTCCAGTCTAATATCAGCCAGAGTGTTTCCAAGAGCCCCACAGGCTCTAACATAATTCCAGAATGCCAGGGGGCTGCAGAATGAGGACCAGCACAGAAATATAGAGTGCATCAGAATGAACAAATGAAAAAAATGCGGGCATGTCTGTGTGTGCTTTGTGTATGTTACAGTGAACTCTCTATGCTGGAGACAATTACGGGTGTTGACCCCTAAGTCAAGGGCTCAAGTTATGTAACACATTTGTGTTTTAAATTCAATTGTGTCAGCATTTCTCACTGGAAGTAGAAATCAGAAATGATCATTTTTGGTGAGCAAGATGAATCTGGCTAGCTTCCATGTCTACCCAGTTGGCCATGTGTTCTGAAAAATTTTGAAATGGTTTATGTTCCACCATTGGCTAAGACTGTGTTACCTTGTCTTAACTGTCCCTATGTGTGACTGATTCATATTTGATTGGACACAAAGTCAGAGCTTCCCCAGTGTTCCATTTTAGCAGGGCACCCATAACAAAATTCACTTAATATAATATCTGACAAAGAGGACTGTGCAATCTGCCTACCTCTGTCAATGTGTAGAAAACAGAAACAATCAAATATCACACGTGTGGGGTCAGCTTGACAGTGACTTTCTTTTCTTTTTTGGCTGTACGCGGGCCTCTCACTGTTGTGGCCTCTCCCGTTGCAGAGCACAGGCTCTGGACGTGCAGCCCCAGCGGCCATGGCTCACGGGCCCAGCTGCTCCGCAGCATGTGGGATCTTCCCGGACCGGGGCACGAACCCGCGTCCCCTGCATCGGCAGGCGGACTCTCAACCACTGCACCACCAGGGAAGCCCGACAGTGACTTTCAAGTGAATTTTTCTAATATAGAATGAACTTTAAAAATCACTCACAGCAGTGACCACAATGAGATACACTGTGAACGTTAAAAAAAATACAAAATTAATTGAAAATATAGAACCCAGGCATCTGAAAATACTGTTATGGATGCTCATATGGACACATTTCTCAATCTTGACCACATGCCATTGTGATATATTTGTGTAAAAAGACATTCATGGTAATGATTTTAAATAAATTATATGATGTTATACATTTTCTCTGTTTTCAAAGTCGGAAATCAATATGCAAAAATATCAAAAAGGATCCATGCACCAAACTTCAACCAGTTTTCCAGCTTGTCGAAGGACTGAGGTCTCCTGCTACCATGGCCCTGAGATGAAATGGAGAATGTTGCAGAATGCAGTTAAAAATGTTTGAGAAGACGTGTATGCTTTGTAGCTCACAGCAAAAAATAATTTTTTACGACAGTGTCTTTATTCATGAAAAATATGTTAGGTTCATACTGTGTTCTTGAAAAGAACTAGATGCTATGTCCTGGCTTAGAAGGCTCTTTTAGTCTGTGTGTTTGTGTGCACGTGCACATGTGTGTGTGTGTGTGTGTGCGCGCACGCATGTGCACAAGATGGGGGGCAGTACAAAATAAAATAAGAAATAAGGAATGTCAAGACAGTGTGCTTTGTGCTATGTTAGGGGACAGTACAGAATGCTAGGGCTAGTGATTATTTTAGCAGGGACACACAACCCGGCTTTGGGGAGGATGTTCAGGGAAGAATCTTGAAGAACTTGTCATCTGAAACTTAAAGATTTGAGAGTGCAATTCAGGCAGAGGAGAAGAAGTGGGAGTGGAGAGTGGTAATTGACAGTGATGTTCTGAGCTGTGGTAACACCATTGCTGGGCCAAAGGCAAAAGTGTGAGCACGGTTTGTTCAAGAAACACTTTCCTGGGCTTCCCTGGTGGCGCAGTGGTTGAGAGTCCGCCTGCCGATGCAGGGGACACGGGTTCGTGCCCCGGTCCGGGAGATCCCACATGCCGTGGAGCAGCTGGGACCATGAGCCATGGCCGCTGAGCCTGCGTGTCTGGAGCCTGGGCTCCGCAGCAGGAGAGGCCACAACAGTGAGAGGCCCGTGTACTGGAAAAAAAAAAAAAAAAAAAAAAAAGAAACACTTTCCTTCAAAACACGTATTTTCAGTGGTTTTTACACCAAATTTATTATAAGAACAGTTGGAATAATTAAAATCACAAAGTTTTATTTTTTACAGTTGGCTGTTTTTATATATCAGGCTTCTTTATAACATGACTATTTCATTTTTTTAAGTCAATCGTTGACAATATTTTAAGCAAAATTTACTGCTTCTTAAGAGTATCTTGGCTCTTCAACCATAATTGGTTTCTTGTCTGGAATCGGCTGTGAGGGCCTTTATAAATGTTGACACTAACTTCGAGTA
The DNA here is from genome assembly GCF_005190385.1 of Monodon monoceros. Taxonomy (NCBI): domain Eukaryota; kingdom Metazoa; phylum Chordata; class Mammalia; order Artiodactyla; family Monodontidae; genus Monodon; species Monodon monoceros. The sequence continues at coordinate 22,880,011 of NW_021703777.1, read as the reverse complement.
TACTGCTGGTCATTCATGTAAATTGCCAATTTGTTTCAAACAGTAACCTTTCACAATAATTTACATATTTTGCTATGTTTCTCTACCAAGTTCTCTGATTTTACATTCTTTTCTGTGTAACTCTTTTGTGAGTTGAAAGACATTTTCTTTGTCTTTTCCATGTGTGACATGGCAGAGAAGCTGTTAAAATGATTTATTGCCGTTCCTTAATATGATGGCATAAGAAGAGCATTTTCAAGATTTATTTGCTCAGGGACTGTGTTCTCAAATGCACGATACTATCTACTTAATTAGAAATGTAGGTTTCTGGATATTTGTGAATTTTGGCAGTTGAATATTTAGTGACTGCAGTGACAGATCTGCATTCGAGGTACTTGAGCTTGGCTTTCATTATTTAAGTTGAAATATCATTCAAAAACATGAAAACAAACAGATTTTCTGTTTTTTTTTTCTAGAAAAGAAAACAGAGGACTTTTCCTAAAAATTTTTGCCTGTATTTTTTTTTTCTGCCCCTTGAAAATCTGGATCAAGAGTGTACGTGTTCTTTTCTAGTTGTTAGTTAACTAAGTTTGTAGCAGAATTGCTTCATGGTATAATTAAATTATAATAATAAGTAATTATTAACAATAATTAATAAAAATAAATAATACTTAAACTAATAATAATAATAAAAGCCTATAGAACATGTTGGCTCAGGTTTTGGTAGAAATTACTTTTGGGATCCTGGGCAAATCTCTTAAATTCTTTGTGGCTGGAGTTATTTTTTCTTTCCATTCATTTATTTAATGGAAAGGTATTGACTGTTTACCATGTTCATGGCAGTACATTCAATTCTGGGGGAATTTTAGAAATTAGTAGGAAAATATAGACAAATACAAAAATTGTTATAATGTAAACCATACACACATGCACACATACATGCTCAATAAATGCCAAGCAGAAAGTGTTAATACTGTAAGAGAGCTAGTGTAGAATGCAGTGGGGCTTCTAGGGATGGAAAACTTACTTCAAACCGAGGAGGAAGGAGACTCAAAGAGGCCGTATTTGAGGTCCTTGAATTTGAGTTTAGAGATGTGGAGAATAGAAGAAATGGTATTAGAAATGGTGTTGGAAATAAAGGAACAGCTTTAATGTAAGGCTGAGAGTCTGGAGACCTTGTGCTTAGAAGAAAACAAGTAGTTCAATTTAACTGGATCGTAAGGTGAATTAAGGGTAATGAGGAAAAACAATGTTGAAAATATAGGTTGGCAAAAGATCATAGAACTTCTTGAATACAAAACAGGGAGTTTAGTATTCATTTTATAGATCTTGAGACATCATTGGGGGTTGTAAAGAGAAAAGGAGAGACTTTGTCAAGACTTGGTTTTAAGTCCTAACTCTTGCATTTCCTATTTAAATATTTAAGTTACATAATTTCTCAGAAAGTTGGCTTCCTTACCTATAAAATATCAATGAGACTAACAAGATGATCTTTCTGGTTTGCTGTAAGAATTGGGGATAATGTGCATATAGTAGTTGTTAGCAATTGTTATCCATAGAATGAAGGACCTTTAGCAGGTGAATTCCAAGTTTGCTTTATGTGCTGTGTTTCTGTGATCTTTATGTGATATATTTGCTCTGAGTATCATAGAATCTTGGAGTCAAAGGTAACCCCAGGGCTTCCCTGGTGGCGCAGTGGTTGAGAGTCCGCCTGCCGATGCAGGGGACATGGGTTCGTGCCCCGGTCCGGGAAGATCCCACATTGCCGCGGAGCGGCTGGGCCCGTGAGCCATGGCCGCTGAGCCTGCGCGTCCAGAGCCTGTGCTCCGCAACAGGAGAGGCCACAACAGTGAGAGGCCCGTGAACTGCAAAAAAAAAAAAAAAAAAAGGTAACCTCAAAGGTGTTCTAGTCCACTTCCTATTGAAGGCAGGTGTCTCCACTGTAGGTTTCCTAATTGTGTTCCACAATGTCAGTCATCTGACCTCTTGAGGGAATTTACAATTATGAGAAAATTGTTATTTTTTAAAGCAGTCCTTTCCATTGTTGACCGTTTAATGGCTTGAAATGTTTTCTTTATATTGATCTGGAATCTGTCATTTTCTAACTTCATGTATTAGTTCTCTAATCCTTTATTTCAGAGCTATCAAACAGTGAACCTCTTCCACAGGTCAAATCTGAAATATCCAACACGTGTATGTAGTTTCCTTTCGTGGGTTTCTTCTGAGTACTTCCACTTCTAGATTAAATATCCTTGGGTCTTTCATCTGCTCATCATATGACATCGTTACAAGACTCCTTACCCTCTTGGTTGGCTTTCTCTGTGTGCATTCCAACTTTTAAATGTCTCTTTGAAACTGCGGTTCCAGAACTACATAAAGTCCCACTGATGAGACCTGTATAGAGATCAGTTCAGTGGATCTTGCTTGATCGGGAGTCTAGACCAGTTCATCGACTGTTGCTTGTGGAATTTTACAAAATGCACAAAGCCAGAGCCAGCTCCAAAATATTCTGATTCACTAGGTCTGGAGTTGGGCCCAGATATTTGCATTTTTAAAAAGACACAGATAATTTTGATATCTAGCTGGGGCTACGTAGACACCATACTCAGTGGTGTCAAGGAGGAAGATTGCATGATGTTTATGGTGGCCACATAGCATTATTTGTGCGTGCCGAGCTTGGGAACAGCTAAAACCAGGAGGGCTTCTTTTTAGCTCTTTCCAAGATGTGTACACTGCCTTTTCTAGGACCTAGGTCTAAGACTTTACATTTATTCCTGCTACACCTCATCTTGGGCATTTCTACCCATCATTCTGTTTATCCATATTGTTTTCAGTCTCACATGCCTTATTCAGATAACCTTTAAGGATTCATTTACTCTGGGTAGGCACTGCAGAATGATAAATATAACAAAAGCTACAGATTTGGATCTGTCCTTATTTATCACCACTCTTTCTGGTGAGTGTTATGTATTGCTCTCACTTTTTCATATTCGATGTATTTATTATTTTGCCTAATGCTTTGAGTCACCTTTCCTTTCTAAGTAATGGTAACACATGCCTATAGAGTTGAAAGCTGATGGAGAATAGGTCTTGGAATGCTATAAATTCAGGGCACAACCCCCAGCCTAGCACTAAAGTGATGGACATCTTTTAGCCCTTGGCAGGCATCTCATAAAATATTATTGCTTTAACTTTGTTAGGCTGATTTTGGCTGCAAGTATCAGGAACCCCAACTTAAAATGTCTAAAATAATGAGGGCATTCATTATCTTACATAGCAAGAACTCCAGAGGCAGGACAGTCCCAAGGTTAGTTAATTCAGCAGTTTTCTAATGTCATCAAAATTCAACTGTAATCTTTGTACTCTGCCATCCTCAGCATTTCCTTTCAGGCTAACTTTCTTCATGGTCCCAAGATGGGGGCTTCAGTTTGATAACAATATGGAGACATGACAGTATCCAGGAGCAGAGAGGAGCCCTTTCTTCTCCATCATGTCTTTTTGGAATCCTCTCATCATATATCCTTTCCTGTCTCACATTCCTGAACTCTATTACATGTCCCAGTGTAAAACAGACATTGGCAAAGGGAACTGGATGAATTGTGATTCACCCCCAGGTCTAGGGCTGGGACTGGATCCAGAAAGGGGGTCACCTCCCCTGAAGCTGATGGAGAGTTTGAGACGGGGTAAAAATTGAGATTTAATAAGCAGGACCTGAACAAAATTGGTATTCTGTGAGTGAGGAAGAAGGTGGGTGTGGAAAATGATTTCTGGGTGAGCAAGTACTAGTGTCTATTACACTTCCCAAGTTCAACAGCATTTTCTTTCTTCATAGAGTAGATATTGTTATTGTGCCACTGAAAATGTTATTAAAATAGTGAGACGCTGTGAGCATTGGCTTGTTGCTAAAGATCGAGAGACCATTTTACAGGGCAACGTAACAGGACAAATCATTCTGCTGACCACATGGTAACATTTTCTTTTTCCCTAAAGCAAATTGATTAAGCCTCATTTAAAAAATAATTTGTGCACGACTCCAGATTAATGCTCTATTTGTGATTGTCAGTCCTATGTACATGTGCTCCATCCTTGCTGAGAAGTGAGGACCTCAGCTCTTAGAAGCAACAGCTCCTCTATTTTTAATTTTTTCCTTCAGTCTGACAGCCTTAGAACAACTCTTTTAAGAGGAGTTAAAAACTGTAGCTTTCCAATTGGGAAGTAATGGAAAAAAAAGGACTAATTGAGATCCCTGACAGAGGAAAAGAATCTGGAAGAGAAAAATATAATCGTCAAAGAGCTGGATAATTAAATGCAAATTTATTTCAAAAAGTTTACAAAAAACCAATGTAATATTACTTCTAATTGATCCTAGTGAAATCTAGAGTCAGGAAACGGAGAAATTGGTGTAGACTTATAGTCTGAAGAATTCATGTACTATGAATTACTCCATGCCATTCGGAAAGAAAACCCTAGGTGAGTGAAAGTCTGGGGCTATTACTTGATTTCAATGCTAACTTGAAGGAAAGACTCATAGATTTATGAGAAGAGATAGAATAGAAACATGTGTCATCCACAGAAGAAAATGAAATAAGTGACAGGAACAAGAGTTTCCATTGACTGTGACCTAGTACCTGCCAAGAACTTACTAACATCGTTACATTGAATCTTCGCAACCTTTTGAGGCAGGTGCAATATGAGACAGGTACAATTATGAAGAATTATGTAATTTTAAATTGTAATGTGCCATACAAATGCAAGATATTTTTAGTCCATGTTTTCCTGCACCCGTGTCAGTCTACTGTTGGGCTAACTGACTCTCCTCCATTCTAAGGTGAATGCACAAAAGCCCATGCATGGGTCAGAGTTTAGCTATATGAGAATCATTATGCAATTTTACCCAATACATAGCCTCAAAATGTCATTGTACTGAATGAATCCAGTATGGCAGGAATGAGTTACAAAATCAAATTCACAAGCCACTCCACACCTTGAGACTGAATCCTTTCATATTGCAGACAGACATATATTTTTAAATTGGCAAATAGTAGAGGAACCCCCTTAGATAACTTCAATATTTTTGAATATTTAAAAATTCTTTTTTGGTTTTGGGAAAGGATACATCTTGCTGATTAGCATAGAGCAGCATTTAAAATACTGCCCCAAGTGTACGTAAGCCTGGATGTGGCGTAACTGTGAAAAAAGACACAACTCATGGTAAATATTGGTGTGGATTGGGGGAATGGATAAAGAAAGAGAGAAAAAGCAGTTATATATTTCAAAGTGCACTTGTCCTGTTCACAAACAAATGTGGTATTTGGGTTCCAGGAAATTATTTTCGCTGCTTGTCAGCACTCAGGGTCACCACTGCTTCAGCCCAAATAAAGAAGCTCATTAGTAAAAGAGGTCCCAGAGAACAGCATGACTCATTTACTTGAGAACTCGCATGCAAAAGAAACCCCTAGCTAATAATATTTTGGAGTTATTTTTGAGAAAAGAAGAGATATAGGGGAATGATTAGAGGTATGAAGGGAAATTCCCAATGAAATATTCACACTAGTCTTCATTCCAGATCAGCTGTTTTGGAAATAAGCACAATTTCCACATAAGCCATTAACTATGACCTTACTTGGACTTGTACCATTGCTATTCTTATTTTTCAGTTGCCGAAGGTGGAAATCAGTCACCAAGGTAGTGCCTTCTAGGGTTTTCTTAGGAATCAGTAAGACCTGGACTGGGCAGTTTTTCAGTAACATTACACATAAAAAGCAGCCTAGATTTTTTTTTTTTTTTGGAGCAATTTGCACAAACAGAAAATAATACTGATATAGTTCTTAAATATTTTCTTGGTCATAAATATACTGACCTAAAATAAAGCTCATCTCTTTTTTTCCATGGGGGAAACAATTTATTGAAAAATGTTTGATTTCCTCCCTGAGAAGCAAGCATATTCTACCCTAGAAGAGCTTTCAACAGTAAAATTCACTGGGAAAACAAATTTGTGAAAGATTTGAGCTTTTCTCTCTTTGAAAAGATATCTACTCCCAAGTGTCCCTAGATCACAGCAAGCCTCAAAGAGTCAGAAAGGGTTAGGGAGAGAGAAGAATCAATATTAAATTTATTTTGAGAGGTTCTCCTGGGCTGACCCGGTCTGCATCATGCCAGCTCGACTGCTGATATAACCAGCAAGATGATAACCAGCAAGTTGGCAACAAATCGATTTGGCTTCACTATAAAGTGAAGCTTCACAAATAATCCGACAACCTCAAGGTGGCTACCAAGTAGTGCTGGATACGCTTAAATATTTTATAACAACAAGAACAACAAAGATATACCACATCATCACTGTTGCCCTCCCATGTACAGTTAAAAGTTTAATCTTGAGAAAAGTAGATTTAAAAGAAAATTTACGTCACTATTAGCACAAGGGATGACCGATTTTATAACCAGATGTCAGGCCAACTCTGATTGTTGTAAGCATGGCCTTATAAGACTAGTGCTGAGAGCATTTTGGAACTATTACCTCTTAGTAGAATGCTTATTCTGACTAATAAATTCCTGATGTAGACATTTATAGGTCTGTCAGAATAAAGGCTTTATCGCATGTCTTGAGGCTTAGGGCTCTCCTCTGCACAGAGCTGTTTCCACCTGGGCAGGGCATGCCAGGAATTATTTACATTATTCGGAACCAGATCTATGAATCCTAACTCAGTGCCTGGCCCAAAGGAGATACTTAGGAAACGCTTCCTGGATCACTGAATTCTAGTAACTTAACGTTATTACATGTTGTTCCTTCCCTTTTTCATAGAAGAAAAAAGAAAATTTGCTTTTCTTCAAAGACTCTCAGAATACGCAGGAGAATGTGGCCAATAAAGAAGACACACCTGGGCCTCCTTTGTCGGGGAATTTACGGGAGGTAGAATCTTAGCTGTCTGGCCGTCGGGAAATGATAGTGTAAAATGTGGTGTTATCTGAAGAATTACAGAGGATCTGTAAGATTCCTGTACAACTCTTGCTGCCTGACAGCTGCATTCTGTGACTCTTCCAAGGACAGAAGAAGGGCTCATTAAGTCCAGTATTTCCCCATCTACTTGCTTAAAATCAAACAGTGAAGCTGGGAAAGGACAAAGCCCCTTTCTCCTCCAGCAACCAGCAGGGAGTTTCACTCTGACACATTAAAAGACAGAGAGTTCCAAGCCTTAGGGATAGGGGCTTGGGAAGAAATTCAGGCTGTGATTCTTGACCCTAGACAAGCTACAGCTGGGAAAGATCTATAGATGGGGAAACTGAGGACACATCTGGCCCCTGGACTCTCTCTACACGTGAGATTTAATGCTGATCTTCAGGAGAAGACTACCAGGACAGCCTGCTCCTGGATCAGAATTTCTTTTCCCAGGCCTGCATCCCTCTGACTACAAGGCAACTTTGGCCTCCTAAATCGCAGCTCTCCACATGGAGCAATTTAATGTTCTTTTTCAGCCGCATGTGATGCGATTCACTGATCTTTACCTTACATGGCTGGCTTCCATTCTACAGCTCTGAAAAATGTCTATTTCCTTAAGCAGGTCTTATAAGAAACCTCAACTTGGATGTCTCAAGGCTTGCGGTGTTTGTGTCTTAGCCTTATATGTTACAAGGCAGGCTGCTAGAAAGGAATAGAATGGAATTCCATATCCTAAAATCTTTAAGTTGCTTAAAATGGAAATTTTCTTTTTTAAGATGTGTCTTAGGTGTGCCTTAGTCAGTTTGGGTTGCTATAACAAAGTAACCATGGACTGGGTGGTTTATAAACAACAGAAATTTATTTCTCACACTTCTGGAGGCTAGAAGTCTGAGATCAGGGTGCCAGCATGGTTGGGTTCTGGGTTCCAGGTCACCTACCACTGACTTCTCATTGCGTCTTCATGTGGGAGAAAGAGAGTGAGCTAGCTCTCTGGTCTCTTCTTACAAGGGCACTAATCCCATTCATGAGGGCTCCACCATTATGACATAATTACCTCCCAAAAGCCCCACCTCCTGATACCATCACATTGGGGATTAGATTTCAACACTGAATTTTGGAAAGAAACAAACACTCAGCCCAAAACAGGATGTATACAGGATATGACATGGTTTGGGGAGAGCGAAATAAATAACTCCTGAAGTACATGGAAAAGTATTAAAGCGAAAACAATAGAAAATAGAAAACATGCTCAGTGAAGCAGTGCCTAGTAAAGGAATGAGACAACTCCAGGTTCTAGTTGCCTTTTTCGTGTACCTAACCCTCCAGGCCTTAGGACACTTCTGTAAAAATGAGGTCAACTGTTTAATGATCTTTAAAAATTGGAGCCAGGTCTTCCCTGGTGGCGCTGTGGTTGAGAGTCCGCCTGCCGATGCAGGGGATGCGGGTTTGTGCCCCGGTCCGGGAAGATCCCAAATGCCGCGGAGCGGCTGGGCCCGTGACCCGTGCCGCTGGGCCTGTGTGTCCGGAGCCTGTGCTCCGCAACGGGAGAGGCCACAACAGTGAAAGGCCCGTGTACCACAAAAAAAAAAAAAAGACACATGCACCCCAATGTTCATTGCAGCACTATTTACAATAGCCAGGTCATGGAAGCAGCCTAAATGCCCATCAATAGACGAATGGATAAAGATGTGGTACGTATATACAATGGACTATTGCTCAGCCATAAAAAGGAACAAAATAGTGCCATTTGCAGAGACGTGGAAGGACCTCGAGATTGCCATACAGAGTGAAGTAAGTCAGAAAGAGAAAAACAAATATTGTATATTAACGCATATATAAGCAATCTAGAAAATGGTACTGGTTTGCAAGGCAGAAATAGAGACACAGATGTAGAGAACAAGCGTATCAACACCAAGGCGGGTACACTGGGAGGTGTAGTGGTGGTGGGATGAATTGGGAGATTGGGATTGACATATATACATTAATATGTATAAAATAAATAGCTAATAAAAAAAGTAAATGGACAAACAAGGCTATTTTTCAAAAAATATTTACAAAATAAGTGAGTAAGATTTGGCCTGCAGGTCATAGTTTCTCAACCCATCATTTAGTCTGTTTGCTTTTCTTTCTTTCTCTCTGTTTACATTTCATATAATTATTTATACTGTCTTTAATTTTGTCTTCATATTTTTTCCATTTTTTTCTTTATGTTTTTGGGGTTTTTTTTTGTTGCTTCTTTCCTGACTCCTTTGGGATGATTGAATATTTTTTAATACTCTGTTTATGTCCTTTCTTGCTTCTTATTTCTTTTGTTTTTAAAATTTATGTATTATTTGCTCTAGTATTAACAATATTTTATCCCTCCCAAATTCTAACTATTTATCCTTAAATTCTATTTTGAGTCAATATTATTGTTTAACACCTGATTCTTCACAATTCCACCTTATTATTTCACATTTGATGCTTCTTACTTCCCAGTTCCTACTTCCCATTTTCAAAATATTATACCATTCAACTGTAGAATTCCATTAATTTGTCCCTTATGTATTGTGCTGTCGTTTGCATATCCTCGATTTCTTTCATATGTTATAAACTCTACCTTATAATTTTATTATTCTTGCTTTTGCAAAAAACAGTTATCTTTTAAAGAAGTAAGGAGAATATTATAGTCTCTTATATAACCCACTATTTATTTTTTCCAGTGTTCACCTTCCTTTCCTGTAGATCTGCCTTTTCATGTGGCATAATTTCCCTTCTTTCTTTAAAATTTCTTGTAGTTTATGTTTGCTGCAAATAGTTTTTCACTTTTCTTTATAATAAGATGCATTTATTTTACCTTATTTTTAAGTATCTTTTTTATCAGATATAAAATTTTTAAATAGCAATTTGTTTCAGAATGTTAAAGATGGTGTTCCATTGTTGTCAAGACTACCTTGTTTAAATGAGTAGTCAGCAGTTATCTTTACCACTTTTCTTACAGTTATATGTCTTTTTCTCTGACTGCTTTACCTTTTATTTTCAGCAATTTGAGTATGATGTACTTTGGTGTAATTGTCTTTGATTTTATCATTTTGGAGGTTTACTCAAATTCTTGACTTTGTAAGTTAATTTTTTTCCCCATCAGATTGAGCTTACTTTTAGCCATTATTTCTTTAAATATCTATATGTCCTATTCCTTTCTGCCTGAGACTTCTAGTATACATATGTTTGATTATTTGACATTGCACTGTAGGTTCATTTTTCTTCAAACAGTTTTTTCTCCCTTTTCCTCAGATTGCATAATTTCTATAGATTTCTCTTCACTGACTCTTCTGTCATCTCCAACTTGCTGTTAATCCCATCCAGTATTTTTTTTAAAATTTATCTATTCATTTCTTTTTTGGCTGCAGTGGGTCTTCATTGCTGCACATGTGCGTTCTCTAGATGTGGTGAGCGGGGTTACTCCTCATTGCAATGCGTGGGGTTCTCATTTCAGTGGGTTCTTTTGTTGCGGAGCACGGGCTCTAGGCATGCAGGCTTCAGTAATTGTGGTGCGCGGCCTCTGTAGTTGTGGCTCACAGGCTCTAGAGTGCAGGCTCAGTAGTTGTGGCACATGGGCTTAGTTGCTCTATGGCATGTGGGGTCTTGCTGGACCAGGGTTCGAACCTGTGTCCCCTGCATTGACAGGCGGATTCTTAACCACTGCACCATCAGGGAGGTCCCCATCCAGTAATTTTTAAAGTTCATTTATTATTCTCTTTAGTTCTAGAGTTTCTATTTGGCTTTTTAAATAGCTTTCATTTCTCATCTGTGACTATCTGTTCTCTCATTAAGGTCATGTTTTCCTTTAATTCTCTGAACATATTTTTCTTTGGTTCATTGAATATCTATTTATTAGCTGCTTTAAAGTCATTATCTACTATATGTAAGAATTGTTTCATCTCTGGGTTAGTTTATTTTGATGTATTTTCTCTACTATATGTCACATTTTTCTGTTTCTTTGTACATCTAGTAATTAATGTATACTGACATTATTAAAACGTTACAATATTAGGAGGTGTTAATGAGCTCCCTCCACTGTGGTTGGCATGGGTGCCGATATCCACTATCACTGCTTGACCTCTTAACATCTCTGTTTCATTCTCAACCAGTAGAAGTGAGTCCCTAAAAAGTCTCATGTATTTTTGTCCTGCACTTGTATAGCTCAGTCCTTGCCTGAGAACTTACAGGGAATACTACTCAGACATCTGAGACCTCTCTTCTACACAGCTTCTTCCTTTCTGACTCCTTGCCTTGCATATTCCATCTACTTCAGCTTCCTTGAACTCTAATTATTGCCTTCTAAGTGCAGTAGGGTCATGTGCTTTGCTTGGATCTCAGCTTGCTTTACTGAGGTTGGAAAATTGTTCCTAAGGAGAGTGTTGGGGAAATGATGGAGCTTTCCCTTAACTTGTAAAGTGCAGTTTTGTGCTGCATGTATAATGCCCAGAAAGATTTACCTTATATATTTTGCCCAATTTTATGGCTGTTTATAGTGAGTGGACTAATCCAGGGATGGTTACACTATTGTTGCCAGAAATAGAAGTTTCTCAAGCTTCCTTTCTGATTGAGGTTTTTCTGTTCTTTTATTCCCTCTTTGCTGGTTTGAAGTTAATATATTTGATTTCTGCTTTTTAGAGATTGACCATAAAATCTTTGCTTGCACACTTAAAGTCTAAATTTAATCTCTATTGTCTACTCCTCAGCAATGCAAGATATTACAACTTAAATTCAATTACCTCTCTTCTTTTTTTGTAAAATAATTAGTTCAACATTTTTTTGTTATTCACTGAATTAAGCATTATTATTAATATTATTTTAAATAAGTCACTGTTGATTAAGTTTACCCACATATTCACTAATTACTTTTTTCTTTTTTTCTAGTTCCTTTTGTGTCTCAGACTTCCCATCTATGATTATTTTCTTTCTGCCCCAAATCCTTTCTTTAAAAATTTTTTGGTATGGATCTATTGGCAGTAAACTCTGTTTTGATACATCTGAATATTTATTTCAATTCTGCCTCAAATTATAGTTTGGGGATAGATGTCTTAACTGACAGCTATTTTTTTGTGTGTATTAGAATGTATTATTTTCTAGTCTTCTGGCATCCATTGTTGTTTCGAGAATCTGCTGTTGATCTATTTATCACTTGCTTGTTGGTAATTGTACTTCCTAGAGTCAGTTGGGGATTCTTGATTTTGTTTGTTGAAATAAGAAAATTAGGAAAGCTGTACAAGACAGGAAAAGCAGCTAGCCAAAGAAGTGGATTTAGTGGAAGATCAGCCTGATTCCACATGAAGCTCTGCATTCTAAGGGTACCAGAGAAATGTCCCACATTTGGGTCTTTGTTATCCCTTGATTAGTCATTCTTTGGCAGTGGCCTGTCCCAGAAGGAGTATGGAAACTGAGATATTTCTAGTAAGCTGAAGACAATTATCAAAAAAGGGTAGGTATGAGTCCACTGGCTGATATGGCCAGTGAACCAACAGAGTCTGCTAAAGTAGTCAATCTTTTATTTCTGGCTGTTTTTATGTCCTCTTTGTCTTTGATGGTATTCAGCAGTTTCACTATTGACTACAGGTATGAACTTTTTATTTATCCTGCTTGGAAAACATTGTTTCCTGGATACCACGTTTCAATTCTGAAAAACCTTTAGCCAGTTGTCTTTCTGGGTATTGCCTGTTCCAGGCTGCAAAATTTAAGAAGAGTAAATTCCTCCTTAAATTTTTTGCCCTAGCTGCCTCACTTGCCTCACCCTAGGTCTGGCCCTGGCCTCTCTTCCATTCTCTCTTATTTTCCTTTCAGGGAATCTGATTGGTCACATATTCTCTCCTTCATCTTACGTATGTTTCATCACCTTTCCTTTCTTTGTTGTATTTTATATATTTGTTCAAGTGTATCTTTCAGTTTATTAACTCTCTCTAAAGTTGTGCCCAATTTTCTATTCAAAGCATCTATTGAGATTGTAATTTTATTTATTTTTTCCTGAAGTTTTCTTTTGTCTTTTAAAATTCCAATTGGTTTTTGTTTTTGTTTTTTTTTTTTCGGTAGGCGGGCCTCTCACTGTTGTGGCCTCTCCCGTTGCGGAGCACAGGCTCCCGACGCGCAGGCTCAGCGGCCATGGCTCACGGGCCCAGCCGCTCCGCGGCATGTGGGATCTTCCCGGACCGGGGCACGAACCCGTGTCCCCTGCATCGGCAGGCGGACTCTCAACGACTGCGCCACCAGGGAAGCCCTCCAATTGGTTTTTATACTCTGTTTTTCCTTTCTCATGTTTTTGTTCCCTGTTTTATATATTTAGTAGTATATTCATTCTATGTTATATATGTGACAATTACAAAGCCTGAAGTCCTTGGCAGTCTAATTCTGCTGGACTCTCCTTTATGAAGGCCCATTTTCTTGTTGGTTATGTTACTTTGGAGCTCATTTTTGGCTTTTTAAAAATTCTGGGAATCCTAAGAGGTCTGAAATGAGGTTATATTACTTTGGAGGGGATTTAATTTGCTTCTTTAAGTTAATTTCTCTGCTTGAAGTTTGTCAGGTTTTGTAATCAGTGTAATCCAAGCCCAAAAGCCATAGGGGAAGAACTATGAGTTATGCATTTTTAGAAGAATGATTTTCTTCTCTACTCCAAGCTAGGGATGTCACAGATCATTTTCCCCTTGTCACTTTCCCTTAGTAGAAGGCATTTAAAATTTTTTCATACCCTTTTGGGCTTTTTGATATTCTTAATTCCAACTCCCCCATCATTTTCTTTCTTTCTTTTTTTAAAAAAATATTTATTTATTTATTTATTTTTGCCTGCATTGGATCTTTGTTGCTGTGTGGGGGCTTTCTCCAGTTGCGGCGAGTGGGGACTACTCTTTGTTTTGGTGCGTGGGCTTCTCATTGCGGTGGCTTCTCTTGTTGTGGAGCACAGGCTCTAGGTGCATGGGCTTCAGTAGTTGTGGCTCCCAGGCTCTAGAGCACAGGCTTAGAAGATCCCACATGCTCTAGTTTCTATGCGGCATGTGGGATCTTCCCAGGCCAGGGATCCAACCTGTGTCCCCTGCATTGGCAGGCAGATTCTTAACAACTGCGCCACCAGGGAAGTCCCTCCCCGATCATTTTCAAACCAAAAGTCTTGTCCACTATTTCCTGTCAGACTATTAAAATCCAAGGCTTCAAGATCCTACTATTAGTGAAACACTAGCAGGGCACTCATGATTTTTGCATGTGGATGCTACTATTGTTTCAGCTCTGTCTTCATTTTGGCACTGTAAGGTCATTCTTATTTCATTATGAGCTGAACAATGCATTTTAAAATACGTTTGTTGTATTCTAGTAAGCATTCTAGATGTTTTGAAGCAGGGGCCTTTTAAAAATTACTAGTGTCTGTGTTACGAGAAGCAGAAATCTCCTGATTGAGCACCATACAGTTTTTATTTTTGTCCCCCTTTTTTTCTGTAATACTTTGGTAGTGGAATATGGAGACATTCAACTGTAATTTCCTTTTTATAGATTACTTCTTTTTCTTGAATTTAGATATTGTTTGGGTTTTCTGTGCACGAATACTTTCAGCATCATAAAATTGTCTTTTGCTGTGTTAGTTTTGTTGTTTATATACTCCACCAAATTTGTTGACTCCTAGAACAAGGGTGAAAGTAAGAGTTAATTTAATTAAAAAAAATTTTAATGGGTTAGTTAATTTCCAAATTTTTGGACAAAGTTTTATACTTGCTTTAATGCATTTAGGCACAGAACCCACCTATAAATAAAATATGGCTATCTGACTAATATGGCAAATTATCTTTCATTATCCTTTGGGGGTAGATAATGTCAGATAGAAAGACTGTAAAGAGGTGCAAAACTTCTCTCTTTGGGCCAAGTCAGTATGAAAGTGGGCAAAGTGTTCTTCAGGTCTTTTCTAAATTGTTATTTTAAAGGTTAAGAGTAATATATATTAAAAACTTATCATAGTGATTAGCTTGAGAAAGAGGCCAATAAAATGTGCTCATAGCATTTTCAAATATAAGGTGTTAGTTCAGTGATATTATGAATGATTTTTTAAAAATTATCTTTTCTTTCATCACTTTTAATCCAATGGACTAAAAATAGCTTATTTAAGCCTCCTGCATTGATATTAAAATTTATTTTTGATGTCTTCTGGATTCCTAATTTCCCTCTTTTGCTCTCTTTTTGTTAGTGGTACTTTGATTTCATTTTTACTGGTGGTAGTGTGTACTAGTATGTCCTGATTGGCAATTTTTTTGACATTTCAACCCAATTTACTTCAGTGTACATTTCTGAAAGATAAGGATATTTATTTTATGTAACCAATTTATGGTTATCACAGCTGACGCAATTAAAATTATTTCCTTTTTACTATCTAATAAGCAGATCATACTCATTCTTTATTTTCCTATTGGCAGAATTTTAAAGAATGATCTTCCTTGATGCTATATAGTCAAGCAAATTAACCTTCTTGCCTCAGCTAGCTCGTATGTTGGAAATCCGTTCAAGAACCAACAGCAAGAGATAAGGTGGTAAAGAAATTTGATAATTTTTTTCACGATATGGGTACTGGTGCTTCATTAAAATAGTAAAAATGCACTTACTAGCCCAGAATTTTATATTACAAAATTTGTCTTATTTTAAGGTTTATGTTTTTTGCATTAATTTACTGTTTTTGAAACTTATTTTGATGGTTTTCCATATGGATATTTCTCTTTGAGGGTTTTATTAATTATTACTTTTGATTTTGGTTGTGTTGATGGTGGTTGTTTCAGCCAGAAGCAGAATCCTGTATTGCTACTAAGATATTTTTCTGGAACCTTTTCAGGACAACTTATATACAAAAACAGGAAACCCTAGGGCAGTTTATAAGTGAATACCTGAAAACTAAGGAAATCTGAGAAGAATTCACAAAGGAACTGAGATCAACATTGTGCTATAATATAGCATAAAATCTTCCAGGATTTAGAGAAAACAGTAGCTACTCTGCTATTGATCGTTTAATTTAGGAGCTCTCTTAGACATTTACAAAGGCTATACACCAGAGCTAAAGCATGTCAGCTCTGCCTGTCTGTTTCCAATTGATGGCATTTGTAGTCACTTGGTGGGGGGGATACAGCACCTCGCAAACAAATAGCTTTACAGACAGCCCTAGAAAGGAAGCTTCTGTTTTACGTCCTCAAGAGTTAATTCAGTAAAATTCACTAACACTGCAGGCAGTAAAGCTGATAGAGGCAGTGAAGCCCTCAATAATAATTTTAACAGACCAAAACACTTAGTGGTAAAATTGATAAGAATACCTTTCACAAAACCTACAGAAATAAATTAGCTGAAGCAAGGATTAAGAAAACCTTTAGTTTAGAGGAATATATTATCTAAAGCAAGTTTCTTAAACTTTAATATTCCTAGAGATCACTTGTTGGTCTACCATTGGTCTAGGGTGGTGCCTGGAATTCTGTATTTCTAACAAGCTCTGAGGACATGGTGAGGCTGCTTGTTTATGAACCACCCTTTGAGAATAAAGGGCCTGGAGTCTGAGAATTTGACTTTGGTAATAGCATGAGATAAAAGGTGAGAAAAATATACAATAAAATGTATAAAAAACAATTCAGAGACAAGTACTGAATGTATATGTGTGTTTAAATGTAAGTGGCATGATATATGTAAATTGCTTTAAAATCTTAGGAGATAGTACCCCCTCTAAATTCAAAGTATAGTGTGTTTGCAATTCTAATGAATACATGAAAAATATAAAAAATAGCAAAGATATACATAGAATAGAAAATTTTTATACAACGTACATTTAGAGTACAATGGGAAGCTTTGCAGTAAGAATTAATATTAATATATTTAAATAATAAGACCACAGGACAGAATATGTACCATAGTAATGGGAACTCACGTGGAAATAGCAGAGGTACAGTATCAGTGGAAGAGTTAAGGGAATGCGATTAGTGATAGCTACCTGCCTTCAGGTCCTCCTGCTTTTGCTCACTAGCTCTGTGGCTCAGGTAACTTCCAGTAATCAACCTGTCCTTCACTCTCCTCATCTATAAAATGAGATAATAGCGTACACAGCAGTTAAGACTGTTATGAGTATTAAATGTATAAGATAACAACTCAGAACAATATTTGGTTTATATTTGACAGCACTAAATGTTTATTTTTATTATCACAATAATAATGATAAGGTACTTCTAATTCAGACCTAGAATTTTAAAAATAGTGTTCAAAAAGTAGAAGTTTTCTTGGGTCCATTTTCTTGCTAAATTGCCTGTGGGAAAATATTTTCATTATTTATTTGAATAAACAATAGAAAGTGAAAAATTTAAGATTAAGTAAATAAAATTATCAGTGAAATTAGACTATATCATTTAGAGAAGACTGTTTTCATCAACTGAGAAAAGGTCTAAATATTAAAAAACAAAAGGATAGATTTTAATTATTCCCAGTATTCAGTTTTTTGTATGTTTTAAACATGGAATGTGGCTTTTTTGTTGCTATTTATTTCTGCTTTTCCTCTGGCAGGAAATGCCTGGGCCTGATTATTACCTTTGTGGTTTATCCATTATTGATGCTTAATCTAGGTATAATTATAATAAAGAGATGAAAAACTTTTTTGTATCTTATTGCTTGCAGACAGAGATAAATAAGTGTTAATTGTATTTCTTCTTTTATATGTATATTTTCTTTCCAAAGTTTAAATGCAGACACTTCTAAAAACCCACAATTCTAAACCTTTGTTTTGTTTGTGTTTTTCTTCCCTGAAATAATTGTTTCATAAAATAATAAGCAAGGGGAAATTAGAAAGGTATCCAGTTGGCAGCAATTTTAGTATTTGCAAAAGGAAATAATATCAAAGGTCAGGTATAGTACTTAAAATCTGTCTCTAGGTATTTTCCATTGTAGCCCAAATTTAAAAAATTTCTCAAACATATGTACTGTTAAATATGCAAATATGCTTTAAAATGGCATATACATACATTTTATGCTAGATTCCCTTTTATTAAACAAAATCAACGAGTTGTTCAATTTGGAAGGAACGTTATATGTTAAAAATATGAAAAATGGCTTGTGTTCCAGGGAAAACACTAATGTTCTGTCTCCAGCTGCTGTCCTGAGTCATTGAACTTGTAGATGCTGAGGAAAAACATTTACAGATTGAAATCTGCTCTTTTATTTCTTCCCAATTATCTTTAAAATCAGGGATCATCTTAAAATTTATTTGTGCCTTTTTTTCAAGTGGTTCAGACAGATGGGTGGAGATTCCAATGCCACTTAAAAAAACTTATTGAAGTATAACATGCATATGGAAAAGTGGAAAAACCTTAAGTATACAACGTGATAAATTTTTGCACAGTGAACACAGCTGAAGATCCAAAAGGCAGGTCAAGAAAGATACTAATATCAGTACGTCAAAAGCTCCCCTTATGTCCTCTTCCCACTCACTATATAACCTACAAGATGTCCCTCCCACATTTTATATAAATGCTGTCATGTTGTATGTACTTTTTTGCATATGACTTCTTACCCTAAATGTTGTTTGTGATATTCATCCATGTTGTTCATGTAACTGTGGTTTGTTCATTCTCCTTAGTGTATAGCATTTCATTGTATGAATAGATCTTAATTTGTTCACCTGTTCTATTGTTAATGGAGATTTGGGCTGTTTCCAGTTTTTTCCTACTGTAAAGAGTCCTACTATGAACATTCTTGTACATAATTTTTGGCAACCATAGTATGCCTTTAGAGTGGTTATAAACCCAGTAGTGGAATTTGCCCAGCCATAAGGTATTGTATATGTCCACCTTTAGTAGATACTACCAAACTGTTTTCTAAAATTACTCCAGTTTCTACTCTCTGCCCACATCAAGCGGATGTGACAGTATCATTGTCCCATATTCTTGTCCACTCTTGATATCTTCTGTCCTTTTAATTTTAGTCACATTTGTCTGTGTGTAGCGGTATCTCATGGTGATTTTTAATTTGCATTTACAAAGGACTAGAGTTGAGGAAAATTTAATATGTTTATTGAAAATTTGAATGTCCTCTTTTGTGAAATTTCTGTTTATGTCTTTTGTCCACTTTTCTATTGAGTTGTCTGCCTTGTTGTTATTGATTTATAGGAGTTTATTTAAATATCGTGAATATGAGTCATTACCTGATATATGCACTTCAAAGTTTTCTTCTTGCACTCTGTGGCTTACCATTTCATTGTCTACTTGGCATCATTTGATGAGCATTAGTGTTGGTTTTTTTTGAAACCTGTTTTCTGGGTGAGAATGAAACTTTATTTTTCTCCTAGTTTTACTGAGATATAATTGACACACAGCACTGTATAAGTTTATCTGGCTTACATACATTATGAAATGACGACCACAGTAAGTTTAGTGAACATCCATCCTCTCACATAGATACAAAATTTTAAAAATATATTTTTTCCTTGTAATGTAATATATTTTTTCCTTAGGTTTTACTCTCTTAACAACTCTCACACATAACATACAGCAGTGTTAATTATATCTATCATGTACATCACATTCTAGTATCTATTTATTGCATACTTGGACGTTTGTACCTTTTGACCAGCTACATCCAATCCCCCCTCCCATGCTCCACCTCTGGTAACCACAAATCTGATCTCTTTTTCTATGAATTTGTTTGTTTCTTTGTTTTTGAAGTATAGTTGACCTGTAGCACTAAGTTAGTTTCTGTTACATAACATAGTGATTCGATATTTCTGTACAAAAGTTCTTAATTTAAATGTAGTCAAACTTACTGTGTTTTCCATTTATGGTTACCGCTTCCGTTCTCTTTAAGAAATCATTGTCTACGCCAAAGGGAAAGATACACTCTTCTAAAAGCTTTATTGTTTTGTCATCCGCATTTAGATATACAACCTTCTGAAACATATTTTTGTATGTGTAGGAGTTAAGATTCACTTTTTATCACAAATGGACGTATAATTCAGTCGGTATGACTTAGTAGAGTGGTTGCCCGCTTCGCACTGCTCGACATTGTCACACTTGCCATAATTTACTTGTATAATTAGTTGTCATAATTCATGTAGGTTTGTTTCTGGACTCTCTTTCATTCCATATATCTGTTTGTCTGCTTTTGTACCAATTACACACTTGTTAATGACAAGAGCTTTCCAATAAGTTTGATATCTGGTAATTGAAGACCTCCAGTTTTATTTTTCTTTAATATCACCTTGACTAACCTTGGCCCTTTGCATTCCTGTATAAATTTTAGCTTGTAAAATTAAAACAAAAAAAACTACTGTGATTTTGATTGTGAGTACACTGAATACATGGATTAATTTGGGGAGAATTGATAACCTTATTATACTGAGTCTTTCAATCTATGAGCATGATGTATCTCTTTTTGTCTGCTTTATTTTCTCTAAGTAATGTTTTATGGTTTTTTAGTGTAGAAGTTATAAACATCTTTTGTTAGGTATATTCCAGGGTATTTGAGGTTTTTAATTCTATTTTAATAATGTATAATTTCTATGTTTTGTTTGTTTGTTGTTATATGGTAGCACAATTGATTTTTGTACAATGACCCTAATTCAGTAACCTTGCTAAATTTACTAATTAAATAAAACTAATAATTTTTCTGCAGACTCAATATTTGTTAATTTTAAATCTATTTCATTACTCATTAAAAGAAAGGGATTTAAAATTATTTTATCCATTGTTATTTTTATTTAAAAATATTATTGGAATTTTTGTTTTAAAATATTAACTGAATGGTAGCATTAACTGATATTCATAATAAAAAGAAAAGCTGGACTCTAGGTGAGAGAGTAGGAAGGCACGTTAGCATTTCAGTAGGTGCTAGTAAAATTGGAATTATTGCCTCTGCTCTGTCCTCACTTGGCATCACCCTCTTGAGTAAATGAGTCTGGCCTTTAGTTTTCTCATCTGAAAAATGACACTGGACTAGATACGTCTTAGTTCCTTTTTACCTTTTTAGTTCCTTTTAGGGGTGGATGACTCAGACAACTTTTGGGTGAATGGTTGTGCTTTCAGATTTTTTTCCTTTCTTCTACTCTGTGGCACTGTGACTTGGAGTGGGGGCAATGGGCCTCTTATGATCTCATTTTGGGGGAGGGGAGTAGGGGGGCCATGCCCACCCAGGACTCTTGTGTCCCCTACTCAGGGCCCTTGGGAACTTATGTCTCTTTGAGATGCCACACATTGGCTATGGGATACTGGGATTCTGTCTCAGGTTCATGTCTGTAGAAGCTTCCCTCCCTCCTCTAATGCCCCCTAATTGCTTCTATGTCATGTTAAATGCTGAATGCTGGTTTTCTCAGAGTTTTCTCCCGTCTGTTCCCTGGAATGTAGTCTGTTAGTCCTAATGCTCCTATTACCATGTTTATGTGGGGTTTAAACTTAGAGAAGGAAAATAATGACTCGATGTTTGACCCTTTCCTCTTCTATCTTCTCCATACAACTCTTGAACCCAGGGTAGTTTTCCATATCCTTTACGTCATACCCTACATTTTCTGTGCTCTTGACATTGCAGAACTCTGTGATCTGGTTCTCTAGGTCCGACTTCCAATATGTTAATGACAGCAAAGATTGTGTTCTTTAAAATCCTGTTTTCTCTAAGGAAAGCTTGATCTACAAGACTATAGTCTTGCTCTGGACCAAGAATTCTTGCTAGATGTCAAACTCTAAACACTTCTTTTTTTATTTATCTTGTAACAATCCTAATCCTTCTTGAGGCAAGTGCGACTACCCCTGGCAGACAGGTGAGGTCAGACATAGAAAAATGCAAAAGTATTAAATGTAGATATATTTCCAAATAATAGCATCCTTGTTATATGATGGCCTATCTTCTCTCTCATTTATCACTTCCCTCTGCCTCCTTCCTATCTGACATATTTGTTCAAATGCTCTTTAAATTTTGCACAACAATAGGTATTTGTTATGCAATTTCTGTCACAGAACATGGTGAGATGTTTATGCTGCATGTTAGCTCTGTCTTATATTGGTTAATAGATATTTAATACATAGCAAGTGGCTATGTTCTTATTAGGACTCTCCTTCCCATGTGCTGAGTATTGAACTAAGCACTGACGGGGATAGGTGAGAAGCACAAGACACAATAACGGTCTTTTAGGAACTTAAAATATAGTTGGGAAGACGTGACAGCACAAGACAACCCAAAAAGGCAATATAAATTATAGGCATTGATTATAATTGGTGTACAAGGTCAGAGAATGATAAAATCAACAGAGTCCAAAGTACCTGGGGATCACTTTCTGGAGAAGTTGGCATTAAAACTTTAATAAGGCAGTAAATTTGAAGGTGTTGAAAAGTTAAGAACTGAACCACAAGCAGAAGGAATAGACATGGAGAAAAGGAACTGGGATAGAAGAACATGGGAGCCATTGAGCACCTTCCTGACTGAAAAGGAGAAGTTATATTGAAGAACAATGTAAAATTCATGGAATGTTCAGGAACCTTAAAAAAAAATCCAGTAGACATATTTTACAATTTGTAGCTGCTTCCCCCATGGGTCTTTTAAAGCGCAAATTATGAAAACTAATATCACAGGCTGTAAAATTGGAAAATTTTGACCTCTTAAGGCAATAGCTATCAGATAGCAAAGTGATATATGAGACACATTACCTTGTAGAAATTCCCTAGTAGGAGCATGAGAGCTAGTTGGATGATCCCTACATTCCCAATACAAAAGGGGTGGGGGATCTGGAAATTAAAGGCTGATTTCTTTTTAGTGAACTGAGGCTTCATTAGCCATGTCCACAAGGAGGTAGGTTGTGTACCACTTCCACTTTTCCCCTCTCAGTGCTAGAAAGAGGTGCATCAAGGAGACTCAGTGAGAGTTTAATATGTATTCCTTGAAGTCTTGGAGGTGGCAGTAGAGACAGTGCTGGTTTCTAATGAATGTAAAGGCCAGGAGGTGAGCTAGTGAGCAGCTCATGGTAGAACAGAGGAAAGAGGCTGAATCGGGATTAGCCCATTTTCCCAGGGTTTGCTGGAGAGTTCCCTGTGGAGCAGATGTGTGCAGTGAACGTGAACGTCATCATGAGGCTGTCTAGGTCCTGTCCCCAAAGGCTACCCTGAGGCTGAGCTGGTCTCAGCAGATAGAAACTGAAGGTGTCACTTGGAGCTGAGGATATAGTAAGTGATAAAGTGAGATGTATGACTCCCATCAAGGGCTGTACAGATGAAAGGTCCCCAGTGATTGGAGAAGAGGGAGCAATCACTGAAGAACCTGGAAAAGAATCCATTGGTTAAGAATCAGCGTTAAATATATAGCAGCCGACTTAGATCAGTAACCAGAACGTCACCTTTCCTTCTCCATTGACTACTTCTGTCCCCACCTCCCCTCTTTCACTCCACTTCCATATTCCAGAGGCATTGGAACCAAGGTTAACTGGCTGGGGAGGAAGGACCTGGAGAAACAAAAGGGGACCTTCTTCACTGGTTGCCGGTTTCCACTGCAGCAGATCCTAGCTATGGAGGGTAGACAATTTGAAGTTCAAGTCAGCTTTTTATATGTAGCTGGGTGTTCTAATTTCTAAATCGAGACTATGGTGAATCAATGTAACTATAAGTTTTTTTTTTTTTTTAAGCCTCAAGTGTTCAGGGTATGGGTAAAGGCCTAATTCTTATTGGCTCAAAAGATGTTGCATTAGTTTCCTCGGGCTGCTGTAACAAACTACCACAACCTGGGTAGCTTAGAACAGGAGACATTTATTCTCTCACAGTTCTGGAGGCAAGATGTCCAAAGTCAAGATGTCAACAGGGCCATGTTCTCTCTGAAAGCGCTAGGGGATCACGACTTTCTCAGCTTCTGGTGGTGCCGGCAATCCTTGCATTCCTTGGCTTGTAAGCACGTCTCTGCCTCCCTAGTTACACGGACATCTCCCTCTGTGTCTTTTTCTTCACGTGGTATTCTCCTGTCTGCGTATATGTTTGTATTTGTGTCTCATCTTATGAGGACTCCAGTCATATTAGATTAAGGGTCTACCCTTACTCCATGTAATGTCATCTTAACTGCCATCCCTACTTACCTGCCTGACAGACTTAGTCTTTCCAAGTCCTTCCCTCCTGTGAAATTTTCTTAGACCAAACAGGACTGATGGTCAGGACTGAGTGTACATCAGTTCAGTTATTCTGATAGAATTTTTTTTAAAGGTTATTTATTTATCTTAAATTTATTTTATATTGGAGCATAATTGATTTACAATGTTGTGTTAGTTTCAGGTGTACAGCACTAAAGTGATTCAGCTATGCATATACATATGTCTATTCTTTTTCAGATTCTTTTCCCATATAGCTTATTACAGAGCAGTGAGTAGAGTTCCCTGTGCTATACAGTAGGTCCTTGTTGGTTATCTATTTTATATACAGTAGTGTGTGTATGTTAATCCCAAACTCCTAATTTACCCCTCCCCCTGCTCCCCTTTCCCCTTTGGTAACCGTAAGTTTTCTATGTCTGTGAGTCCGTTTATGTTTTGTAAATAAGTTCATTTGTATCATTTTTTAGATTCCACATATAAGTGATATCATATGATTATTTTTTAAATGACCCTTTCCTAGCTGCAGAATATTCTTTCAATTTGTTCTGTTGCTTCAACACATTGTATGTTGTTGTTGTTGGTTTTTTAACATCTTTATTGGAGTATAATTGCTTTACAATGGTGTGTTAGTTTCTGCTTTATAACAAAGTGAATCAGTTATACATATATCCCCATATCTTTTCCCTCTTGCATCTCCCTCCCTCCCACCTTCCCTATCCCACCCCTCTAGGTGGACACAAAGCACCGAGCTGATCTCCCTGTGCTATGCGGCTGCTTCCCACTAGCTGTCTATTTTACGTTTGGTAGTGTATATATGTCCATGCCACTCTCTCACTTTGTCCCAGCTTACCCTTCCCCCTCCCCGTATCCTCAAGTCCATTCTCTAGTAGGTCTGCATCTTTATTTCCGTCTTGCCCCTAGGTTCTTCTGACCATTTTTTTTTCTTTTTTTTAAGATTCCATATATATGTGTTAGCATATGGTATTTGTTTTTCTCTTTCTGACTTACTTCACTCTGTATGACAGTCTCTAGGTCCATCCACCTCACTACAAATAACTCAGTTTCATTCCTTTTTATGGCTGAGTAATATTCCATTATATATATATGTGCCACATCTTCTTTATCCATCCATCTGTTGATGGACACTTAGGTTGCTTCCATGTCCTGACTATTGTAAATAGAGCTGCAATGAACATTTGGGTACATAACTCTTTTTGAATTATGGTTTTCTCAGAGTATATGCCCAGTAGTGGGATTGCTGGGTCGTATGGTAGTTCTATTTTTAGATTTTTAAGGAAGCTCCATACTGTTCTCCATAGTGGCTGTATCAATTTACATTCCCACCAACAGTGCAAGAGGGTTCCCTTTTCTCCACACCCTCTCCAGCATTTATTGTTCGTACATATTTTGATGATGGCCATTCTGACTGGTGTGAGATGATATCTCGTTGTAGTTTTGATTTGCATTTCTCTAATGATTAATGATGTTGTGCATTCTTTCATGTGTTTGTTGGCAGTCTGTGTATCTTCTTTGGAGAAATGTCTATTTAGATCTTCTGCCCATCTTTGGATTGGGTTGTTTGTTTTTTTGGTATCGAGCTGCATGAGTTGATTGTATGTTTTGGAGGTTAATCCTTCGTCAGTTGCTTCATTTGCAAATATTTTCTCCCATTCTGAGGGTTGTCTTTTCATCTTGTTTGTGGTTTCCTTTGCTGTGCAAAAGCTTTGAAGTTTCATTAGGTCCCATTTGTTTATTTTTGTTTTTATTTCCATTTCTCTAGGAGGTGGGTCAAAAAGGATCTTGCTGTGATTTATGTCATAGAGTGTTCTGCCTATGTTTTCCTCTATGAGTTTGATGGTGTCTGGCCTTAAAGTCTTTAATGCATATTGAGTTTATTTTTGTGTATGGTATTAGGGAGTGTTCTAATTTCATTATTTTACATGTAGCTCCAGTTTTCCCAGCACCATTTATTGAAGAGGCTTTCTTTTCTCCACTGTATATTCTTGCCTCCTTTATCAAAACTAAGGTGACCGTATGTGTGTAGGTTTATCTCTGGGCTTTCTATCCTGTTCCATTGACCTATATTTCTGTTTTTGTGCCAGTACCATATTGTCTTGATTTCTGTAGCTTTGTAGTATAGACTGAAGTCAGGGAGCCTGATTCCACCAGCTCCATTTTTCTTTCTGAAGATTGCTTTGGCTATTCGGGGTCTTTTCTGTTTCCATACAGATAGTGAAATTTTTTGTTCTAGTTCTGTGAAAAATGCTGTTGGTAGTTTGATAGGGATTGCATTGAATCTGTAGATTGCTTTCGGTAGTAGAATCATTTTCACAATGTTGATTCTTCTAATCCAAGAATATGGTATATCTCTCCATCTATTTGTATCATCTTTACTTTCTTTCATCAGTGTCTTATAATTTTACGCATACAGGTCTTCTGTCTCCTTACGTAGGTTTATTCCTAGCTATTTTATTCTTTTTGTTGCAATGGTAAATGAGAGTGTTTTCTTAATTTCCCTTTCAGATTTTTCATCATTAGTGTATGGGAATGCAAGACATTTCTGTGCATTAACTTTGTATCCTGCTACTTTACCAAACTCATTGATTAGCTCTAGTAGTTTTCTGGTAGCATCTTTAAGATTCTCTCTGTATAGTATCATGTCATCTGCAAACAGTAACAGCTTTAATTCTTCTCTTCAGGTTTGGATTTCTTTTATTTCTTTTTCTTCTCTGATTGCTGTGGCTAGAATTTCCAAAACTATGTTGAATAATAGTGGTGAGAGTGGGCAACATTGTCTTGTTCCTGATCTCAGTGGAAATGGTTTCAGTTTTTCACCATTGAGGATGATGTTGGCTGTGGGTTTGTCATATATGGCCTTTATTATGTGGAGGAAAGTAACCTCTATGCCTACTTTCTGGAGGGTTTTTATCATAAATGGGTGTTGAATTTTGTTGAAAGCTTTCTCTGCATCTATTGAGTTGATCATATGGTTTTTCTCCTTCAATTTGTTAATATGGTGTATCACGTTGATTGATTGGCATACATTGAAGAATCCTTGCGTTTCTGGGATAAACCCCACTTGATCATACTGTATGATCCTTTTAATGTGCTGTTGGATTCTGTTTGCTAGTAGTTTGTTGAGGATCTTTGCATCTATGTTCATCAGTGATATTGGCCTTTACTTTTCTTTCTTTGTGACACCTTTGTCTGGTTTTGGTATCAGAGTGATGGTGGCCTCGTAGAATGAGTTTGGGGGTGTTCCTCCCTCTGCTATATTTTGGAAGAGTTTGAGACGGATAGGTGTTAGCTCTTCTCTAAATGTTTGATAGAATTCGCCGGTGAAGCCATCTATCTGGTCCTGGGCTTTTGTTTGTTGGAAGATTTTTTTTTTGCAGTACGCGGGCCTGTCACTGCTGCGGCCTCTCCCGCCACGGAGAACAGGCTCCGGACACGCAGGCTCAGCGGCCATGGCTCACGGGCCCAGCCACTCCGTGGCACGTGGGATCTTCCCGGACCAGGGCACAAACCCATGTCCCCTGCATCGGCAGGCGGACTCTCAACCACTGCGCCACCAGGGAAGCCCTGTTGGAAGATTTTTAATCACAGTTTCAATTTCAGTGCTTGTGATTTGTCTGTTTATATTTTCTATTTCTTCCTGGTTCAGTCTTGGAAGGTTGTGCATTTCTAAGAATTTGTCCATTTCTTCCAAGGTTGTTCATTTTATTGGCATATAGTTGCTTGTAGTAATCTCTCATGATCTTTTGTATTTCTGCAGTGTCAGTTGTTACTTCTGCTTTTTCATTTCTAATTCTATTGATTTGAGTCTTCTCCCTTTTTTTCTTGGTAAGTCTGGCTAATGGTTTATCAATTTTGTTTATCTTCTCAAAGAAACAGCTTTTAGTTTTATTGATCTTTGCTATTGTTTCCTTCATTTCTTTTTCATTTATTTCTGATCTGATCTTTATGATTTCTTTCCTTCTGCTAACTTTGGGATTCTTTTGTTCTTCTTTCTCTAATTGCTTTAGGTGTAAGGTTAGGTTGTTTATTTGAGATGTTTCTTGTTTCTTAAGGTAGGATTGTATTGCTATAAACTTCCCTCTTAGAACTGCCTTTGCTGCATGCCATAGGTTTTGGGCCGTTGTGTTTTCATTGTCATTTGTTTCTAGATATTTTTTGATTTCCTCTTTGATTTCGTCAGTGATCTCTTGGTTATTAAGTAGTGTGTTGTTTAGCCTCCATGTGTTTGTATTTCTTACATAGTTTGTCCTGTTATTGATATCTAGTCTCATAGCGTTGTGGTCAGAAAAGATACTTGATACGTTTTCAATTTTCTTAAAGTTACCAAGGCTTGATTTGTGACCCAAGATATGATCTATCCTGGAGAATGTTCCATGGGCACTTGAGAAGAATGTGTATTCTGTTGTTTTGGATGGAATGTCCTATAATTATCAATTAAGTCCATCTTGTTTAATGTATCATTTAAATCTTGTGTTTCCTTATTTATTTTCATTTTGGATGATCTTTCCATTGGTGAAAGTGGGGTGTTAATGTCCCCTATTATGATTGTGTTACTGTTGATTTCCCCTTTTATGGCTGTTAGTATTTGCCTTATGTATTGAAGTGCTCCTATGTTGGGTGCATAAATATTTACAGTTGTTATATCTTCTTCTTGGATTGATTCCTTGATCATTATGTAGTGTCCTTCTTTGTCTCTTGTAATAGTCTTTGTTTTAAAGTCTTTTTTTCTGATACGAGAATTGCTACTCCAGCTTTCTTTTAATTTCCATTTGCATGGAATATCTTTTTCCATCCACTCACTTTCAGTGTGTTATGTGTCCCTAGGTCTGAAGTGGGTTTCTTATAGATAGCATATATACGGGTCTTTTTGTATGTTGTTTAATGATGGTTTTTTCATGAAGTACTTACAAACCTTTCTCCATTAAACTGTTTTTCTTGAATCCTTTCTATTTATAATGGTTTCTCTAAAGTCTCTGGTGTACCCTTCCTTGCAATCGGAGCTCAGTAGATGTTTTCTGAATTGGATTGAATATTTACAAGAGCAGACAGGGGTCAGTTGCTTTAAGTGAATCTTGAAGTATCCCAATTTCTTGGAGGACATATTTAAAATCTCCAGCAAAGTCAAAGGAAGCTACTGCAGTGGGGTGAGAGGTTACTCATTCTCCTGAAATGCTGTTTAATCTTTTTCTCTTACCTGCCCAAAGACCTAAAACAACTCTTTATTTCCTTTGCCATCACAGAGTGTGACTAATAAATCAGCAAATCAAGTAACATCCAGTATGGTAAGATTTTAATCATTCCACCCTGTGGCTCATCAGGGCAGTGATTTTCAAAGGGGTTGCAAGATGTTTTTTAAAAAAGGAGAACAATGATAATAATAGTAATAGTGATGTTCATGATTATCTTGGCTAACATTCATTAATTCTGTGTCCTTTCTGTGTGTCTGTCTCACCTATTTATCCTGTCAGTTCTATGAAGTAGAAAGAATTAGCATTCTGATATTACAGATGAGAAAGGAATGTTTACAGAGTAATTTCCTTGCCTAATTTCACACAGCTAGTAAGATGTTTTGGTGATTGCAGTTATATGACTGTTCTTATAATGACTGTTACAAATAATCAACGTTGCTTTTAACTGTTAACATTTCTTCAGTCAAATAACTTTCTTAAGGGGTGAATTTAAAATTCTTACCTATCTATGTGATAGTCCTTCCTGGAGAGCTATGGCTTAGACTTGAATTTCTTATCTTGCAGTGTGAACATTCTGATAATGATGCAATAAAATCTTTTATGGGACACTCCTCAAGATGGTTATATGCTAAGGGAAGGAATAAGATATATTTTCATAACTTTTGACTCCTATAAAGTACTTTTCTCCTCAGCGCAGCATAGAAAAGCTCTAAAATTGCAGCTCCTAAGGAGGGTAATCTGCAATTATTTACTAAGTCAATCCACAATATCTCATTTTATCATTTTTGTGGAAAGACAGAATAGAAAAATACCCAGACTTGCACGAACATTTTAAAAGCCATACTCGCTGGGGGAGGGAGGAAACTAATTTAGATAATTGCAAATTCCATTTCAGTCTGTTGCATTCCAAGTAAATGTTCTGTCCCAACATGGATTACATCTTATCTTTTGAAATGATTGAGGCTAATTCTTTTCCTTGCTCGAGTGCTAGTCTTGTTCCCATGTGAGAAAAGAGAGAGAAGCAAAGAAAACAGGGCTGAGGATCTGTGGCAGTCACCCTTGTTTTCACCTGCAGGGGAGAGGGGGCCTTTGGGGAAGTTATTTGTCATTTAAAGCAAGTGGTTCCCAAGGCAGCTGCTGAACGGAGCTGAATATTTTGTTAAATGATTTTCTTCTCTGACCTTTATTACTAATAAACGTTTTTAAGAAGCATTTAAAGGGTGAAAAGAAAGGTTGTTTTTATTAATCTCTTTTCTTTTTACCCACAGAACCCAAAGAAATGGTGTCACCTGGCAAGAGATCTGCTATCCTTTATGAAAAATCAGACCAAGGTAATGCTTATTTTAATATATATATTAGTCTGTTTAACTCTGATACATTCAACTGGTTGGTTTTTCTTGATTACTGGTTTTAACTATGGAATAATCCATCAAAAAAGTAAATCATTATCTGAAAAGTAAAAGGAATGATTTTTGATGACCATCATATTTAGGAAGTGACCAGTAAATTTTAAAATATATGTTAGCTTGAAGCACTGTGGTTAATGATGAATTTTCCAACACTACTCTTGCATTTATGTTAATGTGTGGATAGGATCTTGACTAGAAGGTTGTACTCTGTTTGGAAATAGGTCCAATTAGTGTATTACATTTACAAATGGTAGACAATAAGAGAATGAGATTCTTTTAATTAAAATTTTCCTCTTATTTAAGCATCAGTCAGATGGCTTTACATATTATTTTTTTAATAGACAAAAAAGTTCAGTACAAATTCCTAGAAAAACTTCATCGGGTTTGACGAAGACACTCTTACACAAAGCATATATTTTCTTTGGAAAGATTGAATTATATCATACAGTTGTTGAATAGCATGCCTGATTATACTCAATGATTGCATATTTAGTTGCTAAATTTTCCAATTGCTATGTGATTTGTTTATATATGTTAGCCTAAGAATATGAACAATCATGCAAATATTCTAATGACATATACGTGTAAGCGAAGTGGAGCGTAGATGCAGATATAAAATGTGTGTATGATTTATGAATAAAGGTGATGTCTCAAAAGAGTTTTTAATAGAAAAGTTTCTGAAAAGTTAGAATTGTGTTGGGAACTAAACCCATCTATCAATACCATCTGCTTATATAGCTATGAAGATATGATGTCGCTTTGTATATAGCAACGCACATACTGGATTTGTTGAAATGTGTACTAGGTCACATACTAATTGGAACTAACTGGGTTCTATTTTTGACAAATTGTCGAATTCCTATAAAACAAATGAGTGCTGAAACAAAGGAAGCATTTGAATTTAATGGACATCAGCAGAAAACTGGTTTATGAACTTTAATTTGCAGTGGAGCAAAAATAGTTAGGTTGAATTACAAACTGGGGTGTTTCTACTTATTTTTGGCTTTTAGTTAGTGCTTCAAGGGAGGCGTAAACCCCTTAAGGAAGTAGCTTCTCTCCTGTAATGTTGATTTTCAGTTGTAGGCCCACTATACTAAAATGTTAAGTCAAACTATAAGGCATTTTTAAATGGTTAATGAAATCAATGGAGGGTTTCCTTTAGCTTAGAACTATTAACTGTGACTCCCTAAAGAGAGGCATTATAATGAAAGCTAATACCTAGACAGTACGTGGAAGGGGTTGAAGCTGAGTGCCGTGATATAAGCATAGGGAGATGTATGGTAGAAAAATGCTGGCTGAGGCGGAATCAGGAGAAGATGACACAGTAAAGACAGAGAAGGAAACACACTGAGTGAGATGGAGCTAATGAAGAGAGCACAGACCACCCAGGATGCATTCATGTGAAATTTTTCTTTTTTCAGAGGTATGTATATACTAATACATTCAATTTTGTTAGGTTTTGATTTCATTTATTTAAGATAGGGATAAACTTACTTCGAACTGAATGTAGCAAAGAAGGAGTTGCGGTGTAGGAGAGAAATTCTCATTAATGTGGCAGAATATCCAGCATCATGTACCCGGAGTAACAAAGTTTGCTTCTCCCCGATGTGCCAATAAAGAACCAGTTCTGTATATTGACAGTCCAAGCGCTCTGGTCTGATAACACTCCCAAAGAGATTATACTCTAGGATGCTGGCTTTTGTGTGGAGGTTGGGAGTGAGGTGTGAAGGAGTAACTGGGGTGGGAGAAATGGTGTTCATGTCATCACCTCTTTAGGTTGGTCCTTTGGACTCATTGAAATAGGGGTGTTTGCAACTTTATAAAATATTCCTGTTAATAAGGCAAAGAGTGCTAATGTTCTGATGCTCTGTCTCTATTATCCTAAATGGGATATATGCATTTAAATTTCAGTGTTTAAATAGTAGAAGTTCAAGGCATATTAGTGAAGGTGCTAGTTTTGGACAAATGGGACCATTCAGCCTTTCTCAGTTGCACGTGATGACTAACACACTCATTTTGTGTACCATTAACTCTGGCAATGGGGCTCGGAGAGCAATCCTTTGGGTTAACAGGAACTTTTGTGTGTGCAGATACCTGGAGGTTCTACATTTGACTTTTTCAAAAAGGGTCTAAAATAAGTTTTCATGTAGTGCTTCGTTATGTGAAGTTATTGATGTCTGTTGGTCACAATATTCTTAACTTTGTCACCCCAAAATAGAGGCAACTTAACCTAGTTGGGTTAAAATATCCTTCTCTGTACCTAGTAAGATTATGCACAAAAATAGAGACCATTATTCTGTTCTATTTTTACACAGGTTTATATGTCCTGGAAATAAGTTGAATTTCAATTAAGAAATTTTCATGTTTGTAATTTATTTGTATTATGTAAGAATATTAAGTATTATTTTCATATATATTTAACTTCCCTGTAGGAAAGTGAAATGGGATATTAAGGGTTCAGCAGTTTTTTGATGTACTGTAAATACATTTTTGATAATTGAAAATAAACTGTTATAAGGCTAGTATACAGCGTTCTTTATGTTCTAGGGCACTAAGAAATAAGGTATAAATATATTGTGTAGAGATTGGTTTCATTGTGGTTTATTATTATTGGCTGTAGAATATTTTGTAGATGTAGCACACGTTGAAAAGTTTTTTAAAGAATAAAATTCTTCTGATATTTTAAGAGCTTATTACAAATTATATTTTATATTATTTTTTATAAACTACTATAAAGTAACAATGGAAAGTAAAGCATCAGATTTTCAGGTTGATTTATAAGTTAATGACCATGAATTACAATGAGAGTTACAAATACCTCTACACATGTGATGAAAGGGGTGATGTAATTGTCACAATGCTTGGACTAATTCACATAGGATA
The DNA here is from genome assembly GCF_005190385.1 of Monodon monoceros. NCBI lineage: Eukaryota > Metazoa > Chordata > Mammalia > Artiodactyla > Monodontidae > Monodon > Monodon monoceros. Next base: position 22,846,519 of record NW_021703777.1, on the reverse strand, counting down.
GACACAATGCTTTACAGAAATAGGGCTATAACATCAGGCATATATGCTCCAAAAGAGAATTTAAACTGAAAGTCAGAGAACAAATAATTGAACACTTTCATTGAGAAGTGATTAAAAAGTAATTCTTAAAGAGGACTTTATATGAGGAAGAGTTATTATGATCATTTTTATGAATTTGCCTTTTTTGTTTTTTTATGATTTTCATCATCTGCCAAAGTTCTTGGTACTCTTTACTTTACTCTTCTGAGTATTAGATTCTGTGGGATACTCCATCTTTTTAAATCCTTAAAGAAAACTCCCAAGAATAGTCTTGATGGAATAGTCATACAGAAGCCATAGCATTGTCTAGAATTGTCTCCTGCTAATGTTCAAGTTCTTGCATCGACTCCCCACATGTTTCTTACCGTATTGGTTTCTCTCTTACTACACTGTATACCCTAAACATTCTTGTCTTTCCTTATGCTGATAACTCCACTCAGAATGTCCAGTCTTCTTTTCCCTTATTCCAAAGCCTGCATACCTTAAAACTGTTCTTTTGGGGGCTTTCTGAGTTCCTCATCATGCTACAACTATTTCTCTTCCTTAACCCATATTTAGTCCGTAAAGTAACCTAGATGCACTATCTGTCACACTGTCACTGATGCGTATATTGCTCTGTAGTAGCTCTTTTGTGTGTGTGTGTGTTTAAATATGTATGTATACGTACATACAGACCTTTATTATGTGTAAAGATACACACACAGACATGGGACTTTTTTTCCTTCAGTGAGACTGTAAGGAAGATCCTTCTGTCTTCTACTTTTACTCCCACTTGTGAGTGAAATAGACTTTGAATGAATGAGGTCCTTGCATCTCTAAGATTTCCACCGAAGGAATATTTAAAAGGCTAGAAGATTCCTTTGTACTATGAGAATTATAATTTAGCAATGTTTTGTATTAATTAGGACTAACTTGAGAACCTTCTCTCCTGTTATCATATCTTTTCAATGTGAATAAAATCTAAATTCAAATATACTAATTTATAAGGCAAATAATTTTCAACTCTTGAGATACACTCCCGGACTTCTCTGGTGGCGCAGTGGTTGGGAGTCCGCCTGTCAATGCAGGGGACACGGTTCGATCCCTGGTCCAGGAGGATCTCACATGTCACGGGGCAGCTACGCCCATTCACCACAGCTGTTGTGCCTGTGCTCTGGAGTCCGCGTGCCGAGACTGCTGAGGCCTGCGTGCCTGGAGCCTGTGCTCTGCAAGAGAAGCCACCGGGATGAGAAGCCCGTGCATCGCATCGAAGAATAGCCCCCACTCACCGCAACTAGAGAAAGCCCGTGCCCAGCAATGAAGACTCAATGCAGCACCCCCAAAAAATTAATTAATTAAAAAAAAAAGTATACTCCCTTCACCAAAGGGACATTGCCTAATTCGATCACCCATTGGCTTTGTACCACTTTGCACATGTGATGGGAGGAAAATCTAACCTGAGCTACTCCACAAAGACACTTTTGCCTAAGAGTAAAACACTACCTGTTTCATATTTTACATTAGAATCAATAGGGGAAAAAAGTTATACTGTAATTTGCCACCTCATTCATCAATTCAGTGTTTACCTACTATACTCACAAGTGCTTTAGGGGGAGTGGGGTATGTGTAGAACTTGAGTCTTTCTCTTGTTTTACACACACACATATGCACCCCTTATACACACATACATACAGACATATAGAGGCTACAGAAAAAATCTTTTTACTTGCTTGTAGAAGTTATCTCTATGCTCCTTACCATTTTTCACATCAGTATCAATTTCATCATTCATGTGGATAGTTGGAAACGTTAAAGCAGTCCCTGAGAGCTATTTTTAAGTTTTCAATAATTATTGAATCTCACGCATAGGGATTTCATGGCCATTTTGAATGTGCAGGTATGTTTGTGGACATGCAGTCTGAAATAACATATGCTCAGCTCTACAGTCAAATCTCTTTAGGCTGGCACCCTAAAAGTACCTAAATGCTAATAGGTGTGGAAATTGGGGACGGACTATGGTTATTTGGGAAGTTGAGATAAAATTAGGACTGTTAGGGTCGGGACAGGGCTTTTGGGAATTGGAGCTTTCAGGGAACTGGCAATTCCCAGTAAAAGACACAGGACTGTGAGAGCAAACGGTTCCTTTAAGGCTTTAGCAGATGTGTTGGTTTTCCTTTCTTCAGTTTTGCGGTAGTAGCCTTACTTTGGAAGGGGAAGCACGTCACTGGAGGGAGAGTGGTGTGAGCAGAGGCAACTAATTTGTAACATGGGCTGTCCACTAGACTTTGAAGGCGCATATGTATGCATGTCTGTCCCTTTCTCTTTCTAGATTTATCTTTTTAATGCGTATAACGTTTAAAAAATTATGCCACTAGATGTCAGCAGCAGTCTCCTAGGGTTCCTGTGGCCTTAATTAGTAATAAAATTGGTACTTCATTAGAACATCTTACCTGAGGATAGTAAGTACCTGTTTTGCAGGTTAAAAAAGTATTTTTTGAGATATGAGGAGGAAGACTACAAGCATCATAAAATATTTAAATAGTTTTTCAACTTGTTTTTGTTCACATGTGACAGGTTACTTTTACTTCCAGTATTCTCTCTACCAATGAGATGACATGAAGAATATGTGTGAGGCTGAGGAATTGCTCAGAAATTGGACCTGATGCCAAAGCTTGAAATTTCTGTTTTAATGCTTTATGATTCATTTATGCTGCGATGGCACGAATATTTGTGCTTTGGGCTTGTTTCATTCTGTTTCTGTAGAAGCACTTTTGGAGCTACAGCCTATCAGAAGATGGGGTGGTATTAAATTTTCAGCAACCACATCTGTGCACTGTTTCCTTAGTAATGTCTAAACTTTCCTGGATCTGTGCTCTCTTGTCACAAGATACTCAGAACATTTTGATAGATGCCAAAGAGTATTATGGGTGTTTGCTCACCAGCTGACAAAGAAAACAGTGTAGAAATACGAAAAGAATGTGATTTTTCATGACATATAATACATGTAATTGTCAAGTCCTTAAAATGGCAGGTAAAAGTATAGCAAATGCTTTTTTTTTCCAGAAATTAATAAAAAGTCGTAGTATTGGTCAATGTTCAATAGATACTAGTAATGTTATTTTAAATAATGCAGTTAATATTTGGTCAAATCTGACTCAAATTACCAGGAAGATTCAGAATAATCTGCTGGATTTTAGTTATCAGTTGAAACTCAGTCTTAGGTGATTAGTTATGAGTTGACTAAGCACCAAGCAGATTTTTAAATGGTTATGAAAAAGGTATGAAAAAGCTCCTACTTGGAACAACTCTTCTGGAAAAATTTTGCTTTCAATGCATTTTAAAAAATACCTTAGCAAAAGTTGGAAAAGAGAATTGTGGAAACATTTCCTTTCCTGAAACCAGTTTTACCAAGGAATATACTAATTGTAGATGTTACACCCTTATCACTTTTAAGATTTTCAAAAAATTGTGTTAGTTGGTTCGGGGAGGGGGCTAAGGAAATAATTCCTTTCACATTGAACTTGTTATATTTGAGAATTATTGGTTTACGAGATTATCAGCAAGTTTCTTATTTTCTGCCTTTCTGTTTTAGAACTGCTAGTGAAAAAGACTTAACCAAGATTTTCCCCAAGACCGTGGTTGTTATTCTTTGATTATGTTTGTAGGTGATGAGGCAAACATTTGAAATCATGCTGCCGTTACTTGACCCATGTAATTTCCTCAGATGGAGCAGGTGCAGTGAGTAAGTGCCATTAATACATGGAAGGTACATTATTAGCCAGATGTTCAGTTAAGGTACTCTCAGCGTTGAACCTGGTGCGGAAGCACACAGCTTGCTCGAGTATTACAGTCCCTCCTGTGCTTCCAGAACTTAACCCTCCAGAGGGGGTCAGGACTGGGATGGGACCGGGGCATCTGTCTTCAGTCTGTCCCTCTCTTCATCATTTGCAGATAGTTCAATGACACAGATGTATGTGAAGTCTTTTTTTTTTTTTTTTTTTTTGCAGTACGCGGGTCTCTCACTGCTGTGGCCTCTCCCGTTGCGGAGCACAGGCTCCGGACGCGCAGGCTCAGCGGCCATGGCTCACGGGCCCAGCCGCTCCGCGGCATGTGGGATCTTCCCGGACCGGGGCACGAACCCATGTCCCCTGCATCGGCAGGCGGACTCTCAACCACTGCGCCACCAGGGAAGCCTGTGAAGTCTTTTGAGTGAGAGATGCTGCCAGTTTCAAAGTGTTTTAGCTCCATATCAAGAAACTAACTCCCACTTCCATATGCACCAGTGCCTTCTCTTCAACCTGTTCTTTTGCCTGCGTGTTGACACGGATTAAGTTAAAGCAGACAGAGGGTCAGGTTCCCTTTGGGTGGTTCCAGAAGTCCAAACAGCTCAGCCTGACGTTCAAAGACCACTTCTCTGCTGCTGCATCTCAAATCCTCCCAACCTCATTTCCACCCAAATTCCTCACCCAGGTGTGGCTTCGTAGCTCGTACAACCTGGTTGAGTCCCACGCCTGTGTATGATTGACTTATTTCTACCTTGTTGACTTTGCATTTGCTGTTACTTTTTTCTCCCCTCCCCAACTTCTTACTCTTCATTTCAGAAAGCAGAGTGTGGTAGGGACACTTCTCAGGAGCCAGATGGTCTGCATTCAAATTCCAGATTGCTGATTTATTAGCTTATTGCTGCCTGACCTAATGCAGGCTGTTTAACCCAGGGGATCTCATATTGGTTTATTGTACAAAACTGTTCAAGAAAAATACATAAATAATTGAGTTAATGTTAATATTAACTTAGCATATTAACTTGTAATAGTTACTGGCACATAGTAAGTGGTTAATATATGTTAGCTACTATTAATTCTATCAAGTCAGTATCAAAATTCACTTCCATAAAATTTAGCCTCAACTCTTATCCTTCTTCATACAGTGATATCTCATCGGGGTGTATTTGCAGCTCTACCTGCCCACCCACCAATACTTTTATGTTTGACTATCTATACAACTGGGTGTATTATTTTCCTCTTCAATAAAGTAGGATAGGGCTTCCCTGGTGGCGCAGTGGTTGAGAGTCCGCCTGCCGCTGCAGGGGACACGGGTTCGTGCCCCGGTCCGGGAGGATCCCACGTGCCGCGGAGCGGCTGGGCCCGTGAGCCATGGCCGCTGAGCCTGCGCGTCCGGAGCCTGTGCTCTGCAACGGGAGAGGCCACGACAGTGAGAGGCCCGCGTACCACACACACACACACACACACACACAAGTAGGATAATAATACTTGCCATAGCCATACCTAGGGTACGAAGAGAACAGGAGTACAAAACTGGAGAACAGGAGTAATAACAGGATTGGTGAGAATTATCACTCATCCTGCTTTTGTTATGTGTAAGGAACTGAATTAGGAGATTTCTTTCCCTTGTGTGATCACATAACACCATACACGTGTTTGCTGGGTGATGACCAGAGAGGCAATGAATTCACATTTTTTGAGGATGAGGAGGGGGCAGAACTTCCAAATACAAAAGTCAAACAGAAACGGAAATGTGGAGTTGAGTTCAAAAGAGAAGTTACAGCGTGAGTTTGGAAACTAATGGAATTTGCCCGAAGCTATTTAAGTGGGTGAATGATCTGAGAGAGAGAGAAGAGTAGCCGTGAAGCAAACCCCAGCTCCCCCCACACACACCATATGCACACAGTGATCAGGGAGTTGAACCTCAGTCATGTGCTTCTCCAGTTTTTGTAAAGGTAAGGTGTATAATCATGTTTTCTTGGAACCAATGCATGTATTCCTTTAAAGTCTGCAGTTGAAAATAGCATCAGACATAAAACTATGTCTGAAAATACTAGGGCAGATAAAATTACTCTTGTCCCAACTTTTGACGCAATAGAAATATCATTAACGACAGTTAATCATGTAATAAAAATGTTACTGTCCATTTTTTCCTGGGAGGAGTTTGATTTTTGATCTAATTGGTGATATGTTAGCTGTGCATAGGTCAGATATTAGATGTTTGTACAGGACGTGTGAAGGGCTTTGGAGATCATGTACTTTTACTACATTGGCAATAAATATCTTACTTTCCATTATTAGAATATGCTTAGCTTTTGATACTTTTCTTACTAATCTATTAAAATTGCAAAAAGTTTGATAGAACTGTATTGGCTCTCACGACACTTGTGGGACACATCTCATTTTCTTCAGGAAGCTGGGAAACACATTCTGTGTGGTGCTGTCATGGATAATAATAATAGCAAATATTTATTGACTGCTTATTTGATGCCAGGCACTGTTCTAAACACAGTACCAAGCATTAGGGCCTACTGTTATCTCTGTTTCAGTTTTGTCATTAATACTGTGGAACAAACACCCAGTGAGCAAAACTCATTGGCACAAGTGTGCAGGTTATATGGGTGGTTTACCCTGGTCTTAGTGGGTTTGCTCATGTCTCTGCAGGCAGCTGGAAAGTCAGCTGTGGGTTTGTCTTGCTGATCTGGGCTGAATTCTCTCATGTGTCTGTGATTTTGGCTGGGACAACTAGGCTGATTTGGCTTTGCTCTGTGGAATCTCTGTTCCCCCAACAGTTAAACTGAGCTTGTCCTCATGGTGGTATCAGAGCTCGGAGAGAAAAAGAGCAGAAATGCTAAAGAGTCAGAACTAGCCCAGGGCCATTTCGACCACATTCTGTTGGCCAAGCAAATCTCAAGTCTAGCTTCGAATAAAGGGATGGGAAAATAGACTCTGCCATTGGGTGAAAGGAGTTACAGAGTCACACTGCAATTGGTTGGATACAGAAGAGTAGAGATTTAGGGTCATTTTTACAGTCAATCTACCAGAATCTTTATTCTACACGTGAGAAAACTGAAATGCGTTGAGGTTAAATAACTTATGGCTAGGGTGCTCTAATTTGCCACATGTGGTCCAAGGCTAGCTCCTTTAAACACTGGCATTCAATGACAAAAATCTTTTGACCCAGAGCAGAACTCTAAAGGATGTGGTCTCTGTCTCCTAGGTATGAGCTCCAGGAGAGGACGGAGATGAGAATCTCTGCTCTAGTTAATAGGGTTATGTTTCATTTACATTCACATGAAAAGGCTGTCTTTTGTAGCCTTTCCTGCATTCTTTTCTAGGCCCTGGACATGTGGATAATGGTTTATTTTCTTGGCTACATTAGTTCCCTTTCTTTAGTCTTGCCTGACTTTCAGAAAAATTCAATTCACAGAAGTTATCCCAGTTACAAATGCTATCCCTCTGAAAATACTTGGGGGCCCCATTCTCCCAGCAGAGAGTCCTCATGAGCACACTGGGCTTCTGTTGACTTGAAAGTGAGCTCTGGCTATGGAGTGGATATTACTCCCTTAGAAAAGAAAAAGAATAACTTCCAGGCAAAAGGGCCTTTCTTCTCCCTAGGTATAAATTTTCTTGAAAGCTTGTTTATTGATTTTCCTGGTAACAACTGAGCTTACAAGCTATAAAAGAAAAAAAAAAATGAAGGCAGGGAAATAATATCAACGATCAACAAGTTAATTCACCAGATTCATCTCATGGTTAGTCAGTCACACAGGGCTGTGAAATGAAATGTATTATATGCCCTAATCCCAGTTTTATTATGGAGTCCATAGAATTTAGTTCATCAAAAGGGAAAGCAAATATTTAAACCTTCAAGCAAGGGTCCATCCCCATTATAAAAGGAACTGTGGCTGAATTAATGTCATGTGAAGAGAGTGCTAAAAGTGGGGTGAACTGAAGCAAACATGGCTGCTCAATGGGATGGTACTTGGTACAATTAAAATGGTGTTGAGGGCTTCCCTGGTGGCGCAGTGGTTGGGAGTCCGCCTGCTGATGCAGGGGATGCGGGTTCGTGCCCCGGTCCGGGAGGATCCCACATGCCGCGGAGCGGCTGGGCCCGTGGGCCACAGCCGCTGGGCCTGCGCGTCCGGAGCCTGTGCTCTGCGGCGGGAGAGGCCACAGCAGTGAGAGGCCCGCGTACCGCAAAAAAAAAAAAAAAGTGGTGTTGATTTTGATCTCTGATCAGTCAGTCACATTGCCTGAAATAACCTCCACTAGCATTGGTCCTATGGGAAGGCATCTTCTTAAACTTCTGATCCATGTGATAACACTTTTAAAAAGTCTTATAATCAGGTAATTTTGGAAAATGCTGAATTTTATATCTCCCTCCTGTAGTTTTATGACGCACGTTAGAATATTAGTCTCTGAAAATCCTGCTGTAAAGAAACCTGTTTAACTCTGTTTAACCCAGCATTTCCTAAGATTCGTTGACCATGGAACCTTTCCTACTTTAGTATTTTTTAATGTAATACTCACTGCATCCAGAGGCTAGGTTTCAAGAAAGCAAACTTTGTGAAATGTTGCTTTAGAATAAAACATGAATTCCCAAGAGGGCTTGCTTTATAACACAAAAGTTACCTAATAACACTGTAGCCATTAGCATCCATCCAATACAGATTAACTTTCCTCAATGAGCAGGATCTTAGGACCCTGATGGTGTGGGAGAGGCCATAACATGGAATGTTTTCTAAGGAGGGCTGTTTCAGGAGGGTTCCTGGGAAGTCAGAAGATGGCTAACCATCTCCAGGAAGGTCTTTCCTGGGACGTGAGACTTTCAGAGCTATGTTTCTAGGAAGGTCAATTTTAGAAGGCGTCACAAGTAGATGATTAGCAAACAAACTTTTTATTTTTTTTTTTGCGGTACGCGGGCCTCTCACTGTTGTGGCCTCTCCCGTTGTGGAGCACAGGCTCCAGATGCGCAGGCCCAGCGGCCATGGCTCACGGGCCCAGCCGCTCCGCAGCATGTGGGATCTTCCCGGACCAGGGCACGAACCCGCGTCCCCTGCATCGACAGGCGGACCCTCCACCACTGCGCTACCAGGGAAGCCCAGCAAAGAAACTTTTAATAGCTCCTGTGACTTCCAGATAGTGTTCAATCACTGCCTTCTTCTGTGCAAATAACCATATCTCAGAAGAGTAGATCACTATCACCATTTCTGCTTTCTCACTAACCATTCACTCTTTGACCTGTAACAATCTTTCATACAGTCTCTCATTCCATTAAAACTCCTCTTTCGCAGATAACCAGTTTTTTGTTTTTTTTTTTCCTATCTGCCAAATGTAGGGAACTCTTTGTGGGTGAACGTATTGCCCTCTAGGATTTTGGATTCTACCTAACTACTTTTAAGCTCCACATTTATATCTCCAGCCCAGGGCAGCATTCTGAGCTTCAAAATTCATTCCCACAGGCACCTCATACTTACATCCAAAATTGATCTTATAAACTTGTACGCTAAACCTCTTTTTCCTATAGATCATTGGAAGAACCATTATTTACCTGGTCACCCTAGCCATGTAGGAGTTGCTCTTACCCTTACCCCGATCAATCACATTTCTCAAGATAATCTCCTCTATCTTGTCATCCACATCTCCTTCCATGCCTTAGGCTCCAGAGTCAAATCATAGCACTTCTGCCTGACATCTGAGTGATTCTGAACAAGCCTTCTAGTCTCTTATGCCTCAATTTCTCATTTATTGACGGGGATAATAGTAATGCCTAAGTGAGTTATTGTGAGCTTGTGAAAATTAAATGGAGATAAATTAGGGGAGCAGAGAGAAGATTAAGTTGATTAAATTGACTTTTTTTTTTTGTCTCCCTAATGGAGGGAAAAAGTACTTACTTATTAATAGGGGAAAATTCTTAATGGGTTAGTTAGTGTTTTTACAGGAGCAAATGTTTCTTAAAATGCTATAGTAGTAAATAAAAAAATCTAAGGTTGTGATTTGGTTGGAATTCAGGGGAAAATAAGTTACTAATATTTTTCTCCTCTCATTACACAATTATGGGCTATTGTCAGGAAAATAAAGGAAAGGAATCGAATTATCTTTACCACCCATTAGGCCAACAGAATTGATTGTATGATGAAGTAGATAAAAAGGAGGGACCCCAGAGTAGCATCTCTAGGACATTTGTATTATCTGTGCAACCAGGCCAATGTGAAGATACCTGCATCTTGTAGGGTCAGCCAGCAGGAACACTGCTAACACAAGATTAAGCCCTGGTTATGAATTTCAGGCAATTTCCTATAAGTGTCCCTTATGTTTTGCTTAATAGCTAAAAGCCCTATTAAAAATCATATTACACATATAATAGTGCATAGAATAGTGTAGGAGAGTTACAAGGCCATGTGTACTCAGGTCTACCACCATCAAAAGAAGAATACATGATTGATGATAGTCATTCCTTCTTTCAATAAATTTTAATGGCCTTCTACTATGGACCACTAACTCTTGATGCGGGGGATATAGTAGTCTACAAAATAGTCAGAAATCCTTGCTCTGCTGGATCTTATGTCCCAGTAAGAGGAGACAGAACAGTAAGCAAAATAAATAATTGTACTGTATTTAAGACAAGGGCTATGGAGAAAAATAAAGCAGGAGAGAGGGACAGGGCATCTTGTAATGGCATTAGAATGACATATTTAAAGAGAGAGGCTTGGAAATTCTCACGAGGAAGATGCTATTTGAGCAAAGACCCGAAGGAGGTCATGGAGCCAGTGAGTGGTTCTGATCAAAGGAATGAGTTGATCTGACTTTCTTCTTACCAGGATCACTCTGGCTACCCTTTGAGAATAGACACAAGGGGAGATGAGTCATTAGGCTACTGCAATAATCCAGGCGAGAGATGGTGGTGGATGGGGCTAGGGAGGTAGTATTGGAGGTGATAAGTGGCATAGGTAAAGTTCAATCTTAGTGTGTGTGGCATCTCTGAGGCCCATGCTCTGTTCTTCAGAAATACCAGGATTTCTGGAGAAGACTGAGGGAGGGGAACCAGGGAACAAAATCTAGAGAGATACATCAGGGAGATAGCAGGAGAATCATTAGAAAGTGATGTCACAGAACCAGAGGCAACACAAGTAAGAAGGAGGTATGAGCAATGTTCAGCACTGCAGAGAATTCAACTATGACTGTGTCTGAAGGTGGTCCCTCAAATCTGACAAGTAGAAGGTTGTCAGTGACATTATCAAGAGCAATTTTAGTGGATTTGCTAGAGCAGAAACAACAGATTGAGATTAGGAAGTGAAAAGGTGTAGACAGAGAATATAGTTTACTCATTTATGACCAGTGCTTGTATATATATCTCCCCAATATATTTTATATTGTGGTCCACTGCACATGTACAAACATGCCAATCTGCATAGTTTTCATGACATAAATACTACTTTTTATATGTGCCATGCACTCCATTTTCTATTCTCTTCTATGTAATTTCTTTTAAAAAATGCTTGCCGAAATCTACTAAATTGATTTTATAGCCCACTCTAGTGTCTAACTCATGATTTGGAAAACATGATCATAATCAAGATAAAAGATTACCCATTAGAACCATTGCCCACATTACCTACATGCCTGTCGGTCTCAGATTTTGGCTTTTGTGTTGAAACTTTCAGAAACACAATCTCTTTTATACGTATGGAATTTTTATACTTCCATCTATAGTCACAAACTGAATATCAATAGAATAGCTAATCCAAACTTATTTTAATATCATTAAGACTCAGTGTATAGTAAAGACATTGGCTGTGCTCATAGATAAGTGTTTCCTGTCAACTAAACAATTTGGGCCCATTTCCCTACTTTGATTTTATTCTGTCTTTATGACATGTAAGCGGGAGATCCATGACCCATGGCAGAGTGAGTCAACTGTGCTGAGGAGCTTTGAACTCAGTTGGGATTTAGAATGAGCCACTTGTGACCAGTGCTTTGTATTTAACTAGGAAAATAAATATTTATCAGGTAAATAGATGGCATTAAGTAATATATTTTTGGGGAGTCAGAAAACTTAGCATATGTAAATAAAAATAATGGTTGCTTCCTGTTCTATAAATCTATGCTAATATAATAGTAAAGGTTATCGAACAGTATGAAAAATAAGCTTTAATTTAAAGGAAATAAGGGGAGAAGGCAGTAGGCAGTCAAAGGAGCTTTGTCCCCCCAAAGATGAAATTGTTGCTAAGTTGAGCAGAAGGAGGAAGTTGAAGATCTTTGAGAGAAGAGGATAATTAACGGAGGTGATGTATTAGGGGTAATGCTGGGAGGATTCCACTTAAAGAGGAGAAGGATCACCTCTCCTCTGAGTTTGGATGGTTTCAATGTTAGTTAAGTGTGTAGATTGAGAATGGGAAGATGAGGCAGTTGTTTCCTAATGTCTGATTTGCTTTATGAATTAGGAGTCAAGATCTTCTGTTGAGAGTGAGAGGCTCTGTGTTAGGAGGGTGCTTGAGGATAACATTGAGGTTTTAGAGTTGTCATTGGGTGGAAGGAGCTGATCCAAGGTCAGGACACTGATGGATGTGATGGATCAGTGCAGACCTGTCTGCACTCTCAAACTCTATATCTTCTTTCCCATGGGTTTAGAGCCAAGATCATGAATTGATAATTCACAGAAGCTGGATAGGACCCATAGATTTGTTTGTTCCCCATTAGTTTTTAAGTCAGAGTTTTAAATGAGTAGCTTCACTTGCAAGTTTTAGTCTTTCAGGTGTAAAAAAAAAAAAACCAGCTAGAAGATCTGGGGATAATTCACTGGAGCTGAGCAATGTCTACTCCCTTTACTAAAGGCCTGCATTCTCCTTTCATTCGGTATCTCCGCCATCCCCCGACCCCCCTCCACCCCCCCATTATTACACGATGTGCATTTATCCATGCCGCTCACTTAGGATGCTTGTCTGGCCCCATAGGCATATGAGTGTGGAATCCCTGCTTTAAACCTATGGGGTTTGTTTTTGAAAAAAGTAGTAAAGGCAGGCTTACTTAGTTAACCTCCGCCTAGTCAGGCTAAGGTGGTTGCACCTCAGTGGATTAATGGTTTTTAAGGTCCGGTTACCAACCCTGATGACTGAGCTCTGGGGATTGATTCATGTCAATAAAACACATGAGAGATTTACCAATAAACATGTACTCCTGACCAGACTAGATGATGAACAGAGCACCCCTTTCCTGTGTGTAAGGCCATGCAGCAGTCTAAATTATTTATTCATTTACTGATACTCAGCGGCAGAGTCAGACGTGAAACTCAAGCCTTCTGGTTCTCCCCTACATTTCTTAACTTGGAGCTTCACTTAGTTTCTCAAAGGGAAGGCATAAACAAAGGGGTTTTTGAAACCCAGGGTAAGTAGTTTAGGGATTTTTGTCATTGAGATGTGTCCACCCCACATTCTCCCTCTCCTGAGTTAGACTGAGGAAGTATAGAGAAGAGAGAAGGCAAGCAGAGTACTCAGTAGTCAGAAGATAAATGGAGGCTGTCCGGGTCAGGATAACTAGGATGCTGAGATTGTGTTTCTAAGTCTGGATTGTTGATGGATAAGTAGGTATGATCTTATTAATGATTTTGAGACATGTGGTACCTGCTCTGACATTTTCTTTAGCGGTTTCCTACCTCTTCCTGATTCTAATAAATGTATATCATGGTTTGACCTTATTAAATGTTCAACCTGAGTATTACAATATTAATCAGGAGACATTTTTCTAGTAGCATCTGTTTTCCAAACATGGATCTTGTGACATATGTTGTATTATGATATGGATCCTGGAAAGTAAAATTAACAAAAAACAACAGCAAAATGTCTGCCCTTGTAAGCATTTTGGGCCCGCTCCTCTTTTTCTTTGTTTCAAAATGCTTCTAAATCACATGCAAGTCTTGATGTCAAAAGGGCTGTCATTCCCCTCTGAGTTTTTTCACGGGGCTTTTAGAGTTTACTAGAAAATGTGGTGACAGTTACAGCTGAAGATAATGTTAAGATGAGAAGGAAATGAGACACATTGGAGGGCTGAGATGCGCTTAGAGCATCATAGTCTCGCGGTGATGGATTTAAACTGATGGTTCCTGCCGAGTTCTTCGTCCCGTCAAGTCCCGCAGGTCAGCTGGTCATCACAGACTGAATCGTAGGCTTTATGATAACTGAGAATTATATTCAGAACTTGAAACAGCAGTGGAAATAAGAGACCAGTTGTTGGCTGTAAACAGCTTCTGAGAATGCTTTTCTAAAAACAGATGCCAGGGAAAAGGCCCTGGACCTGTGATTCTTGGTCTCTGGAGGTGGGTGAGGGGGCAGGTGCTGGGGGCCCTCCAAACTAATTTCTCCCCCTTGCTGTGCTTTACAAAGAGGTCAATTTCACTCTTCACTGAGATAGAAAAGTCAGTATTGGGAGCCATTTTAAACGTCTAAATTGGCTTTTTTAATGAAGTTGAAGGCGCCAGGGAGGCTGTTGGAGGGGTGGGAGGTGACGATTTACAATGCCTTCTCTGGTCCTTTTTGCTAATTTTCCAGCAGTTCTCTGCAGGGGAGCCGAGTTTCTTTCAAGATTGTTTCAATGTTAAATTTACACTAAATCAAGAGCGCAGTAAGCCCCAACCTAGTCTTTTTAAGGGAAGGAAATTTTGAAGGAGCCAGGTCCCCTGTGGGGAGCTGTTGCAGAAGGCAGGAGATAGCAGATAAAACCACTATAGAAGTTGGGGAGTGGGAAGTCAAAATTAGAAGGCTTTGCGATTTTTTCAAAATATGTCTTTCTCTCCTTGTATGTCTTTTCCTGACCGCACCTCTTATATTATTTGTTTTATATGGTGAATATTTTCTCTAGTGTAAAAGAACAAAAATGACCTTTGAAACATTTTTCTCCGTGTTGCATTTAGGCCAAGACCCTCCAGATCATCCTTTACCCTGCTTGCAGGGCACTTTGCTAGCCCAAGCTCTTAGGCAGTGTCTTTGTGCTTTGCAGCACACCTGAGTCATATATTAATGGATCAATAAAAGATGCCCTATTGTGTCTTAAAAGGATAGTAAGAACTGGATGCTGACCTGAAAAGGCATGGTGCTGATGGTGACCAGATCTCTTACCAGCAAAATATAGCTAAACATGTCACTCACTTTCTTGCTAAACCTCCAAAGCAATATACAAGATAGTGCATGGTGGAAAAGATTATTAAATGTATAAATGTCAACTCACTTTGTCATGCAGATGGTAGTTCCCATCTTTCTTTCTTCCTCCCTCCCTCACTCCCTTCCTCCCTCTCTTTCTTTCTTTCTTTCCCTTTCTCATTCTCTCTCTCTCTCTTTGTCCCTCCCCCCTTCCCTCCTTCCTTCCCTCCCTCCTACTTTCCTTTCTATTTTGCAAGATAAGGAATGTTTGTTTGACTTTTAAAATTGCGTGAAATCAGAACTTAGTACTTACTTGTGAACATGGCTCTACAGGAAAGGAGGCAGATAAATATTATTTTCTAAAGAACTACTCAGCCGTATGTGAACATATGTGTTAATGTGAAGCTGAATTTGTTTACTCACAAATGGTTATCTCTAACAACCTTGAGGCTTTTTAACGCTCTAATGTGAACTGCATTGTGTCCCACGCTATACCATCAGCTAGGGCTACTCCTTTAAGAAGTTTAGTATCACAGATCTTGAGACTTGATACTACTGAATAGAGAAATATCACTAGCTCTTCAAATATTTTGTGGCCTTTTTCTTCCAAAATGGCCTTGAAACAGAGTGTGGGTAAGTCTTTCGAAGGAATCATAATTTCTTGGTTTAAACCTAACCAAATAGATTATCATGGGCAGCTTGGCCGTGCCTATTGAAAGCAATTCAACATATTTTTTGAGTAAGAGATTACAATTTGAGAAAATTTCACTTACTTCACAAATATTTATTGTCTGCCAATGTACTGGGACCTTCACGTGAAGTACTAGTTCTTCTTCTCAGTAGAGTATATACCAAATAAACATGTAAATTAATTGCTGTGAGAGATTTTTTTTTTCCATTAGTGTATATACAGAGTGCAGCAGTGACACAAAAGACGACCGTTGGCTTCCTGAGATGGCTCAGGACATGTACCAGAAAAGAGGGGACTCTTGGAGGAGTAATATTGGCCAGATAAAAATGTTATGGAAAACATCCCAGAAAAAGAAAATAACATATACAAAGTCATGGAGTCAAGAAACATCGTGGTATATTTAAGGACGCGTATATAGTCCTGTAGTGTTTCCTGTTAGAATCTTGCTCTTATTTCAATACTCATAAAGAAAATAAAGTCTATTGCCTGCAGCAGTTGTGAGATACATGATAAAGAAATGACCTTCAGTTATTTACTAAAGAGGATGACTTAGTATTGATTACACAGCTTATTTGGGTGATAAAATGAATTAGGAAAATGTACTGAAGACAAAATTATCTAAACTATAATACTGTAACATAAGGAAAAATGATGGCCTGGAAAAGACAGGTGCCTGTAAGAGACGGCTGAGTGCAGCTTTAGTGTCCATCCATGGACTGTGGGTCCTGGGAGAATGAATAGGGCAGATGTGCAGTCAGGCTGGAGTTGTGTTTCTGTGAGGCAAACAGGCACAGAGTGAAGCTTAGTCAGGTGTGCCACACTGGGACAGCGGCTCCATAGGATGAGGCAGGAAGAACTGGGTGGAGAGGAAAACAAATAAAGAAGGGGAGGGCAGGGCACAGACTGGTACGGGGACAAGGACAATGCCATCCTGGCAGGGTAGGTGTTCCCCGAGCCTGGCAGGGATGAGAAATGTGGGACCTGGGTTATATATATGGAGAGTCCTACAACATTCCGCACTGTTTGGAACATCTCAGTAAATATCCGTATCATTCATAGTCACCGGGACTGTGTCATCTGTTCCTCGAAATTTAAATATGGCGACCAAGAGGCTCTGGTGTTCTCCATGCCTCCCACTTTCTTGCTATTTCTGGTTATCATCTCCCTGCCTGGCTTCGCCCTGCAGAACCCTCACAGCTCATGCAACCTGGACCAGCCCAAGGCTTTCGTTTTTCCTTCAAGGGTTTTCCTGAGGAAGGACGATCCGCTAAAGAGAAAGAATTAGTAACTTCATTCTTCCCGCATCCCTTTTTGCTTTGAATCCTGGAAAAATTAAAGCTCAATTTGTTTCCCAGCTCATGCAACTCTAGAAGACCTTATACTCTGTATTTCTGTGTCCAGACCCCAATCAGAGCTTTATTGAATTTTCAGTGGTTATTCACTGATTAATTTTATGCTTTGGTATTTATAGCTATTTTAGAAAGTCCTTTGAGGCCCATTTGAAATGAATTGAAAATTAATAAGAAAAAGTAATCAAATACTCCTTCTAATCTCATGCATCCTTTGGCATAATCCTCTCAGTTCCCCTCTTCCTTGGAGCATGTTCTTTGTCACTGGGTCAATTTTACATCTTCTTCTCTCTGATGTTCTTTCTTAGTAACTCTCAACACTTACAGCTTTCAATTAAAAAATATCCCCCATCTTACTAGTTGCAAAACTCTTTGTTTCTTTCCACTTTTCTGAAGAATCCTGATTTTTTTCCTCCTGAAATCATCACTGTTTCGAGCGATCAGGAAGCAAAACCATTCCATACAACAGGTTTGCTTCTCCCAATCTACTTTATTCTTAATAACGAGTTTTAGTCATCATCCCATATCTCCTATATAATGAATTTTTTCTGCTCTTCTGTTTTTCTTGGGTTGGATGGCCTGCTTTCTAATTTCTAGAGAGTGGAAGTAAAGGAGACACATAATCTTCTCTCTGTTGGAGCTATTTTCTCTTAACAAAGGTTTTCTCTTTTCCAAATTTTAAATTGCATATGGAACCCAGGAATAAATGAAGATGATCATTTATAATTGAAGTTGTTTGTGGGGCATGTTATACTATCAGGGCAGCTCCCACAGAGGGCCAACTGGACTCGGATTGGTTCTCAACTTGGACTTCATTTCTTGGCTTTGACCCAAGGTACAACTATATATTGTTTTTCAAGTTGGCAGCCAAGGTATCAGAATCAGCATTTCCCCTACTAAGCGTTCTTAACCTACAGTTGGTGGCTTTGTCATTTCCTCCCTAAGCTTGTCTTGACTTCCACTTTCCGTTAGTTGAGAACTGGAATATTCACTTATACCACGTAAGCATTTAAACTCTAGCATTCTAGAGGATTTAATAAATCCTTATGGGCTATCTAGGGAGTAGAAGCTACAGTCTTAGTGTCTTGGAAGTATTTCTGGTCTCAATTCCCACCTGATTCTAGAGTTTGGAAAATCAGATCAACAGCTTAGGGGTTCAGTTGCATCCAACGTTGAAAATAAGCCCTCTGAGATTTGTAAATCTGTACCTTGTCATTTGTTTTACTAAGTTCAGTAATCTAGTTTTTAAATCAAATCTATTTATGGCTCATATATTATGTGCAGTTAATCTCTTGTTATTATATAGCAGTAGATAATTTTCATAAACTTACCTATTTGAGTTGTCTTGATAAGTATTTTTTAAATACTATGGACATATTTACATGTAGAAACCTAGTTGATTCTCTAGAAAGTGTAATTGGTGTGGAAATATACAGATGACTTTAACTTGGTAGGGAAACTCTTGACCATTTGTAATTTTAGAAATGATTGCAGTTAGTGGAATTTCAGTGGAATGAAAATATACCGTATAAAAAACCCATACTATGAAATTTTCACCATGGAGTCACTAAAATATTTATTGTTTATAAAATATTTTTTTCATCCTTGAACAGTCTTTGAAATATTACTCACTAAAAACATCTCCCCAATGAAGGATTGTTCTAAAGTGCAGTTGGCTTTTTTTCTCTTCTCTGCAGTCAAGGAGGATCTATAAAATGGTAATTGTTCAAATGTTCTTCTTGTAAACTACTATATATTTCCCTGTCTCAAGCAAGTGAAGGTCTATGTTGGCAGAAGTCAGCTTCTGCTTATTAAGTAATATTGCCATGGCTTGTAAAATTGGGAAGAAGTGTATCTGAAGCTGCAGTGTTCCTTTCATATATCACTCACTGTTATGCCTTTCAGAATTATGGAAGGCATACTTAAGTCTGAATCAGGGAATAATGTTAGAGAAAATAAATATCCACTTTTTTGGGCAGCAGTTTAAAATATATTAAATTTTAGAAATGTTCGAAGTCACAGGCATGTTCTTTGATTTATTCACTTTTATTAATATATAACCAGCATGCAGTGTTCAAACTGACCTTTTGAGGTTTGGATTATCACTCTGGGTAATTTTTTTGTAGTCTTATGCTAATTTAGTCCAGTTATAATCTTGCCAAATAATTAGTAATAGAGAAGTGTCTTTTTTTCTCGTATAGGAATAATGCAACCAAGGTATATTTAGTTAAATGCATTTTGGCTCTTCATTTCAAGCTGAAATGACTGTGGCTGAATATCAAGGATGCCTTTTCAAAATAATGTCCCTGAACACTCGGGGAAATGCAATGAAATATTAATGGCATATATGAAATCATATTAAATAATCAGCTTTTTTATTTTTAAATTACCAAACTCCCTTTCTGCCTCTCTTCTAATTTCTCAGCCCTTTCTAAGTTTTGTGACTGTTGAGCTATTTGGGAATTACTGGTAGTGGAGCTCTTTTGCCTAAGTAGGAGTGGAGGGGAGGAATTTTTATAGTAGACTCCAATGTTTAACTTAGACTTATCTCTAGTCTGAGAATATTGTCATACTCGTAGCTCTGTAAATAACCAATCGTATGCTCTTGGACAAGTTATATGAAACTTTTTGGTAGTAATATCTTGAGTTCCCTCAAAGGGATCATATATGTGCAGTCCTTGTTGGTAGAGCCATTTGTGAAGGTCCAGATTGCCTTCTAACAATTTCCTGTTTTGTGTTTTTTTCACAAAATCCAACAAAATCTTGGCAGACGTATCCACTGGGCAGCCTTGTCAACTGGTAGCAACTCCCCCACTTGCAAGCATGCTGACCACAAAGATCCCAAAGAAAGTTTTATGATGCATATAAATTGAAGGAGCTTTGCAATGGACAAATCCAAGTTATACCTTTCCAGATTTACTTACTGTCACTCCATCTGCATGTATACCCTATGCTTTAGCCTACTCAAATAATGACTAGTCCTGGAACATACCATGCTCTCTTTTGCCTCTAGATGTTTGCCTGGAATTCTCATCAAGCCCGTTGCTGCCTGATAAATGTATACTCACTTTTCCTGACTTAATTCAAGCACCAGTTCCTCTGTGAAGCCTTCCCAAATTTCCCTCCCTTTCCCCAATACACATTGGCTCTGGTACTCCCTTTTTTAGATCACTGTATACTTATACCTGTTGTAATACTTAATAGATTGTATTCAGATCTGCTGGCTTGTTTACATGTGTGATTCCTGTATCTCCAGGTGTTCCAGCCCAGAGTATAAAACATAGGGTCACAATAACTTGACAAAAAGGCATTTGTGTGGCTTTTTTCCCAAAAGGTGGTAGGCATGGGGAGTCCTTTTATCCTTCAAGTGGTAGATAGCACTTCTCTCTTCTACAGCCTGTTCACTGATGCCCCTTGAAAGCCACCAAAGCCCAATACCCTTTGCTTTTCCGTTTCTCTTCCACGTGGAGACTGGTCTGGTGTTCTGTTTAAATCACCATGCTTGTTCTGTGCACCAGTGTCCTGCAAAAGCCTCCCTGATGGGGAAATTCTGTTCCCTTCCTCTAGTCCTGTGGTCTGTCCCACTGTCACCATGAGTCCTGTTTTGTGCTCTCAGTGCCTTACAGAAGTTTTTATAAAATAACTCTTCTAGTGCCCCTCCTCTTCCACAGATATACAAACAAAACACACTGGGAAACTAAGTCCTTTTCTTCCAGGGCTACACATTTAAGGGTAAGAAGCTGTTTGTATATGTAATATGCATGTACTCTATTAAAAATAACTTCGGAGTTCAAGTGCCATATTGCTAGAGAATCAAAAAGTAAGTAAAAGTTTTGGCTAAGTTAATCTTCACTTATCTACAATAGTCATCTATCTCAAAACCCAAGAATTAAATTCTTCTGAGAGGCTTTCCATTTATCATGTATGTATGTGTGTACATATATACATAATACATGATTATTGCAATGCTTTTATTGTACAATACTTTCTTCCTTGACACCCCCAGTTGCTAAAATACTCTTGTTTTTGGCTTCTTTCCAACCCTACTGATTGATACCTTATAGATACCAAAGTTATTTTCTATTAAGTACTTTTATAACACTGAACTTTTGAAACAGAAATCTATTCCTTTTGATGATGAAATGCCAGGTACCATTTCCTTGTCTGTCTCTCAGAATCCCATGATCAGAGTCCCTGGGAGGAGGATATTTTTAACTTCACACACCGATACTCTGTGGGAATATTTTCTACTCCCTTGTAATAGGGAAAGCACTTTGTTTTAGTTTTTCAAAGAGTTACACTCTTTGTTCTGAAACTGTTTGTTACACTCATTAAATAACCAAATTAAGACTTTTGCAACTTGGTAAAATATGGATGCAAGAGGAAAGAGACTTGGTCTTTTTATAAATTAATCGAATTAATTTAAATTCATTTTCATGTTTGAAAAGAGTTCACAAAAGCTGCCAAAGTTGGTGTCGGAAGACAACTTTAATAGATAATGGAAGAGTTTATGAATTTATATTTATTTTATATCAATTGTTTTGTAAGTATTTTTAAATTCTCACTTTGGTACAGGGGATCCCCAAGACCACCCTCAGGTTTGATAATCCACTCCACTGACTCACAGAACTCAGAAAAGCTGTTATACTCATAATTATAATTATAGTTTATTACAGCAAAGGGATACAGATTAAAATCAGTAAAGGTGAGATCTGGGAGAGACCAGGCAAGAGTTTCAGTTTGCTTCCCACAGCGGAGCTGTATGGACAACACTTAATTCTCCCTGCAATGTGATGTATAGAAAGTATTGCCAGCCAGGGAAGCTCACTGGACCCTGTGTCCAGGGTTCCTACTGGGGCCAGTCACGTAGGCAGCAGACTGACCTACTCAGTCTCCAGCTCTCCCAGATGTCAAACTGAGTGGCAGTCTGGGCTTAGGTGACAAAAGTACAGGCATTAATCACATTGCACTGTTAGCATAAACTATTTGCCATGGCCCAAGGCCCCAGGTATACAGTCTTACCAGGCAGGATATTCTAAGGGCTTAGAGATTATCTCCCAGGAGCGAATTGTTTCTTTGAACACACACCCAAGCTTACTAAGTCAACCCTTTATTGCAGACTTCTCTTTGGAGACACCCAAGCTGAAATGATGCATGCAGTTGCATTTTGTTTAAGAAAGACAGTCATGGTCTGCCAATTAGAGTAGGTGTACTCAAAGAAAAGGTCTTGTTTCAACCTCAGAAGATTGGCAATATATCTATATTTTCAGTTAAAATAAAATGTTTAAAGCAGCATGTATCATTTTTTGGATTCCTCCCTTACATTGGCTTTTAAATTTCCTACCTGTCCCAGTCTCATCTGCTAAAAACGCTTCTCATGAGCTTAAAATGATCTTAAATTTCTCATCTCCATGAAATGGCTCACAACATAAGGATGAAGTGAAGAGTAAAAAAAAATGAAGTAACGAAGTTATTTTCAGCAATCACAAATAGAAATGCTGCAAGAGTCATCGTCATGCAGCATGTTTAAATACGTGTCAGCACCTGGTCCTCTTGTAGTTCCAGGTTTCACTATCAAACAAAAGATACCGGAGGAGATGGCACGTAAGGGAACAAATTGTGTTTTAAAGTGGGGATGTGGAGAGTCCTCTTTTTGTCCTTGTGCTCCAGAGCATGCTGTAGTGAAACTGACCTGTCCCCGTCCCGTCCCCACTCTGTACTCTGTCCCCCATCCTGTGGAGGATTTGCCTGCATACAGGAAGTCAGTGGGATAAGCTCTTCTCATTGATTGATGGACACATTTTGTTTTACACAGCAGCATGTAACTTCTCTCTTAAAGAAGCCATAAGAAAGAATGAAATAATGCTATTTGCAGCAACATGGATGGACCTAGAGATTAGCATACTAAGTGAAGTAAGTCAGATGGAGAAAGACAAATATCATATGATATCGTTTGTATGTGGAATTGCAAAAAAAATGATACAAATGAACTTATTTACAAAACAGAAACAGACTCACAGACATAGAAAACAAACGTATGGTTACCAAAGGGGAAGAGGGGGGAGGGACAAATTAGGAATTTGGGATTAACATATAACACTATTGTATATAAAATAGATAAACAACAAGGACCTACTGTATAGCACAGGGAGCTATATTCAATATCTTGCAATAACCTGTAATGGAAAAGAATCTAAAAAAGAACACGCGTGCACGCACACACACACACACGTATATAAAACTGAATCACTTTGCTGTACACCTGAAACATTGTAAATCAACTACAGTTCAATAAGAAAAGAAAAAGAATCTCTCTCTTCTGCACATGGGAAGGGGCATTGCCAGCTTTCTTAAAACTGGAGGGACGCATCAGCATGGCTACTCTAAAGATGTTTAACTGTGCAGTATCTGTTAGAACAGCAGGACCGTCTTCACATTGAGTATGGGCCAGCGCCCTGATATAAAAGTCAGATTGTCAGTGAATGAACCATCTCTCTTTTTATAGAAGTTATCTATGTTTTATCAAATCAGATGTAGAGCAGTGCTGATAAATTAGTAAGAAGTTATTCATTTGGATTATGCTGTGCTGAACTTCAAGATCTCCTTACCTCCTAATGCTCGGGATTTAATTTTATAGAAAAATTATTTTCTGCATAATTCACAAATTCATTGTTCATCGTTTGGTGTTTTCATTAGAAACCTTTGCAAATGTCTTTAGTAATAATGGTAAAAGTAGAAAATTAACATTTTTTGTCTTAAATCAACTTCAACGTCATTTTAAGAAAAATGAGAGGAGAAGCAGGAAAAAATATTAATAGTCACACTACTTTTTTATCCCTGAGAAGGGTAGACATACTGAGTAATGAATTATTGATTCAATGTTGATGAACCTGAGTTTATCTTGAAACTTCTACCTTGGATTGGGGAATAGCTAGAGTTTAACCTCTCTTTACTGATTACGAACCTCGGTGAGATTGGAGCAGGCATAGGAAATGCAGGTTATTGACATTTTCCTAACAAAGCTACCTCTGCATACAATTTAAGTCATCCAACAACTCTCTATTTCCATTTCTGTGCACGGCAAATAATAGGTGCTACTGGGAGGAAAAATCAATATTGTATTGGATAAATATACACAAAAGATTGGTGCTTATCAGGGTAGACTCTAAAGATGTTCAGCTTCATATAGAAGCAAGGCAATACATTTTGTTCCCAAACAAATTTTATGTATTTAAAATGTACGCAAAATTCTGAGACTATCTTTTATGTTGTCAGTCTTATTATTTCCTCTCCAACTAAAAGTATAAAATTATCATCAACTTGTACTTCCTCATACTTCATGCATGGCATGAAAACAGTATTTAAGTATGTATTGGTATAATACTTCTAAATGTTAAGGATTCATTTCATCTCTTAAATGTTGTTTTTGTCTACGTAATCAAAATAGTTACTCCATGTTAAGGCTAGTTGGTTGTCTGAATAAGGTTGTGACAGAGTAAATGAAAATAATTTTTCTACATTTATTCATTAGGATAATTAAAAATACTGAATCTGTCATACTGATGTGACCTTCTCACATAAGGTAAAATTAGTGTTCATTTTTGTAATTTAACTGTAATATTTATCTTGGTTAATATAACTTTAACTTCATCTTTTTCAGTAAAATAAGTTGCTGATTTTGTCTTGTAAATTATTGCTAAGTATGATTTTCATCTATCACCGAATCCTTGTCAGTTAGATAAGGAAGTTATTCTATAGCAGTGAGGTACATGAAGGTGTCAGGGTAATAATCCAGTTATCTAGGTGCCCAAGTTCTTCCTGTGAGGCTTGCTCTGCAAACCACCTCGGTCATATGTCTGTATTAAAGTGACACTGTCTGTTTTAGTTAAAGATTATTATGGGGAAATTGGTGATGCTATTTTAATGAAAAATAGAATACTATAATTATTTTATCAGTGACATAATTTATTGACTTTTAAGGATCATTATTGTATTCATTACATATTGTAGAAATATGACTCCTTTTCCAGTGTTCATGTTTTTTGACATTAATGCCAAAGTCTTCAAAAAATAATGTGATAACACTTCAGATTTTTTAAGATGTCATTTTTATTTTACATTCCCTGCACAAGTTACATTGGGTAGGTATCGTTTTAAAAACTGAAAGGAAGAGAGGGAGAGGGGGAAAGAGAGAGGCAGATTCTTGTCAAGTAATTACATTAAATATTCCCTCTGGGGGAAAAGAGTATCCAAAAACTTGAGAAGTGGTGGAAATGGAAAGATTAAATTAACTTCTTGTAAAATAATTTTCCACATCATTAGAATATTTGTTTTCAAATGTCAGGAGCAGATGAAATAATTTTACTACAGATATAGCTTCAAGGATGAGACAAACTCACAGAGCACTAGAACAATGGAAGATACAGAACTTCCCCAAGGTGTATAGCGAGATGAGATTGCTCACTGAGCGGAAAGAATACTACTCTTTATGACTGAACTTTTGAGTTGTTTCTGGGATAGTTTTGAGTTGTATCTGGGATAGTTATACATGAGGAAATATTGTAAAGCACAGACAGCAATATTTGCCAGCCATATTTATTAAGACTGAATGCACATGGAGCATTAAAATGCCATACAATACAATGTGTTATGTTGAATTTTAAGAAATTTCAAGGCAGATTAAAAATTGACATTAGAACAAATCGACTGTCTTTGCCTTCTGCCATAAATCTCATTTTTTTTTCTCTCTCATCATTAACCACTTTCATTTCTTTGGCATTTGCAGACATCCACCTCCTTGAAAAGCCTTTCATTTTTGTCTCTTATTCTCTCTCCTTTCTTTCTTTCTTGGCCATCTATTATCCAGATGTTGACTTTAATGCCAAAATTAATGACACTTTAAAATTTACTCTCTAATTTTAAGCCTTAGACACCTGACCTTTCCTGCCTACTTCTCTTTTTAAAAAAATCTTTATCCAGTAGTCGAGGGCAGCTCATTAATTAGCATTCACAGCAGAGCAGGAGGGAGATTTGCACCTGCTTGAAATGCCTTTTATCTCACTATTGAATTGCATTTAGAATTTCATAAAGTCTAATTTGGCTCAGTGGGCTCTTCCATGTTTGTTAACTAAAACACGTGGTTCTGGCGTCCCCAGGTTAAGTGGAATCAGTCTCTCTGAACAGGATGTTTTTCTTCTTTACAGTGTGATAGGGGTATAATGTCTGTGCTAGGAAAGGGTATTGACTTCAGATCCATGGCTCATTAAAAGACCATACAGAGTAGAAAAAATGACGCTAGCATAAAGGTGTGTTTTAGACTGTTTAAAGGGCCGTGGAATTACAGTCTATAGGAGTATATACTGAGTAAAACTATGGAAAAGTGAGGTTTTCTGCATGCAACCTGCTATAACAATATAATAACATACACTGTATATAGATTTGAGTAAAAACTCAGGCCAGCAGTCTTTCCATATAAATGTATAGCCTTGGGCCTGGATAGGGTTATTCCCTTGTCTCCTGAGAAGGGATTTGCTCAAGAGAATTTACTAAGGAGTAAATGATACTTGGATTTTCTGACTGTTGTGAACGGCTGGGAAGAGTGTCTGGCTTACCTTTGGGTTGTGGGTATATGTCCAAATACGTCTCATAACATGGCAGCCATGGAGTAGACCAGGAGGAAGGGAAGAGAACCACTTTAGTCCACTCTACTTTGTCCTGGTAGTTCAAAAACTTCTCCAAAGTCCTAAGCCTAAAACTCAAACAAGATGCCTGATGAATGGAAATAGGAAGATGGTTGAGAAGACATTTCTAGGATTGGCAGCCCAATTCTAGGACTGTGCTTGGTGAAACTAGCACATCTCTAGTCAAAATAATTAGGCCAAAAAATGCCTGTTTTTTTTAGTGACTTCAATTCTTAAATAGCTTGCAAGTATCTTATTTTTAAAAAAGAGGCTTAGATTATGTACTTGCTGGAAACCATTTCGTATCAAGCAAGAGTCTTTGGTTCTACAATTTTCCGTGTTTTTTATTTTTCATGGTTATTTAGAGATGAATAACCAGCTATAAATAAAGATTCAGGTTGTTTGGCAATAGCTTTACAGGGGGAACTAAATGCCTTTTTAATTTGGAAGCAAACCAGAAACAAATGGTCATGTTCACTAAAGTGCTTCCCTTGGGGGTGTGTGATAGGTAAGAATGGGCAATAGGATTTGGCATGAAGTGGGTAATTTTGGAATGCGGTATAGCTAAGAAATATTTTGATTTGCTTCCCTGTTGATTTCTTGGCTGGGGTTCCTGGCACAAAGTGTGGAAATCAGATTAATAGGAATATGTGAAGTTTTAGTGTTTTATGTTAAAATGCCATTTTAGAATTAGTCTAAATATAATCAAGCCTAGTTTGAATTCACCAGCCAAGACCTGTAATTAGAATTTTGCATTGTGATGTTATGGCTCCGAACCAGAACTCAAAGTGGATGAAGGATAAGGCTAGCTGAAACCAGCCAGTCAGTCCATTGCTGAACAGAAAATAGAGCAGCTAGAAGAGAAGCTATGTCTTCCCTGAGAGTTGCCGTCTACTTCCAAATTCAGTCGTTCAAGTCTCTATGTCTAGAAAAGACCATGGTGCATCTATTTTTTTCACTGAGTAGAAGTTGGGTTTATTTTTATAATTAACTGAAGAATTGTATTTTTGTATTGAATAATCAGAAAAGTTTATACAATCATATAGAAAATGCTTACCTTTTTCTAAAATAATTCAGTTGATTGTTTCTAATTCAGATCATCCCACACACTTACTGCTACCTACCTTCTCATAATTTTAATTCTCATTTATATCCCCAGAATAAGTAGTGACAAGACAGTTACTGTATGCTACCTTTTCATAGCGTTGGTAAAGATTTGGCCTTGCCTGAGTCAATTTTCAGATATCAGTTCATTATTAGACTCCCATAAGCATAGATAATTCAGGATTGAGTATATTAAGATAAACAATTTCAAAATGTTCTAAAAAACACAACATTTTAGAAATAGGTCACAGATCATCATTACAACCTTAAAATCATAGTGTATCTATTTTTAAAAAATGTATTGACATCGGGAATACAGTTGAAGGATGTACAACTCTTATTTCCCACTTGACTGACTTAAGGAGAATGTTCTCTTGGTACAGCGAGTGTGATCATTAGAGGAATGCTGTAGAGATACCCGAAAGGATTCTTCTATAGAATAGTGTTTTCTGCTAGATGAGGACTAAACCTCAAACCTCTGTATGGGTTTGAGTGCTGATGGTGTCAAGGAAGAGACTGCCTATTCTTGAACACAGGCCAACCACACACGACCCTCTAATGACATTTCTTTTAATTAGTGCTTCTCAACCTCTCTATAACAACTATTTTGTAATACTGGCTTTACTGTTCTGAAATAAAATTCAGAAATAATGCAACCTACCTATGTACCTAATTTTAAAAAATCAATCTAATGCCAAACATGGAGAGATAAAAAGAAAAGTAATTTATAATAAAATAACATGTCTGATGATAGGTAACTACTCATGCAGAACTTTACCAGAGGACAAAAAAATAGCTCCACAGTTTCCAATGCCATTTAGTTTCCAAGAAACTCAGAGGGGACCATAGTGATCCCATTAGGATTCTCTGCTTTTTAAAGAAAGTATATTAAGTGTCTTGTCAACCCTTTGGCTTCTAGATAGATGTTTTTCTGACTTGCTAAAGCAGCAGGACCCTGTCTTCCAAAGAAATCATATTCAGAGGAATAATATATAAATAGTATATAAAGCACATAAAAGCTCTTCTCTACTTCCTGTCTGCCATAGTGGCTGCATCTGAAGCATCACTGGTCCAGGGGTCTGGATATCTGATTGTTTCAGTGATACCTTGAGAGCTAAAAATAAGTTGAAGCAGATGAAAGGAAATCTGTTTTTACTAGTAAGGAAGTGACTTCTTCCTTAAACTTTTTTTTTTTTTTTAGAACAATAGAACCATTCTCTCAGCCTTACTATTAAAAGAAAGTTTTAAGGATCAGAGAAGATAAATGAAAGTCTCTTGGGAAGATGTGTCAGGAATGTTTTATACAATTCTTGATTGCACAGCTAAAGGAAATAACAAATATTTGAGTGGATGAGATACTCAACTTGCTAAATGCTGCTCTAACTTCAGGTCAGTTACTCATGTTTAAAATAAGGCCATTTGAGGACAGGCTGTCTAACATTTATTCCAGGTCAAAATACAGATTAAAAATTTATCTCATGAATGGATATAAGACAAATACAACTTTCCTTTCACTAACCATTCTTACACTGAGTGTTAGATCTCTTTTATACTTGGTCTTCCTTTTTGGAAGAGAATCAACATCTTGTAGAGTCAGAAGAAACCTAAGGAGTATTTATCTCAACATGAACATTTTGAAAATAAGGAAATGAAGCCAGCGACATAAATTGATTTGCCCAAACTCACACACAAAGTCAGCTGTCTAATGAGAAATACATGCTGGCCGTAGAGTCTATACCATCTAAAAAAAAATCACTTCCCTAGAGAAACTTAAATCTTTGTTACTAGTTTGGACATTATCAGATACTTAGAATTAAATATTTCTTCTAACAAAATAAGATTGGTTTTATTAACTAGCAGGAACCAGAAATGTTGCAGGACTAGAGGACGTTTGATATGGTTGACCTCTCTGGGTGACTCACTTCTTATATTCCTCATGGCCAGTCAGCTGGCCTTGTAGGTTTAATTCAGTACACCATCACCATAATCTTCTAATAAATAATGTCATGATGATCTGCCTTCATATTTATATTTCTCCTGTAAAGGTAAATTTATATTGTCACCACTAATTGATCTCAACATGGCAAAAGTCTTTCCTTTGACAGGCATATATTTATTTTTTCTTAAAAATTGATTACCAGAATTGGGTCAAAACACTGCCAAAACTCACCCCTTAATGCCATTGGTTCCCAGTCAGGAGTGTGCATCATGAACACCTGAGGAAGCTTTATTAAGACCAGGTAGGGCTAGATTGCACCTCAGATACACAGAAAGAGAAACACTAAAGATGCAGTATGTGCAAGTGTATCTTAGGACAGATTACCCAGGGACCAGATTCTGAGTAGGTTTATATTCAGGGGGTTTACTGGAAAGTACTCTTAGAAACAACTCCTGGAAGAAATTAGGAGGAGCAGGGTGGGCAGAGGGAGAAATTGAAAAGAAATATAGTTGCATTAGACGGAGGCCTCAGACAATTCTATGGGGAGATTTGGACGTAGCCCCAAATTAGGGAAGGATGTAGGGCCCAGTCATTGGAAGCAGACTTTCCCTGGATGGAAGTGTAACCTAGGATGAGACAGCTCCCATCTGCCTTCTCGGCCATGAGCTGTTAACAGCCAGCACTCCTGGCAGCTAGGGAGATGAGTACCTGGGCCTAACAGGCTATCTAGGTGCAGGCTACACCCAGATTCACTTGCTTTAAGTAGTAACTTACCTCATCTAGGAACAGCTCTTCCTGGATTATGGTTGGCTTCTTTTCCTGGGGAAATGTAAAAGAAGAAGTTTAGTCTGATCAACTTCAGTCCTGCCCCTGCAGCAGGACTTGTAGCTGCAACTGATACTCATGGTCTCCAACAACTTGTACTCATTCCAGAGTACATTCACCCACTGGCTGGAACCTCTGCTGGTCTAGATGGCTTACCTGGTGGGTTGATCCAAATCCCTGAAGGGTCAGAGCCCTCGATTTCCATACCCTTCACAGGCCGATGTACACCATTGCATTTGCCAATTTACCATCAACACTGGGTAGGAGAGGGTAGAGAAATGCCCATTATCATCAGGTTGCAAATGTATTACTCTCTTCTCCCGCTGAGTAACAGTATCCCTACCTCCTCATGACAATCAGAGTCAAGTGCGTGACTCCTTTCCTGTTTACTGGTGTTTGACATGAAGAGCCTAGAGTGACTGTTAGCATTCATCGGTCAGTATTCAACAGGACTCTTTCCAAATTTTATCAGTGAAATTTTATAAATTATATAAATTTTATAAATTGCACTGATATCTTCCCTTTAGAGCCAGAGTAGGAGGGTAAAATCGAATCAGAGAATCTAGGTGGTGGGTATTTGCATATTCACTAAAATTGTTTCAACTTTTCTGTACATTTGAAAAATTTTATAATAAAATGTTGCAAAAAATATTGTAAGGCTACTAGATTGAAAACAGAATAAAAGCCCACAATGGAAAAGTATACAAGTAGATGCTGGAAATACTTACAAACATTTAAAATGCTATAAAGCTGGATGCTAATATGAAGAAAAATAAAACTAGTCCTATATAAAAAAACTCAATATAAAAATATTTTTATAGAAATTGGAAAGTTGATTTTAAAATTTGAAAAGGCAAAGAAACTACAATCACTGAAATAATTTTTTTAAAAGATGGACAAAGATGAAAGACTCACACTATTTAATTTCAAGACTTAGTATAGGACTACAGAAATCCAGAGAGTGTGGTAGTAGAAAAAGGATAGATATATAGACTGATAAAAAAGATTGGGAATTTCAGAAATAGGCTTACACATACATAGTCAAGTGATTCTGACAAAGGAACAAAATTAATTCACTGTAGAAAGGTAGTCATTTCAACAAATGATACTGGAAAAATTGAATATCCGTATGCAAAAAATATGAACTTCAACCCATACCGTATACCGTATACAAAAATTAACTTTATATGAATCATGGACCTAAATGTAAGACCTAAACTATAAAACTTCTATAAAAATAACTGGAGAAAGGATTTGTGACCTTTTGTTATGGAAAGATTCCAAAACCATGATCTATAGAAAAATTATAGTTTAGACTATCAAAATTAGAATCATATGCTCTTCAAATACATTGTTAAGAAAATGAAAAGACAAGCCAGGCCACGGATGGAAAGAAAATATTTGCAAAACACATATCTAGTATTGGGCTTGTTATGTAGAACATACAAAAAATTCTCGAAACTCTATAAGAAAACAAAATAACCCAATAAAAAGCAAAATAATTGAAGAGACACATTGCCAAAAGAGATACACAGATGTAAAATAAGTACATGAAAATATGCTCATATCATTAGTCATTAACGAAAAGCAAATTAAAGCCACAATGAGATACTACTATTCCTCTATTAGAATGTCTAGTTTTTTTGGGTTTTTTTATAAAAAGTAATATAAAGGACTATACCTATACCGAGGGCTGGCAAGGATCCAGAATATCTGCAAGTCTCAAATGATGCTGGTAGGCAAAACGGAACAACCACTTTCAAAAAGTTTGGAATTTTCTTGTAAAGGTAAACATACACTTACCATATGACCCAGCAATCCTTCTCCTAGGTATTTGCCCAAGAAAAATGAAAATTTAGATTCACACATAAGCACGATAAAACCTGTAAGTGAATGTTTATAACAGCTTTATTCATAATAGCCAAAAATGGAAAGTATGCAAATGTCCTGCAACTGGTTAATTAATAAATAAACTGTGGTACATTCACACAATGGAATACTACTCAGCAATAAAAAGGAATGAACTACTGATACAAGCAATGACATACATTACACTAAGTGAAAGAAGCCAGACTCAAAAGGTTATATACTGTATGATTCCATTCAGGAAAAGGCATACCTATAAGGGTAGAAAACATTGAGGCATGAGGCATGGAGGATGGGGTAGGATTTGACTACAAAGGTTCATGAGGTTATATTTTGAAGTGATGGAATTATTCTATATCTTGATTTGGTGGTGGTACCTTGATCATATGCACTTAACAAAACTCAGAATTGTACACTAAAAAGGGTAAATTATACCTCAGTAAAATTAAAATCTTGATTGGTTCAATGAAACTGTTATTGTATCCCCTGGCGAAAGTGTTACTCTGTGGTAACTAAGACTTCTATGCCCTGAAAGCCTAAAGTTACGAGGACGATAAGCACAAATTTCTCAAGTGTCACTTGCAATGACAGTAAGTAGGACCACACCTACTTTCATCCCTTGGTTTCTGGACCCACATACTCTATACACAGTTCGCGTTGCCGCATCATACAGTGAGATTGTATTTGAGACAGGTCTTGAAAGATGGGTAGAGTTGCAAGGAATTTACAAAGTTGGAGGGATTTCTGGGAAGAAGAAATTGTAAGAGCAAAACCATGAAGGCAGGAAATGCATAGTTTGTTTCAGAGTGTGTTTCACTGGAGCACTAAGAATAGGTAGGAACATATTGGGATAAAGGCTGCAAAGGAAAGTTGGACAATATGATGATGTCATGCAGAAGAGATCATATGTAATTCTATAATCCATTCAAGGGCTTTGAGAGATGAATTGGCTGATGGTCATTGCAGCACTTCAGCAAGATTGGTGGGTCAGCAGTCCTTTAGATGGATTTATATGGCTCAGGAGTAAAGGTGACTGTAATGACCGTCTCACTTTCAGTTAGACATGCTTCCAAACCCCAAAGCATCTATGTTTTCACCTACATCTACATTTTCATCCCCATCTATTGCTCTAGAGATAATTATCTTTCTTGTTGAATGAAATTTAAGGTTTATCATAGCTTTTCAGGTAAATTTATAGTCTTGCTTTTTTCCTGGCACTAATCTTATACCTAGATATCTAGACTTCTAGATTTTCATAGGACAAAGATTTAACCTTGAATCATAATCCCAGCAGTTAGTTCCTGCACCCAGTTATCCCTACCCAATCATCTTCTCTAAGTCTTCCATCCTGGGCAGAAGGCTCTGCAGGTTCTCATAATTCTTCTTGCTTACTCCTAGTAGGCTATATATATATTTCTTGCTATCCACAGGTAGCCTACTCCTAGACGTCCTAAGTGCTGCCCATATGCTTGGCTTCTTATTATAGAATCTCATTTAATTCCCAAAATAACCTCTTGGAGATATTTTCTCAGAAGGCGACACAGGCTTAGGGAAATTAAATGGCTCATTCCCATTCAGACAGTTAGTAAGCAACTGACACAGGACTGCAACTCAGTGGTCTGACTCCAGAACCTGTACTCCTGGCCTCTCTAATGTCCAGGTAGAGACTATATTCAAACAGGTCAGTACACGCATTATGGTTATTGGGCTTGGTGGTCGGTACTTTGTGGAGACAGATGCTCTCAACATCATGATCAGTGTACCCGATGGTGAAAGTAGCTTCCAATATAGAGAAATTGGGTTGACCAAAAAGTTCGTTTGGGTTTTTCTGCAACATCTTAGGGAAAAAACCGAACGAACTTTTTGGCCAACCCAATATCAAAGTCCTGGCTAAGTGGGCAGGACTCTGGGGAAGGAAACTGGAGGACAGATCAGGAAACAAGAAAATGGCAAAACACGAAGATTGGACAAGCATAGCAGGGATGGAGAAAGAGGGCTACAGTTAGGCACACAGATTCTGAGCACTTCCCCCAGTTATGCCCATTATGATGTCAATAAGGTCAGCGTTGCCCCAGAACTTCAGGTTTAAGTGTCCGACCACAAAGACTGACCCGGGCTCAGGAGGATAGGTGTTGACAAATACATCATGTTCAGTGATTTCCTTTATTTCTAAAGTCCATGCTTAAATATATGGGTGGGCATTTAGTGTGTGTATTTGTAGCAACTGCACTCCAGCAGCCATTAAAATCTGACAGAACAGCAGGAAAATAGCCTCAGGCTGTGTTGACCTTCCATTCCAATCAAATGGCTTGTTTATCAAGCAAATGAATATTAAGGGTTATTAGTCCTCATTAAGGGATTTAAGCAAATTAAAAGGTTGATAGATAGCGCTTCTCTGTACCCTTTTGTTCCCCCTGCCAGTGCTGGTGATGTCATTGGACATTAATGAATTGTAGGAAAGTAAGCACCTGCATACACAGAGAATAGCAATTGCATGTTAAAAATTTTCATTTCCAAGGTCTGAATCTTAGAACAACTTCAAAAATGTTAAAAAAAGGAAATTCATGTGATTGATTTTTGCTGCTGTTGTTAAAAATACCATTCTCTGTGTTTCTAGATTCTGTGCAATGATGCTAGTGAACTTATTTTAAAAAACACAAGAAAAGCTTAACTTTCTGTTACTTTTTCATTTATTTACCTCTTCTAATCTTATCTTTATATCACGTGAAATGACTGGTTTTAACAGCTAATACCTATTTTATATTTTAAATGTTTTCTCAGATTATAAAAACAATATATTTGTATAGAAACATGAAAAAATGTTATGAACATTGAAAAAAATCACTTATAATGAGTCACCCAGGAAAATCATTATGAATGTTTTACTTTATTTCTTCCAGTCTATTTTTATAATGCATGTGTAATAATATGTGTTGTACATAATATA
Source organism: Monodon monoceros (assembly GCF_005190385.1). Taxonomy (NCBI): domain Eukaryota; kingdom Metazoa; phylum Chordata; class Mammalia; order Artiodactyla; family Monodontidae; genus Monodon; species Monodon monoceros. The sequence continues at coordinate 22,811,183 of NW_021703777.1, read as the reverse complement.
GTCATATTAAACTTTCTTATATGTGTATTTAATATATTAGTTTAATGTAATACGTCATATCTATTGCATGTTTTATTAATAGGGCTTGTAATATACATACGGTTTGGTGTCTTTTTTAACTTAATACTGTATCATAAGATATTAATTAATAAATACTGAGTGAGGCATGATTTTAATGGCTGTATAATGTCATTAAATAAATTTTTCTTAATTCATTTAACTTTTTTTTGGTACAAGTAATGGCTTTATCTTCAATTGCTTTTTAACTTTATTTACCTCTAAACTCTTTCTCATCTTTGTGTTTTTAAACTCTCCTATTATTTTCTTTAGGTGTATCTCTTGCAAATAGGTTTTTAAATTTTTTTTAGCCTAATCTGAGATTATATATACATTTTTATTCTTTTATTGCAGAAGTGAAAGTGTGTTTCTTGCAGAATAATTCGGGATTATGGATCAGTTATATGTAAATCAACAATCTCCTCCCCCAACTGTTGATATTTTGATGTATACTTTTAATTTTTTATATATACATATACACACATATATACTTTGCAAGCAAAATAAGTATTCTAAATGTGAGATCCCATTGTTTTTAGTGCTCTTTATTACTTAATAAAATATTCTGAAATTTTTATATCACTTCATATAGTTAGTGAAAAAAAAAATATATATATATATATTTTTTGCGGTATGTGGGCCTCTCACTGATGTGGCCTCTCCCGTTGCGGAGCACAGGCTCCGGACGCGCAGGCTCAGCGGCCATGGCTCACGGGCCCAGCCGCTCCGCGGCATGTGGGAATCTTCCCGGACCGGGGCACGAACCCGTGTCCCCTGCATCGGCAGGCGGACTCTCAACCACTGTGCCACCAGGGAAACCCTAATGAAAATATTTTTAATGGCAGATTGCATCTCACTGTATCATAATTTTTAAATAGGTTCTTTGGCCATTTACATTATTTCCATTTTTGCATTAGTAAACAAAACTGCAGTGAATAACCTTGTAGCTGTCTTTGACACATCAATCATTCTTTCTTTAGAATAAAATCCTAGAAATGAAATTTCTGAGAAAAAAAACTATGTGAAATATAGGATTTGGGTTCAAAAAAAGTAAGATTTAATTTCTTACTTCAGTTATCTTGTTCATATTTTCTGTTTTCCATGCTTTCTTGTAATTTTGTTTGCCCTGTGTCTCTGGTTTTTCTTTTCTGTTAGTGAATTAAAATATTTACATTGATTTCTTTAGTGTTTTCCTTTAAATTAAAGAAATTCTTAAAACTTAGTTTTTCTAAGTATTAAATATATATAAATATGAAACTGTTTATTATTATTTTACTGTTATTTGTTGTCTGTTTTCATGTTTTTGAATAAAAGGAGATTAACTTGATTTTGGTATTCTGAAGTGTTGGAATATCCCACGTTAGACCCTCACATTCCCCAGTTTGTATATGTTGTAGTACCAGGTTTTGGGTGGCAGTAACCTCATCCAGGTCCAGAAAGAATGGCCCCGGGACTAGGTGAGACCTTGGTGAAATATTAGACGGAAAGCTGAAAAGTGACATAGGTGACATGGCCACAGTGGGTAGCAGAGGTGGCAAAGAGATCCAGGGGCCAGTAAGTAGGCAAATAGCTTGGGGTGGAAGTAGGGAGACCTAGGTTGGGCTAAGGAACAGAATGGTCCTCAAGCACAGTGGAACTAAGTAGATGAGTCACAGGCCAGGCTCTGAGAGCCTTGATGAACATATTTTTATGGGGCATGGCTTAGCCCGCCACCATCAAAGTCCTGGCAGGGATGGCATGGATGGTGGTGTATAGGGAAAGTCAGCAAGATGCTGCGTTAATGTCTTCCAAGGCAGGGGAGAACTCACATGCCTTCCTGTCCAGGTAAATAACTGAAGCTGCTGAGTGAACCTGGTGGATCCCTCAGGTGAACAATTAGAACCCTCAGCTCTGAGAGTTTAGGTACTTGACATTCCTGAGCCATTTCTCTGATACCTTTTAGTCCTTTGTCACCCTTTAGGAATATGTGGAAATATTTTCCCAAGATAATTAGCTCACATAAGCAAAGATTAAAAAAAATACATCTCTCGCTCTCTTTTTTTTTTTTACTTTCTTCTCATATTCCATACTCTTTAATTTTATTGGAGTTACAAAAAAATTCACTGACTGAAAGGTTTCTAATTTTTTTAATGGCTTTATCTGAAAATCCAAAAACTATGGTGACAGTTGCCATAGAAGTTCTCAGAAACAGATCAAAACAATTAAAAGAGTCTTTCAACTTGTAAATAAATACAAATCTCAAATCTGTTAGTTTTTCTTTATGGAATAATATGTGGTCTATTTAAAAATATGAAATATAATTCAGCAAATTGGACAGATTTTTAAAAAATACACAATTAAATGGCTATGTCTTAAAACAACCTGCTTCCTAATTGTCCAAATATTTTTATTCTCTAAAAGAAGACATATTCTTTTCATTGAAATGTTAACTTTGCCCATTCTTAAATATATCACCCACTTATTTCTCACTCTCATTTTAATTCTAGACTTCTGTCTCCTACATTAAAGTGTAATTGCAAATTTCCACAAACTTCTCAATTTAATCTGAAAGATAAATGAATTTAATATAATTTCATTATCCTTCTATCTACAGACCTGTTCTGATTATCTTAATTTATTAGCAATGATATTGCTTTACGTTTGTTAGTACTTGACAGTTTTCAAGTGCTATCACATCTTTAATCTGACTTGATATTTTAGCAAATAAACAAGAAGGATATTAGCCGTATGAAGGAGGATAAATTTGAGATGGAATAACTTGTTTGAGTATTTCTGGACCAGAAAAACACTGAATGTCCTTTGTTCCTCCCTCACACTCTTATTCTCAATTGCGTTTTAAATCCGTTTCAGTTTCTCAGTTACCAAACTGATAATCTATCTCAACAAGGGATCCTAACCTGTGCCAATAATTTTTTAATCCTTAATAAAATGATGACATTTCCCCAGCCAGAAATTCAAATAAAAATCTACGTATCTGTATTTTTCTTTTACTTTGTCCTAGGGTTTGGAGTTGTAGGGTTACTCTAGGTGGTCTGATTAATAAACACCAAATTTTCTTTCCTTCTCACTTCTGTAAGAGTCCAATGTGGGTATTCCTGATTAGTGGAGAGTTTTCCTCCATGCGGTTACTCAGGGAACTCAATATCTTTCCACCTTTTCATTCTACCATCTCCCAGGGCCTCTGAGTTCTCTTCCTCCAGATCCATTTGCTTCTTAAAAGCTTCAGGATGGAGATGACACAATCCTTCTTCTCATCTTCCTTGGGTGGGAACTAGTCACATGGACAAACCTGAAATGCATCTCTGACTGGGCCAGTACCTCCCGGAGTCAACACCAGGCTATGAAAGAGAGAGGGCAAGCTTTTGGGGGACAGCCATCAGTGCAATCGAAGATTAACACTATGAATACTCCAAAGATCACACGTGTGATGCTATTTAATAATGAGGCAATAACAGTGAGATGCAGGATTTTTCAGGGAAGTTTTTAAGAGACCACACGTGTGCAAAGGATCAAACTGTGTTCAACATCTCCCACTCTTCTGATTTGTTCTGTTTCGGAGTCCTGTCTACGTCAGTCCTCATCTGATCATCTAGAAGACTTGAGCTCAAGGCAGCACTTCATGGGCCCCATTTACTAACATCTCGTCCCCAACTAAGCATCTACCAATAGCTTCAGTTGGACTGTCTCCTGCTTTGATGGAGAGACTTCCAACATCTCTTACTTTTTTATTTTATTTTTGGCTGTACCATGCAGCTTGCGGGATCTTAGTTCCGCACCCAGGGTTTGAACCTGGGCCACTGCAGTGAAAGCACAGAGTCCTAACCACTGGACCACCAGGGAATTCCCTCAGCATCTCTTACTTCAGATGGAAGTAACAGCCTCACTATTTCCTAGTCAGCGGCTGGTGCACTATAGGTGAATGGTGGTGAAAGATTCATATTTTAAATAACCATACTTAAGATCTGACAGAGCACAAATAAAGATCTAGTTGTGTTTTTAAAAGATTTTTCAACTCTGAAAGAATTGCTAACTTAAGAAGCCCCCATGGTTTAGCTATCACAAAAATATATGATATTGCAACTGGAAAACCTCTCAAACATTACCTAGTATTGAGATTGCAGCCTGTTTTTAAAATTCTACCACATCTTACTGATATTCATTTTAAGGACTGAATGTCAGGAATCTGACTGAAATTTTTCATGGTACAATTAAGCTCATTTTCTCTTGTGTTATTCTTCCACAGGATAGAGACAATTGCTGGTTAGAATATTTGGCCCATTGAAATTTATTTTATCATCACACATGTTCTTATTCTTTTACAGATAAGATAATTTTATTTTATTTATTGAAATTTTTTTCTTTTCCATTATGGTTTATTACAGGATATTGACTATAGTTCCCTGTGCTATACAGTAGGACCTTGTTGTTTATCCATTCTATATATAATAGTTTGCATCTGCTAGTCCCAAACTCCCAATCCAGCCCTCCCTTGTCCTGCCATCCCCTTGGCAACCACAAGTCTGTTCTCTTTGTGAGTCTGTTTCTGTTTCGTAGGTAAGTTCATCTGTATCATATTAGATTCCACATGTAAGCGATACCATATGGTATTTGTCTTTCTCTGAGTTAATTTGCTTAGTACGATACTCTAGGTGCATCTATGTTGCTTCAAATGGCATTCTTTCTTTTTTATGGCTGTAGTATTCCATTGTGTGTGTGTGTGTGTGTGTGTGTGTGTGTATATATATGTATATATATACACCACATCTTCTTTATCCATTCATCTGTCAATGGACATTTAGGTTGTTTCCATGTCTTGGCTATTGTGTATAGTGCTGCTATGAACATAGGGGTGCAGGAGTGGGATTCCTGGATCATATGGTAATTCTATTTTTAGTTTTTTTGAGGAACCTCCATACTGTTCTCCATAGTGGCTGTACCAATTTACATTCCTACTAGCAGTGTAGGAGGGCTCCCTTTGGATAAGATAATTTTAAAATCTTCCCCAGGATTATAATTTAATTTTGCCCTCAATCTTCAGTATTGATTTTCCTGGTAGCTTGCATTTCAGAATTAATCCAACAAATATTCTTACATTATATCACTGTCAATATTTAAGGAATAATATTAGCTTTCTGACAGTAAGTCTTGCTTTTGAAAACCGACAAAAGTGCAGGAAGCCGGTAAAAAGTACAAGTGAAAATAGCAGATAGATTAGAATAGTGGAAAGCTCCCCATGCCCTTCATGTGGACTTTCAATGGAATAACACATGTAAATGATAAAAACCAAATTAAATTAAATTTATAACCTACAGTATGTTGTCACAGATTCCAATTTTTATACTTGTATAATTAACTGTGCCACTCATTAACTTTGCAGAATCCTTTTAAGTCTTGTTACTTAACCACAGCCTCATGCTAGTTAATTATGGAAAATGTAAGGCAAAGGTGTTTTGTTTAAGAATTATAACACATTCAGGTGCCCTAAATATTCAGGGTGCACAAAATCAGCTGCACTTGTCAGATAATTTTCAAGCCAGATATTAAAAATGAGCATGTGGGTGATCCTGTCATTTAGATTTGGGCCAGTTTTGAAAGAATGTGGTTCATTGGAACCATGGTGTGCTCCATAACAAAATGAGAATTCACTGAGGATAGAAAATGTTAATCTACTGTTCCCTGTAAATGAAAGTTTAGAAAATAAAATGAGAAGAACTGCCCCACTGTGGAGATAACGGAGCTCACCTACTGAGCTGGACCACCAGGAGAGATGACTTTGATAAATATCATTTTAACCAGGAAAATTGACATCATACAGGCGTGATGAAAGGATTCACAGGAAGGTTTTTCTTTATTGTTGTTGTTGTTATTTTTTTTTAAGAGTTCTGAAACCATGCTAAAATGCAAAGGATCAGAAGACCGAAAACCTGAATCCTAGACCAAATTGGTAACTTCTGATCCTACATGTAGTTGCTGTGAGAATTGAATAAGATAGACCTGAGAGTGACTCATGCAGGTACTAGATTCAGGAACCCTTTTCAATTACATGTTCTCTCTCTCTCTTTGTTTTTTGGAAGCTGTAGAGGATTGTATTCCCTGATGGTGGCTTTGGGATTGAACTGCAGTGAATTGTGCCTATTTGGATATTTGTGTTGCTTTGCGCTTTGGAACATTATTTTGAGGACAGGGTCTTCTCCTTACTCACTATTTTATCCACCTCATTGCTGACCACAATTCTTCCAAAATGTCCTCAGAAATATTTACTGGACTTAATTGAGTAATTGGGTTTCAAATGAAAATGAAATTATAGCTCTGACTTTGTTTTCTCCTTTGTAATATTAGGTAGGAGAGGCTGTTCAGGGAAGGAGGGAAGTCTGGCTTTGAAAACAAGAACTTAGAAAATCCCAAAGCATGTGGAATAGGAAACAAGAAAACATTAATCAAGCAAACCCTTGACACTCCCTTGAAATGTTACAATTCTACCAAAGTTTTTTTTTTTTTTTGCGGTACGCGGGCCTCTCACTGTTGTGGCCTCTCCGGAGCACAGGCTCTGGACGCGCAGGCTCGGCGGCCATGTCTCACGGGCCAGCTGCTCCGCGGCATGTGGGATCTTCCCGGACCGGGGCACGAACCCGTGTCCCCTGCATCGGCAGGCGGACTCTCAGCCACTGCGCCACCAGGGAAGCCCTCTACCAAAGTTTTGAGTGTGTGAATTTCCTTAAGATTTATTCATTTTTATTGTATTTTCAAGGAACTGTGTAGAGCAGTGAGAGAACATCTAGAGGTAAGGGAACATTGCCTTTTGTGGTCTCAATTTACTAAGTCATTTTATGTATTTTGCTGCTAATTTGATCCAATTTAGTTTCATAGCTTTGAGTAAAGGTATATGTTACAATTTAGTAGCATAGTAGGCAAACTAACCAAGAAAACACCTTCTTTTTTTTGTAGAGGGGATGATACTGAGAAGTAGTGAGTTCCTTTATAAGAAATGTCTTTTACCTTGTTTCAAATTCGGAGGCATTTGGAAGTTCAGAGTAGAATCTGACTGGGATGCGGCGGGGGAGAGGGAGAAAAAGAGAGGGAATGCATTTGCATGCACACAGTCAGTAGACAGTTATTTATTTAGGACTTACTAGCCGATTAATCACTTGCTACAAATGGTGGGAAACAATTAAACAGCGAAGGACAAGAAGTACCATATATCAGCATCCGCTTTGAGCAAGGCCCTTAGTTCAATGCTGTGCTTCCTATCTTGCTTGGTTCTCACATCCATCCAGTGTGGAAGATACTATCCCCTCCACATCATTTACGAGGAAATTGGGGCTTGGTGAAGTAACCTGCTTAAGGTAGCTATGGTGATAAGGGCAAGAGAGAGGAGTAGAATTCAGATCTGTGCTCTCTGAAGTCCATGCTCCTTCAACTATACTGCGCTCCGTCCACAGCTACGAAAAAAGTGTTTAAGGATTCACTGAAATCATGCAGGGTTATCAGCAGGTCTTTGAGCTGCATGCACCAAAGGCCATAAAAGAGATAAACCATCTCTGAGGACAGCTTTTATTTCTCCACACACACCTGGGCAGGATTTAGGCAACACAACACTTAGTGTTTGTTGCTCTCGTCTTAACTTGACATTTTATGAAATCCTCACCTAAACCTCCACCCAACTGGCTGTTAAGTATTTTCATGGTAAGCATTAAAAATAGTTAAGGCAAATGAAGCTGAGCTTAATATTCTCCAAATAATGAGGTGAGATGAGTGAACAGTTGTTACAGTAGGTTTTATCTTTTAAAAAAAAATTTGAAATATAGAAAAAATACAGAAAATTGCACGCACATATGCACACACAACAAAGTCCTTAATGATTTATCAAAGTGAGCACCCTTGTAACCGTCATCAGGTCAAGGATAAAGCATTGCCACCCTCTTTGTGTCTCCATTGAATTGTCCACCCCTGTTCCCTTAAATATAATCACTAGGATTACTTTGATTTAATCACTTTCTTGTTTCTCTTTGTAATTTTACCTCCGAAGTTTGTATCTTTAGTGATCACTTTGTATAACCTCTCCTGTTTTTGAACTTTATTTATTATGTAAATACTGTGAAGCATACACTATTCTTCTCTACCTCCTTTTGCTTGTTTATGGCATGCATCATGTTATTGTGAAAAGCTGTAGCTTTTAACATTTTTGGTGCATTTTGTTGTATGACGTGTCACATTTTAGCTCTTTAGTCTACTGTTGGGAAAATTACAGACGATACTGCTTTAAAAATGTTCTCTGCTTGTCTCTTGGGGGCATATGTTCCTGGTGGAAATATACCTAGGAATGCAATTATTGCATCTGAGATTACATCTTTCTGCAACATTAGTAGGTATTGTCAAAATAGTTTTCCAAGGTGGTACCAATTCATATTGCCATCAGCAGTAAAAGAGAGCTCCCACTGCTTCACGTTCTCTCCAATATTGGTGATTGGGAATCTTTTCAATTTTAGCCAGTTAACTGGGTGTATAGTGATATCTCGTGATTTTAATTAGCATTTCCCTGAAGACTAATGAGCATGGGCACTTTTTCAAATGATTATTGACAATTTAGCTATCTTCTTTTTGCAAATGCTATTTAAAGGCCCTTAACCCTTTTTCTATTGTGTTGATTGTCTTTTGGTTTTCAATTGCTTGGAATTCTTGGTTGTGTTTCAAAAATCTCCAGCTTTCTGGCTTGCCTCTTTACTCTCAATTCTGATGAACAGAAGTTTTGAATGTTGATGTAGTCCAATTTATCCCTCATTTATTTTATGTTTAGTGCTGTTTAAATTCTTTTAAGAAATGTTTCCCTCTGCTGAGTTGTTGATGTCATGTTACCATATACTGTCTTTTAGAAGCTTTGCTGTTTTAGCTTCCATATTTAGACCATTTTAAAAATGTAGATATATAGTTGTTCTAGCATAAGATATTAAAAATTATCTTTATCCCAAAGCTCTGCAGTATCAACTTTCTCATAATTCAACTATTCATACATTAATAGTTCTATGTCTGGGCTCTCTGTTTCATTCCATTTATCTGTTAGTTCATCCTTGTACAAATACTGCATAATCTTAATTACTGTAGATTTTTTTTTTAATGTATTTATTTTTATTTTTGGCTGTATTGGGTCTTCGTTTCTGTGCAAGGGCTTTCTCTAGTTGCGGCGAGCAGGGGCCACTCTTCATCGCGGTGCGCGGGCCTCTCACTGTTGAGGCCTCTCTTGTTGTGGAGCACAGCCTCCAGACGCGCAGGCTCAGTAGTTGTGGCTCATGGGCCTAGTTGCTCCGCGGCATGTGGGATCCTCCCAGACCAGGGCTCGAACCCATGTTCCCTGCATCGGCAGGCAGACTCTCAACCACTGTGCCACCAGGGAAGCCCAATTACTGTAGCTTTATAATAAATTTTGATTACCAATAGAAAAGTCCTCTCACCTTGTTGGTCTTCTAGAAGAGTGTCTTGGTTCTTTGACATTTTCATGTACATTTAAAAATTAGTTTGTTAGGTACTACTAGAAAACTTGTTGCTATTTTTATTAGAATTGCACTGAATTCATAGAATTGCAAAGTATGTTCTTTTCCTGGTTTGCCTACAACATTCCTAGTTTACATCTACACTCCTGGGATCCTATGTAGTTTAGTATTTGTCTGAGGTTTTACATCTTTTAATTATTATTATTATTATTAAATTACAACAAGCAGGGAAAGTTTTGCTAGGCCTCTACTTTTTAATTTTAGTTCTTGCACGGTCTCATCCAGAAGTGGATGAGACACATGTACGGTGATAAGAATTCTCAGTTTTACTTGTGGTTATATCTGGAAATAAATGATCCACCTCTCTTTTCTCAACTAATTCCTGTAACAGTGTTGTTAATATCTCCCATTCAAAGACAACAAGCAGAGTGCTCACTGATAAAATGAGGTGAACTCAAACATGAAGACCTAGAGATAGCTGACGCATTCTGATCTGGGGTAGTGGTGGGAAACCTATAATATTTGACTTTTTGTCTCTGTCAGTCACCTGCTGTGCCTATGGTATATTTGAAAAATTATACCTTGTAAGAATATTTTTTAAAAAACAGTGCTTTGAGATGAGGCAAAGTCAATACCTGTGAAAATATTCGGGAGGAGGTATTTTAACATGAACAACTCTATACCCACAAATTTGATAACCTAGATGAAATGGACCAGTTCCTTGAAAGACACAATTTGACAAAACTCACTCAAGAAGAAATGGAAAATCTAAATAGGCCTCTTATCTATTAAAGAAATTGAATTAATAATGACTACCCTTCAAAAACAGAAAGCACCAGGCCCAAATGGGTTCATGGGTGAATTCTACCAAACATTTAAGGAAGAAATTATACCAATTCTCTACAGTCTCTTCCAGAAGGTATAAGCTGAGGGAAAATATCCTAACTCATTCTATGAGGTCAGTATTTCTCTAATGCAAACCAGACAAAGACATTACAGTAAGTCTTCTACATATGAATGAGTTTTGTTCTGAGAGCGTGTTCGTTAAGTCCAACAAAGTTAGCCTAGGTACCCAACTAACACGATCGGCTGTACAGTACTGTACGGTAATAGGTTTATAATACTTTTTGCACAAATAATACATGAAAAACAAACAAATACAAAAAATAAACATTTTCAATCTTACAGTACAGTACCTTGAAAAGTATAGTATAACAGCTGGCATACAGGGGCTGGCATCGAGTGAACAGGGAAGAAGAGTTACTGACTGGAGGAGGGAGAGGAGGTGGGAGATGGTAGAGCTGAAGGATCGTCAGCAATAGGAGATGGAGGGCAAGCTGCAATTTCACTCACGCCTGACACAGATGGCACTGGTTCTGGTTCCTTACTGGATTCAATTCTATCTACCCTCTTGAAAAAAAATGATCCATTGATGTCTGGGTAGTAGCTCTTTTTCTCTCATCATAGATGACATGGTAGCACTACATTGCATTCTGAACAGCTGCTGCAACCTTCATGTACTCTTCTACATTCGGGTCCTGTGCTTCAAAAACAGTCCCTCCTCAAGTAAAGAAAATCCCCTTGCCATTTCCTGCGTCGTGAATCTCTTCAGTTCTTCAGTTACTTTCTTCTTCCTCTTGTCTCTCTTCGTCCTTTCTCTGGGCCTCCAATTCCATCAGGTCTTCATTAGTAAGCTCCTCATGTTGCACAGCAAGTTCCATCGTTATCTCTTGGCGCTTCTTAGCAGTACCAGCTACATCACTGCTGCTTTTGCGCTTGCTTCCTGACATCCTGGGTTTGAAATAAAGATACTGTACTACAGTACTCTATATAGTACTGTACAGTAAAGTACACAAAACACAGCCACTTGTACAGGATGCACACGTGGCAATGTACGCCAGACACGTGAACTAACTTACATGATTGGAGCTGCAAACGCATGTTCGCGTCTTTGAAAGTTCGCAACTTGAAGGTTTGTATGTAGGGGGCTTACTGTATATGCATAAACTTTTTCTCTGATAGGATGTACAGTAAAATAGTATCAAGATTACAGGGCTTAAGGACTGTTACATGCTACTACCAAGGTCATCTCTACTCTGAGTTAATAGAAGTTAAAGGGTTACCATAGTTCAGACACAAATTACACTACAGCAGACTCAATATTTGGGGGAGCTATAGCTAAAGATCCTTGGGAAGTCTAAAGTTCACAACATATAGATCTTTAAAGACCCCTTAATTTTTCACAAATAAAATTTCTGTCCAGAATCTCATGGTCTCTGAATATATCTGTCCATCATACATTACAAAGAAATATGCTTAAATCACTACACAGAAAGCTATACAGTAACAAATGGAGAATGCAAAAAAGTATCAATACTTAGCAGCTGGTGGCTGGCTAGATTCACCCATCAGTTAATGGCCTAGACCCATGCAATCAGTCTCACAGTGCACATTAGGGTTGCTTGCAAATGATTTGAGTCCTCCAAGGGTGAATCCACAAATATCATGGGTTTGTTGTATTAAATAGCCAGTCTGTTCTGCATCCCTCCAGGCTACAGAAAGATTCTTGGTTAATAGAAACTCACACTTAAACTCAGTGGTTAAAATAAACTCTCAGTTGACCGAAGCATGTTCAAATCAAGAGCCCTCATAATGACCTTTCATTCTACTTAGTGGCTTTCCTTGAGTACCAGGAGTTTCTAGTCTGTGAGAAAGCTCTATGCCTACAGCCACTGTCGATAATGACAAATTGACACTAAAAGTAGATTCCACCCTTTCCCTGGCTGCAGAGACATGAATGTAGCTGACATATGCTCACTCCAACTTGCACACATTCATAGCTGACCTGCATCACCTTCCCTCTGGGTTATATCCTCTCAAACAGGCAGCTGGGAGAGGGAATACCTGCAGACAGGGACCACCGCTCACTTCCCAGTGTCCTCCCCACTCCCTGCAAAAAGACTGGTCCAACATCAATGGGCAGTTAACCACAGGGAGCCACCTTCCAGCCAGATCTTCACACCCAGGGAGGCACTCAATGGCCTTCAGGGGAAATGAGATTTAGTGACTTAATGAAGGAACACTCTGCCACTAATCTCATAAAATTGAGCCTGTGAAGCAATAAACAAAAGCTGGCACTGTTTCAGGCGCCAAGTGTCTCATTTCCAAGCACAGTGTCTCCTGGAGTTCAGAGGAAACGGCACAGATGAAACGGGGAAATTGCACTGATTAAATCATCTGTTAAACTCGTCAGCCACCACAGAAATTCTATAGAGAACCCTGGGTGGAGGACACACATATTTTCCTTAACCTTGTCTTGCCAAGGTGGATCACATGAACACAACTTCCAGAAAATGCAATAAAGAGGACAGCATGAAAGTTAGAGTTTCTCAAGTCACTTGTCATTCCTCAGGTTTCGTCTTCTTTTGTTGAAGATAAGCTACTAAAAACTATTACAATTTATCAATCAAAATATCACATTGAAGTAGCAATATAGCAAAATGTCATCACAATGTTGAAACCATAATTCAAATCATACATTCTAGAGGGAATTAAGGAAAATGTGATGCTATATACTTTATGTGCTGTAGTCATTTTTCCAATGGGTAGATTAAGAAATGAATATAAACATCAGATTAAAGACTACATCTCAGGAGTAGATCATAAAGAAGGAATAGAAGAAATATATTTATTTAGCAAGAAAAGTAAGGATTCTTTCTGAAATGTTTGGGTTCATGTGATTTACACAGAATCATAATTCCAGAGTTTGAAACCAAGTAAGAGTAGTAGGGACTCATTTAGCCTAACCTTCTTATTTTAAAAATGAAGAAACTGGAGCTTGAAAAATTAAAGATGTTCACAAAATTACACAGATAATAAGCAGCAGAGTCAGGAGAAGAACTTAAATTTTATTCAAATTTTAAATATTTTTTTTCCATTATCTTCTCATTCTTTTTTGTATCTCTGAGTTTAACCTTTTTATTTATTATTTTCCAAAGACTCATGTAAAGCATTACCTTTAAGGGAGCTTTCAGAGATGATGGAATTACTCTGTATCCTGATTGTACTGGTATTTACATAAGTCTATATATATACTAAAATTCGTAGAACTGCACACCACAAAAAGTAAATTAGAAACATCTAAAAAAACAACTTTCAATGTTATTGAAGAAGCTGGTTTGTATCTAGTGTATATGAATTTTTCATATTATAATTTCTTATTTGTTTTCAATAGAAAACCGAGAATAAAATCAGGACATTTTAACTCCTCTGTCCATTATTCAGTGATTCTGTTGTATTTGATGACCTACTATTTTACTGTATGCAATTTCTCTATCATCAAATATAAATGTAAAATAATGAAATAATAATGAAGTGTAAATCCTTCTTCCTATCATGGACCAAATCTGAGAGAGGGAGAGAGAGAGATTAAGAAAGAGAGAGAGAGGGCTTCCCTGGTGGCGCAGTTGTTGAGAGTCCGCCTGCCGATGCAGGGGACACGGGTTCGTGCCCTGGTCCGGGAGGATCCCACATGCCGCAGAGCGGCTGGGCCCGTGAGCCATGGCCGCTGAGCCTGCACGTCCGGAGCCTGTGTACCGCAAAAAAAAAAAAAAAAGAAAGAGAGAGAATATTTTGTGTGAGAAACTGAGTGCAGAGGTAAGCTATATGGTTCTACCAAAAATTAGAGAATTATATCCATTTAGGTCAGTTTTAAATAGTTCATGGTGAAATAGATAATGATTACAGCTACTTGCCATTTATGCAGTCCCTGTGCACTAGAAACTGTGCTAGATGGAAGTCAATTATATCTAGTCCAGAACAATCATGCAAGAGAAAAAGAAATATTTTTTAATGTCAATCATCTGTATTTAATGCAATTTGAATCCCACTGTGTGACCGGTGATCATGTCCTTTTCAC